>NC_052313.1:24816861-25123111 GCF_016432855.1 Salvelinus namaycush
ATGGCATATAAATGAATAGCCTACTTGATGGCCAACAGATGCAAATGTTTAATTCTCCACATTTCATGTCAGTTTCCTCGTGGAATTTTTCCCATAACAGAAGCACTTGAGGGAGTTAAATAACTTCCATTTCAAATTTCTGCTCGTGCAGCGCGCTCGGAGATCCAATAATTGAGTAAAACCTTTCCCTCGATATGGTTTTCCATAAGAAAGTCAACATTAGAATGCAGTTCACTTTGAACCACCTCTGAGCGAATTTATCTAAAGCACTCTGGTGCGCCTTAAGTCATTTTCCAAAGCTTTGTCGTGTTAATGTTTTATGGAAAAGGGGTTGGAAATAGGTATCTCCATAATGACAATCTAAATAGCCTAGTTACAGCTGCTCTGTCTCCGTGACTCAGCTGCCTACTGCAGTGCTCTCTCAACACACACACACACTAACCCCCTCCCCACCACTCACTCAGTAACAACAGCCTGCTCACTGCCTGATAGTCAGCAGCAGCAGGGCACATAAAAAAAAAAATATACATATATTTAAGACAAAAATATATATATTTTTTGAGAGAAATGCCAGCCGTGGTGCAATTTAGAAGTAGCCCCCCAAAAACGCAACCCGCGAACAATACATTTTCACCCGCGACATCGTTTTCAAAGTAGCCCAAATTCAGGAAAACCACGGACATGGCAACCCTGACAATGAGTCCTAAAACAGGATTAAAACACCCGACTACCAGCTGTCTGTCATATGGGGGCAGGAAAATAGATAATGAGTTTAGAGAAGAAAAATACATGTTTAGAACTTAGAATTGATGCCATGGTGCAAGAATGACTACAATTGATTGATTTATTGAATTTTATGGGCACAGCCTCTGCTCAACAAACTCGAACTCGAGAACGAATCATTTGAGGGGCTGCAGTTCGCCAACGACTGCTTATCACATTGCCTGTCTACGCCACGCCCACTGATGTTAGTTGAGGTTAGTTTCCACAATGAGAAATATTCTATGTAGCGAACGACAGAGCAGTGGAAGAATAGTGTGTCGTCAGACTACTTATTACCCTCACGGCAGTCAAGCAATGCATTCCGCCAAGAGTCGTTCACAATCTCTAGTCTGATTCCGGCCACAACTAGACCTCGTTTCAAATGTATCAAGAAATCGTCTAATTTGTATGCCTAACAATCAACAAATGTACATTGTTTAAAACACACGTTTTACAAGTCTCAGTCACAAATGACAGCTCCAATAAGCTCCTATGGTGAACGACATGTGAAGGAGAGGCTCATAGAATCATGACTATTTTGAGTTTGAAGTTAATTGTTCGCCGGTAGGGTGTCTGTCGTGCCAAATAATGTCCCCCTGTCTGCTACTACTGAGGTAAAACAGCCAAACAATCAGCATAGCAACGGAGGCTTTGGTTTATTAAGGGTGTGTTCCTAAATTCAATCTGGAGTGCCAGACTGCGCTCATTGCGCTCTGGGCTTCGTAAATTCAGAGCGTTGTCAGATTGTCCTTTAGTAAATTCAGAGCATTTCGCTCTTGGAGCATTTTGGCTGAGGAGTAGGGTTGATCCGAGCGTTTTGACCTCACAAGGGCAGTCAGGTACCCAAGCTAACTGGCTAACGTTGGCTAACTTGCTAGCTACAGTTGGAGTCGGAAGTTTACATACACTTAGGTTGGAGTCATTAAAACTCGTTTTTCAACCACTCCACAAATGTCTTGTTAACAAACTATAGTTTTGGCAAGTTGGTTAGGACATCTCCTTTGTGCATGACATAAGTAATTTTTTACAACAATTGAGATTATTTCACTGTATCACAATTCGAGTGGGTCAGAAGTTTACATACACTAAATTGAATGTGCCTTTAAACAGCTTGGAAAATTCCAGAAAATGATGTCATGGCTTTAGAAGCTTCTGATAGGCTAATTGACACCATTTGAGTCAATCGGAGGTGTACCTGTGGATGTATTTCAATGCCTACCTTCAAACTCAGTGCCTCTTTGCTTGACAGCATGGGAAAATCAAAAGAAATCAGCAAAGACCTCAGAAAAAAAATTGTAGACCTCCACAAGTCTGGTTCATCTATGGGAGCAATTTCCAAATGCCTGAAGGTACCACGTTCATCTGTACAAACAATAGTACGCAAGTATAAACACCATGGGACCATGCAGCCATCATACCGCTCAGGAAGGAGATGCGTTCTGTCTCCTAGAGATTAACGTACTTTGGTGAGAAAAGTGCAAATCAATCCCAGAACAACAGCAAAGGACCTTGTGAAGATGCTGGAGGAAACAGGTACAAAAGTATCTAAATCCACAGTAAAACGAGTCCTATATCGACATAACCTGAAAGGCCTCTCAGCAAGGAAGAAGCCACTGCTCCAAAACCGGCATTAAAAAGCCAGACTACGGTTTGCAACTGCACATGGGGACAAAGATCGTACTTTTTGGAGAAATGTCCTCTGGTCTGATGGAACAGAAATAGAACTGTTTGGCCATAATGACCATCGTCATATTTGGAGGCAAAAGGGGGAGCCTTGCAAGCCGAAGAAAACCATCCCAACCGTGAAGCTTGGGGGTGGCAGCATCATGTTGTGGAGGGTGCTTTGCAACAGGAGGGACTGGTGCTTTTCACAAAATAGATGGCATCATGAGGATGGAAAATTATGTGTATGTATTGAAGCAACATCTCAAGACATCAGTCAGGAAGTTAAAGCTTGGTTGCAAATGGGTCTTCCAAATGGACAATGACCCCAAGCATACTTCCAAAGTTGTGGCAAAATGGCTTCAGGACAACAAAGTCAAGGTATTGGAGTGGCTATCACAAAGCCCTGACCTCAATCCTATAGAAAATGTGTGGGCGTAATTGAAAAAGCGTGTGCGAGCAAGGAGGCCTAGAAGCCTGACTCAGTTACACCAGCTCTGTCAGGAGGAATGAGTCAAAATTCACCCAACTTATTGTGGGAATCTTGTGGAAGGCTACCCGAAACGTTTGACCCAAGTTAAACAATTTAAAGGCAATGCTACCAAATACTAATTGAGTGTATGTAAACCTCTGACCCACTGGGAATGTGATGAAAGTAATAAAAGCTGAAGTAAATCATTCTCTCTACCGTTATTCTGATATTTCACATTCTTAAAATAAAGTGGTGATCCTAACTGACCAAAGACAGGGAATTTTTATTAGGATTAAATGTTAGGAATTGTGAAAAGCTGAGTTTAAATGTATTTGGCTAAGGTGTATGTAAACGTCCGACTTCAACTGTACTTCCAGACACAAATGAGAGAACCTTACTCTGACCATTTTACTCACCTAAGCAGAGCTGGTTAAGCTGTTTTTTCCCCAGTACCACAAAAATCACAACAAAGTGCCTAAGCCCTCACTCTATTACTTTGAAACCTATTCCAGCAACTGCCTGCCAGCTGAAAATCTTTGCCAGAGGGTGTGGGTGTGTGTAGGTTACCTGCACCTCCGCTCTGAAGCATAGGTTACTGTTTTTAATGGTGCGCATACGGCATAGCAGCATATAATCGATTTTATCTCCAATTTCTAACAAAAAAGGGTGAAATATCATATTGATACATAGCTATATACACGCTACACATTATTGTTTGGGGGTTGCTAATGTGGCAAATGGCCTTTAAATGTTGAACACCATTCTGTCATACTGAATGCAATCGAGCAACGCGCTGTGGCAATGTAGATACCACCCATATACGTTTGCTTGACACCCTCTTATTATCATATTGGAGCAAGAAATACAGAAAATAAATGAAAAAATTATATAAATTAATAAAAAGTTAAGTTATAAATTAAATAATTACTTGTCTATTTGTGTGCATTCATTTATGTATCTATATATGTGGGCATTTATTTATCTATATGTGCATTTATTTATTCATGTATTTATTTACCTAACTAACAACTTACCTAACTTCGATGGTTAACATATATATATAAAAAAAAAGGAAACTGCAGAGGTTGTGAAATATGAACACAAGACTCACATGCTTTTGATAGGATTGCTATTATTTTCTATTGGTTGCATGATGCAGATCCTAACAAAGTGGAGTGAGGGTAGGAAAGAGATGGTGGATCAAAAAAGCATGGGCTTGGGCTCTGTTTCAAAACACCACTTTTTTTGGCCTCCCGAGTGGCGCAGCGGTTTAAGGGCACTGCATTGAAGTGCTGAGGTACCACTACAGTCACAGCCGGCCTTGACCTGGAGCTCCATAGGGCAGTGCGCAATTGGCCCAGTGCCGGGGGAGGGGAGGGTTTGGCCGAGAGGCTTTCCTTGGCTCATCGTGCTCTAGCGACTCCTTGTGGCGGGCTGGGCACCTGCAAGCTGAGTTCAGTCGTCAGACCAACGGTGTTTCCTCCCGCTTCCGTGTTTCCTCCCGCTTCCGCTTCCAAGAAGCAGCGTGTCTTGGCGGGTCATGTTTCGGAGGACACATGTCTCGACCTTCGCCTCTCCTGGGCCTGTTGGGGAGTCGCAGCAATGAGACAAGATTGTAACTACCAATTGGATATCACGAAATTGTGGAGAAAAATTGTGTAAAATAAATACATCAAATATTCACTTTTTTATATGACAGCGGTTCCACATGTTGCCGTGACACAAGTTGTGGGAAAAATATTATTTGTCTTTTATGTTCCATTATATTCTTACTGTTGACTGTAATCGGGTAGGTGTGTCTTGTCTGTTTAGTGAACAAAATAACAAACTATTGATTTCATTTGGAAGGCTCAGCCATGCTGAAAAACATCCCCACAGCATGATGCTGCCACCACCATGCTTCACCGTAGGGATGGTGCCAGGTTTCCTCCAGACGTGACGCTTGGCATTCAGGCCAAAGAGTTCAATCTTGGTCTCATCAGACTAGATAATCTTGTTTCTCATGGTCTGAGAGTCTTCAGTTTCCTTTTGACAAATTCCAAGCAGGCTGTCATTGGCCTTTTACTGAGGAGTGGCTTCCATCTGGCCACTCTACCATAAAGGCCTGATTGGTGGAGTGCTGCAGAGATGGTTGTTCTTCTGGAAGGTTCTCCCATCTCCACAGAGGACCTCTAGAGCTCTGTCAGAGTGACCATCAGGTTCTTGGTCATCTCCCTAACCAAGGCCCTTCTCCCCCGATTGCTCAGCTTGGCCGGGCGGCCAGCTCTAGGAAGAGTGTTGGTTGTTCCAAACTTCTTCCATTTAAGAATGATGGAGGCCACTGTGTTCTCTGAGACCTTCAATGCTGCATTCATTTTTTGCTACCCTTCCCCAGATCTGCGCCTCGACATAATCCTGTCTCAGAGCTCTACGGACAATTCCTTCGACCTCATGGCTTGGTTTTTGCTCTGACATGCACTGTCAATTGTGTGTGTCTTTCCAAATCATGTCCAACAATTGAATTTACCACAGATTAACTCCAATCAAGTTGTAGAAATATCTCAAGGATGATCAATGGAAACAGGATGCACCTGAGATAACATTTGAGTCTCATTGCAAAGGGTCTGAATACTTATGTAAATAAGGTATTTCTGTTTTACATTTTTAATACATTTGCAAAAATGTATTTCGCTTTGTCATTATGGGGGTATTCTGTGTAGATTGCTGAGGGGGAAAAAGTATTTAATCCATTTTAGAATAAGGCTGTAATGTAACAAAATGTGGAAAAGTCAAAGGGTCTGAATACTTTCCGAATGCACTTACAAACAGGCCCATTTTTACCACATTCTTGCCTGCATATGCCTTTTATACCTCCTGTGCACATGCCGGCATGCCGGTGACGAGTAGTAGTGGTGTGCAGATGTGGGTGCAGGCGTCTATTCAATGGATTTACTAAAATAGACGCCTGCACCCGCTGTGTTCTGAATTACATTTATTTTGCGAACATAGTTGGTTGAAGACGGTCTTGCCCTGGGCCCCATCATTTGTTAGTCCGGCCCAAATCGCTCTGGTCCGGTGTATATCAGAACAATGTTAATGCTTTGCTTATTGGTTATGAAGGACATTGGCATGCACAGAAAACTGTTGGTGGAAGATTAGTTGCATATATTTTATATATCTATAAATAAGCCTGGTCATAGTCTTGCGCCGGCTCTAAGGCTAGGGAACTACAAATGACAAATAATAAATGCGAAAATTGTGCAAAATGCACAGTTCAACTTACTAAAACAAATGTAAGGCTTGGCTACATACAGCCCTAAACATAACTGAATGACAACCAGTCCAGAATGAGAAAAGAAAGACAACACATATCTTATCAAGTCCATATCTTGAGTGGAAAAAACATATCACGGCTCCATGCCTTTACTCCATCTCCGGTGTCCCTCGTCTGATTCCAAATCCTGCTACACTCACACACTTTCATATTTGAACTGGGAGGTGACAAGAATAGAATGGTTCACGTTGTCCAGTTTTAGGCTGTGGCTCAATGTATTGGATGGACTTTTTCAGCCCACAAAAAAATACTAAAATCACAGTTCACACCAGAGTATGTTAGCGGAGTGTGGAGCGAGATTCCCAAAGGCTGGAGTGTTGGTCTTCTCGCCCGCACCAATAGCGCTCATTTCACAAGCTCAGGGCATGCCCGCCCCGGCATGCATTTGTAGTCTACTTGTGTGCTATTATAGCCCTTTGCTTTTGCTACTTTCATGGAGTTCCCTAAATATTTTCATAAAGAAACTGATTAAACACACAGGGGCTTAATCAAGATGACTTACAAAGATGAGGACCAAGAGCAAGAGAGGTAGTGCGGTGATGTAATGTCCACAACTAAAGAATCATTGTGGAATCTGAAAAGACAGGTATCCCAAAAGCATGATGGTGTACTAACTACATGCACATGCTAAAAGAAAGGAACGAGGTGGGTAGATAACTAAGTGCTTTCTGTTTTGATTGGGTTATTTTGCCTAAAACCCTTTTTGGCCTGCCTATAGAAAAATAAAAAATAAAAACTCTGCATCTCCGCCCAGCCTGGCAAGAGTGGCCAAAAGGGTGTTTAGCATCCCCAATGGCTCTGCAAGTGTGGAGAGGATATTCTCCGCTGCTGCCCGGCTCTCCAGGCACCATCGCATGACGCATGAGCCTGAAGCCACAGACGGGCCAAACTCGTGTTTAAAAAAATATATTCTAAAAATGAATTCAAAGGCTCTAATAAGTCATTTTTCATTTAATTTGTATTTAATTCTAAGTAAGTCACAGCCTATATGCGCAATTCATAGACTATAATGATTTAATACAACAGAAACGCTTTATGTCCCTACCAGCCTATTGTGTCCACTCAGAAATGCTTAACAATGTATTTCTTTGTAGGCTATAGCCTTGAAATAATATAAATAATATAGCCAAAATAATACATTTTCGTTCCTTCTTAGGCTCCCTGTCTAGCTCCTGACCTATTTAGAGTGTTTATATGCTGTTTAATATGACATGTAGCCTATTTGAATTGATGTTCGCTTCTTACATTCACCTTTTCATGTTTATTCAAATACTTTTCATTCAAATCCATATGATTTGGTTTCAATACTTAAACACCAATTGATAGGTAGTCACAAAAAAAGATGTGTTGGTTAAATTGTGATTTTAATGAATGGAGCGAATTCGGAGCAGCAGTTTTTTTTCAGTGAGCGCAAATTGGTTTTTAGCGGAGTGGGTCGCAAGCACTGCTCCATGAGTGATGGGATTTCCAACCGCTCAACTCCGCTTACATGTTCTGGTTCACACATACACAAAACATAATATTTATTATTATTTTCATATTTTTTCCGCTTTTAGGCGGTCACACATTCAACATGGTATTCAGTCGCCCCCTTTGGTTCATTTATGGCCTTTATCACCCCTCATACATATACACATGCATACTGACACCCTGCATGCACACAGGCATGCACACACATACACTGCTGCTACTTCTTTTGTTACTCTTATTATTATCCTGATGCCTAGTCGCTTTATCCTTGCCTACATGTGCATGTCACATGTTGCCCTCCCTTATATTTTACCCTTGGACTACCAGCCCTTGTGTGCATTTTGTTGTTTAACTTTGGTTTGCAGTGACCTTTATTTAAGATAGTGTGTGCCTTATTTGATACTTTTACATGATGTCTTATGGTTTGCTGTGTTTCTGCCTCTTGTGTTTACCCCTTTGATTTATTCTATACTCCTTGCCTGATCTCCTTTCAAGCAGACCATAGTCCCTGTGCTCAAGAATGCCAAGGTAACCTGACTAAATGACTATCGCCCCGTAGCACTCACATCTGTAGCCATGAAATGCTTTGAAAGGCTGGTCATGGCTCACATCAAAATCATCATCCCAGACACCCTGGACCCACTCCAATTTCATATGATATATTACAAATGGTATGATATGTAAGTTATGAATTGCAATTTGTACAATGTTACAAATTTGCAAAACGTACAATATGTTATGAATTTGTGTATGATATGTTAAAAATTCCAATTGGTTGTGGCTAACATTAGCTAGGTGGCTAACGCTAATGTTAGCTAGCTCTAGGGGTTAGGGTTAGGGCTTAAGGTTAGGTTAAAGTGTTAGCTAAAAGGGTTAAGGTTAGGGTTAGGGCAGCTTTTCCTAAACTCTGTCTATGGGACCCCAAGGGGTGCATGTTTTGGTTTTTGCCCTAAAACTACACAGCTGATTCAAATGATCAAAGCTTGATGATTAGTTGATTCTTTGAATCAACTGTGTAGTGCTAGGGCAAAAGCCAAAAGGAGGAATCACCAGCAGCAAGAGCGACATCATTGATATATACAGAGAAAAGAGTCGGCCAGAGAATTGAACCCTGTGGTACCCCTGTAGAGACTGCCAGAGGTCCGGACAACAGGCCCTCCGATTTGACACACTGAACTATATCTGAGAAGTAGTTAGGCGAGGCAGTCATTTGAGAAACCAAGGCTGTTGAGTCTGCAGATAAGAATTGTTTTATTTAACCAGGTAGGCAAGTTGAGAACAAGTTCTCATTTACAATTGCGACCTGGCCAAGATAAAGCAAAGCAGTTCGACACCTAGAGCAGCACAGAGTTGCACATGGAGTAAAACAAACATACAGTCAATAATACAGTAGAAAACTAAGTCTATATACAATGTGAGCAAATGAGGTGAGATAAGGGAGGTAAAGGCAAAAAAAGGCCGTGGTGGCGAAGTAAATACAATATAGCAAGTAAAACACTGGAATGGTAGATTTGCAGTGGAAGAATGTGCAAAGTAGAAATAGAAATAATGGGGTGCAAAGGAGCAAAATAAATAAATAAATACAGTAGGGGAAGAGGTAGTTGTTTGGGCTAAATTATAGATGGGATATGTACAGGTGCAGTAATCTGTGAGCTGCTCTGACAGCTGGTGCTTAAAGCTAGTGAGGGAGATACGTGTTTCCAGTTTCAGAGATTTTTGTAGTTCGTTCCAGTCATTGGCAGCAGAGAACTGGAAGGAGAGGCGGCCAAAGGAGGAATTGGCTTTGGGGGTGACCAGAGAGATATACCTGCTGGAGCGCGTGCTACAGGTGGGTGCTTCTATGGTGACCAGCGAGCTGAGAAAAGGGGGGACTTTACCTAGCAGGGTCTTGTAGATGACCTGGAGCCAGTGGGTTTGGCGACGAGTATGAAGTGAGGGCCAGCCAACGAGAGCGTACAGGTCGCAGTGGTGGGTAGTATATGGGGCTTTGGTGACAAAACGGATGGCAATGTGATAGACTGCATCCAATTTATTGAGTAGGGTATTGGAGGCTATTTTGTAAATGACATCACCGAAGTTGAGGATCTGTAGGATGGTCAGTTTTACGAGGGTATGTTTGGCAGCATGAGTGAAGGATGCTTTGTTGCGAAATAGGGAGCCAATTCTAGATTTAACTTTGGATTGGAGATGTTTGATGTGAGTCTGGAAGGAGAGTTTACAGTCTAACCAGACACCTAGGTATTTGTAGTTGTCCACATATTCTAAGTTAGAACCGTCCAGAGTAGTGATGCTGGACGGGCGGGCAGGTGCAAGCAGCGATCGGTTGAAGAGCATGCACTTAGTTTTACTTGTATTTAAGAGCAGTTGGAGGCCACGGAAGGAGAGTTGTATGGCATTGAAGCTCGTCTGGAGGGTTGTTAACACAGTGTCCAAAGAAAAGTGTCGTCTGCGTAGAGGTGGATCAGAGACTCACCAGCAGCAAGAGCGACGTCATTGATGTATACAGAGAAGAGAGTCGGCCCAAGAATTGAACCCTGTGGCACCTCCATAGAGACTGCCAGAGGCCCGGACAACAGGCCCTCCGATTTGACACACTGATCTCTATCAGAGAAGTAGTTGGTGAACCAGACGAGGCAATTATTTGAGAAACCAAGGCTATCGAGTCTGCCGGATATGGTGATTGACAGAGTCGAAAGCCTTGGCCAGGTCAATGAATACAGCTGCACAGTATTGTTTCTTATCGATAGCGGTTAAGATATTGTTTAGGACCTTGAGCGTGGCTGAGGTGCACCCATGACCAGCTCTGAAACCAGATTGCATAGCGGAGAAGGTGCAGTGGGATTCGAAATGGTCGGTGATCTGTTTGTTAACTTGGACTTTAGAAAGGCAAAGACTTTAGAAAGGCAAGGCAGGATGGATATAGGTCTGTAACAGCTTGGGTCTAGAGTGTCACCCCCTTTGAAGATGGGGATGACCGTGGCAGCTTTCCAATCTTTAGGAATCTCGGATGATATGAAAGAGAGGTTGAACAGACTAGTAATAGAGGTTGCAACAATGGCGGCGGATAATTTTAGAAAGAGAGGGTCCAGATTGTCTAGCCCAGCTGATTTGTACAGGTCCAGGTTTTGCAGCTCTTTCAGAACATCTGCTAGGGGAGAGGCGTTGTGCCACAAGGTGTTGCTTTATCTGTTTTTTTTAAACCAGGTTTGCTTTTTATTTGAGCAATATGAGATGGAAGGAAGTTCCATGCAATAAGGGCTATATATAATACTGTACGCTTTCTTGAATTTGTTCTGGATTTTAGGACTGTGAAAAGACCCCTGGTGGCATGTCTGGTGGGATAAGTGTGTGTGTGTAAATAGACTATGCAAACATTTTGGGATTTTCAACACATTAATGTTTCTTATAAAAATTAGAAGTGATGCAGTCAGTCTCTACTCAACTCTTAGCCAAGTGAGACTGGCATGCATAGTATTTATATCAGCCCTCCGGTTACAATAAAGAGCAAAACGTGTCGCTCTGTTCTGGGCCCGCTGCAGCTTAACTAAGTCTTTCCTTGCAGCACTGGACCACACAACTGGACAATAATCAAGATTAGACAAAACTATAGCCTTCTTAACTTGCTTTTTGGAGTGTGGTGTCAAAAAAAACACTACACTCCAAAAGATAGCATTTATCAGGCCAACAAACAGTATTAACACAACATGTAAAGTGTAGCTCCAATGTTTCATGAACTGAAATAAAAGATCACAGAAATACACCCAAAAACCTTTCATCTCAAATTGTGTGCACAAATTTGTTTACATACCTTTTAGTAAGCATTTCTCCTTTGCCAAGATAATCCATCCACCTGACAGGTGTGGCATATCAAGAAGCTGATTAAACAGCATGATCATTACACAGATGCACTTTGTGCTGGGGACAATAAAAGGCCACTAAAATTTGCCAGATACTGACTGATTTTCTGATCCACCCCCCTACCTTTTTTAAAGTTATCTGTGACTAACAGATGCATATATATATATATATATATATATATATATATTTACCTTTATTTAACTAGGCAAGTCAGTTAAGAACAAATTCTTATTTACAATGATGGCCTACACAGGCCAAACCCAGACAACGCTGGGCCAATTGTGCGCAGCCCTATGGGACTCCCGATCACAGCCGGTTCTGATATAGCCTGGATTCAAACCAGGGTGTCTGTAGTGACGCCTCTAGCACTGAGATGCAGTGCCTTAGACCCGCTGCGCCACTCGGGAGCCCATTCCCAGTTGTGTGAAATCCATAGATTAGGGCCTAAATAAATCCATTTCAATTGACTGATTTCCTTATATGAACTGTATCTCTGTAAAATCTTTGAAATTGTTGCATTTATATTTTTGTTCAGCTTAGATGGCCAATTCAAAACATAACTTGAAGCAGTTATCTTGCTAGTTAACTATAGCTAACTAAGCATTAATATCGTTGTCGCCTTTCCACCGGCACTGTAGATCCTAAATTAATCTGCATCGTTGGAAAGCTGGCCTCTATTAAAGAGTAGCATGTAATTGCGACAACACTAAACATATTCTACGAATAGCCTAATTGACAAATAACTCGCTGTGCATAGATCTCACCTAAAACATGAATATTCGAGCCTTATATGTAAACATGTCTGGTTAAATACCTTGCTTTGAAGTAGCCTGCCTAATTTCATCCCTGATTCATTGAATGGCGGAATACGTTTATAAAGACAAAAGTCATCGTTGGTTCGCTGATGTTTTTATTACCACTATGTACCGTCCTCACACAGGTGTAGGCAATTGTAATTATCACCTAGGCATCTGCATATGAAAAACTATAGCTTTGGCACATCTCTTGATGCTCTGATGAAGGTATAACTGCCGAAGCGCGTTAGGCTGCCAGCCAAAAATAAAAGGGTGAAGTGAGGTGACGTCTTTTTGTCCTTTAAAAAAAAAAAGTTTCCCAATGTTCTTGAACTAGGAATTTAATTTGAATGCCACACCTGTTGTTTACAAAGCATGTGACAAATAAAATTTTATTTGGTATAGAAAATGGGAAATGGCTGTAATCTTAGTCATGACACTAATTATACCAGAGATTCTGACAGCCAAGTAGGCCAGAGGGTGACTCACAAAAAGCCTGAACACATACTTGACTGTGTGTGTGTGTGCGTGCGTGCGTCTTTTGGAAACGTAGTCTCCTCATCCTACCTCTTTTCAGCCTTTATAAGAAGCTCAGGGAAAAAAGAAAAAAGAACTGTCATGGAAAATTTAGCGGTGTAAATGTGCTAGCCTTGGCAGTTATTTCCAGAACTGGACACAGTCTTTGACACAGTCTTGGCAGGTCTTACAGTGTTCATTGTACTGCCTTTTTGGACATTTTGTTTTTTTTCCATCGTTTATAAGAAACCAATTGTCTGTATGAGACTCATGCAGAATGATAAACTGACAATTGATTGTGGTAAAAACAATGTCCTAGGGCTAAGTTAGGACAAGTTAACATAGGACTAACATATGTTATCCATTTGAAGTGATGAAGGACCAATATATTGGGTGCATTTGGGTTGTTCCAGCTCCAAACAGTCAGTATCTCAAGCCCAAACTGCTCTTGCAGCTCTGCATCAGATTACATTTACCAAGTCAGAAAAAAAGTTTTCCCTAGTAAAAGCTTTGTCTGCCATCTAGTGGTCTCTTGACAGAACCTCATAGAAATGGACAGATCAGATTTGAAAAATGTGAATCATCATTAAAGGCTGCAGATCATGATCAGTTTAATTTGACATTTTAAGACCAAAAATAGATATTAAAATATATTTTGGTGTTTGCCTCTTAACTTTGACCACAGTTGTTACTCTCCACTGATCATTGGTTGGAGGTCAAGGGTAACAATCCTGTTTTATAAATTCAACATAGCAGAAAATATGCCCAGATACACTGTATATACAAAAGTATGTGGTAGGCCACACAAGCTCACAGAACGGACCGCTGAGTGCTGAAGCACGTAGCGCCTAAAATTTGTCTGTCCTCAGTTGCAACACTCACCACCGCGTTCCAAACTGCCTCTGGAAGCAACGTCAGCACAAGACCTGCTCGTCGGGAGCTTCATGAAATAGGTTTCCATGGCCGAGCAGCAGCACACAAGCCTAAGATCACCTTGCGCAATACCAAGCGTTGGCTGGAGTGGTGTAAAGCTCGCCGCCATTGGACTCTGGAGAAGTAGAAATGCGTTCTCTGGAGTGATGAATCACGCTTCACCATCGGGCAGTCCGACGAATGAATCTGGTTTGGCGGATGCCAGGAGAACACTACCTGCCCCAATACATAGTGCCAACTGTAAAGTTTGGTGGAGGAGGAATAATAGCCTTGGGCTGTTTTTCATGGTTTGGACTAGGCCCCTTAGTTCCAGTGAAGTGAAATCTTAACGCTACAGTATACAATGCCATTCTGAACGATTCTGTGCTTCCAACTTTGTGGCAACAGTTTGGGGAAGGCCCTTTTCGGTTTCAGCATGACAATGCCCCCATGCACAAAGCGAGGTCCATATGGTTTGTCTAGATCGGTGTGGAAGAACTTGACTGGACTGCACAGAGCCCTGACCTCAACCCCATCGAACACCTTTGGGATGAATTGGAACGCCAACTGCGAGCCAGGCCTAATCGCCCAAGATCAGTGCCCGACCTCACGTATGCTCTTGTAGCTGAATGGAAGCAAGTCCCTGCAGCAATATTCCAACATCTAGTGGAAAGCTTTCCCAGAAGAGTGTAGGCTGTTATAGCAGCAAAGGGGGTACCAACTCCATATTAATGCCGATGATTTTGGAATGAGATGTACGACGAGATGTACGACGAGTGTCCACATACTTTTGATAATGTCGTGTATAAACCCATTCACCTTGCCTCTCTGTAATCACATTCTGGCACTATTTTTAGTGCACAATAGGTGAGGAGAGCCTTTGAGCCCGCACTCCGCCAATCCCTCTCACTGCTAATGAGATTTACTCTTGGCACAAGGAACGACTGGGACAATGGTGGTGTCTAGACGGGCCATGTGTCTTGCTCACTAAGAATGGCGCTTCAGAGAAGCCTGTGCTAATGAAGAGGAGGGGCTGCCAACAGAATGAGCCCTCAGCCTCGCCATTTCAATAGAGCGATTGAACTTTTTGGTGCGATATGTACTGTGCTAAAAATATCAGCTCAATGAAACGATTCTTCATTGTTCTTATCTGACAGATACTGATGGGCTCACATATCCCAGATTCCCCAATGTGCTCAAGAGACACCATGTTGTTTTCTCCTCATATTCATGGCAAGAGAATATTTTCAAATGCTATGATCATTTCTGGTTGTTCCTATTTAACTTGAATTTAGCTATCTAGTACATCAACATATAGGTCAGGATAATGCAAGAAGATGAAAAAGTTCAGAACACAACAGATCTTTTTTTTTAACCATGCTCTTTATTGAACATAGGTCAAGGGAGACAGTCATGCAGCACAGATGAAAAGTGTGGGTATTATCAGCATGAGCTGATCCCTGGTAGAGCTACAGGGGGTCGGCTCACTGCTTGAAACCCTTAGACTGAGCAGAGGACCACACCTCCTCTCCGTCCCTCTCCACCACCATGGTACCATCGTTGCGCAGCCACATGCGGCACATCTTGAAGCCACCGGACGCTGAACACTTGGTCTGCCACATCATCTTGTTGTCCCTCTTGTACATGACAAAGTTGCAGTCGTCCTGCATACACAGGCGGTGGGCGTCGCGCTGGCCGGCGGTGTCGGAGTTCCACATGGGCTTCCAGCCGTAGATCACAAAGTTTCCATCCTCCTATGGAGATAAATAAAATGGATACATGCATGTAACTACATAGCTCCAACATAATGGGAAAACGTAAACCTTACATTTTCTACGGACTTCCCAAAAATAACACTTTCAAGTAGGCCCATAGTGTTTCACAAGTTCTACACACGTACCTGGAAGCAGGCTTTCCACTCGTGGTTGTTGGACATAAGGTAGTCTCCCTTACGCATCTCGTCAAACTTGGACATGTAGTTTCTGCTCATGATTCTGAAATGAGAAGTTCAGCAAAGATGACAAACGAGCAGTTGGAGGCATTGCTTATGTCAGTTTCCCAACAGAAACAGTTCAGGGCTGATGCACTCTCACACTCAACAGATTGAAAGTCCTCAGTGGTAGATGTAGGCCTAGGACACAAATAGAACAGAGATTATGAGGTGAGATAGAGAGAGAGAAAGAGAGCGCGAGAGAGAGAGGGGGGAGATAGAGATAGAAAATAGAGACTGATGAGCGAGAGAGAGGAAAGAAATGGAGACTGACGAGAGAGAGAGAAATAGAAAATAGTGAAACGGTTTTGCATAAGGAAAAACTGAGAGGAGAGAGCAGTCACAGAGAGAACATCACGTCAGTCTTGATACTCACAGGCCGGTTGTAGAGTGGACGTTCAGTAGAGTCGCTGATGAGTTTGCAGCTCTTGGTGAAGTGTCATCTCTTCAGAAACCGTGTGCTTTTATAGCCGAAAACCCAGAGAAGAGACTAGTGAGAAGGATAAAACTCTCTCTGTCAAGACCTAATCAAATCTGTTATGCATAAGACATGTCTTTAAATGTAATCTGTAATGTGATTTTCAAACTCGAGATAAAAAAACGAAATACTTTCATTTTGCGATTACATCTTAAAAAAGGGTTTTAATTGTGGAGGATTCGGCTAACTGTTTGCACCTGGGGTGTCTGAATATAGACTGTGTTAGAAGGGATTTCATCTTCAACACATTATATTCAAGCCAAAGACAAATTATACTGAAAATAAAATGTCTACTACGCTGGTTTCCATGTAGAGTGAGGCCATTTTGCTTGTGTATGGAATCTATATTCACCCCAAAATCACATATACATTCGTAATACACTTAACTGTTATAAAGAACTAAAAATGTTACTTTAATGTGGTGTCTATTTCAACACTACTGCTGACCCTATCTGTCCAATTAATGTCAACTGAGGTCATACATATACGTATGAAAATGGAATTAAACTATTACAGCTCTGTCTCGCTATAGGTTATGAAACATACTATATTGGGTGTATTGATTCTACATTATTAATGCATTCAAAAAAATAAGCTATGATCTTTGAAAGTATTTTACCACTCAGAGCAGGATTGGATCTACTCAGTACTTGGGTGGGAGACTGCTGGGGAAAGACAGGCTGATGGAGGTGGTGTCAGGGTCAGTATAGCATACCATTATGCTGGCATAGTAGCTATAGGGACAACTAACTACCTGTAAGTTCTGGATATTACATTAAATCAAGCTCCTGACTTTTTGTGTTCTAACAAATAAGTCCCATGGAACTTATTGCAAGAGTAGGGATGCTAACCATGTCTTCCTGGCTAAATTCCAGGTCTGACCCCTCACCATATCATAACCATACCATAATGCCAAGCTTCATATTGGCCCATTGCCTTCTCATTGAAAGGCAATGTGGGATGAGTGCTCTGGAGCAAAATGGCTGCCATGTATCATCCAGATGAGTGGTGCTTGTGGTGGATGGAGTGGTGAGGCCCCCATTCATAATTTGTTATGGATTTATTTAACCTTTATTTTAACATGGAAGACATATTAAGACCTCGGTCTCTTTTACAAATGTGACCTGTATGTACAACATAAATATACACATTATGCCCAAACTATATATACACATTAAAATACAAAAACACAGTCACGGGAAGCACAAATAAAACATACCAAATCACCCAGAAAAACAGTTACATTCTTCCACAAATAAGTCCCCAATCAATAGTTTAAATTGCCCGAACAGCACCAGAACATCAACATGAAATTTTAGAATTTTATTCCAGCAATACGGTGCATTAAAACTTAAAGCAGATTTACCTGGCTCGGGGGAGACCCTAGGAACCGCAAGAGTTAACCAATCCTGTGAATAGGTTATGCAACCGCAAAGTTAGATAAGAGTGACATTTATGAAGTAGGGCTTTGTAAACAAGAGAGTAATGTGGAGATCTACGGGTCTTTAGTCCAGCCAACCTTTTGATACAGGATACAGTGATGAGTATCAAAACTGTCACTATGGGCACTATGGTAGATAACATCCAAAAGGTTTAAGAGTAGGAGCAGCTGCACCGATAAATAACATCACCATAATCAAAAACAGATAAAAAGGTTGACTGAATAATCTGCTTTCTACTGCTTAGAGAAAGGCACAATCTGTTTATGTAGAAAAATACAACTTTAAATATTAGATTCTTAACCAGCTCATTTACATGTTTTTTAAACATCAAATCCATATCAATCCAAATGCCTAAGTATTTATATGCGGGAACACATTCGATTGGAGAACCATCTAATGTGTGTGGACACCCCTTCAAATGAGTGGATTTGGCTATTTCAGCCACAGCCATTACTGACAGGTGTATAAAATTGAGTACACAGCCATATAATCTCCATAGACAAACATTGGCAGTAGAATGGCTCGTATTGAAGAGCTCACTGACTTTCAACGTGGTAACGTCATAGGATGCCACCTTTCCAACAAGTCAGTTCGTCAAATTTCTGCACTGGTAGAGCTGCCCCAGTCAACTGTAAGTGCTGTTATTGTGAAGTGGAAACATCTAGGAGCAACAACGGTTCAGCCACAAAGTGGTAGGCCACATAAGCTCACAGAACGGACAGCTGAGTGCTGAACCACGTAGCGTGTAAAAATCGTCTGTCCTCGGTTGAAACACTCACTATCGAGTTCCAAACTGCCTCTGGAAGCAACATCAGCACAACAACTGTTCATCAGGAGTTTCATGAAATGGGTTTCCATGGCCGAGCAGCCACACACAAGCCTAAGAACACCATGCCCAATGCCAAGCGTCGGCTGGAGTGGTGTAAAGCTCGCCGACTTTGGACTCTGGAGCAGTGGAAACATGTTCTCTAGAGTGATGTATCACGCTTCACAATCTGGCAGTGCAATGGACAAATATGGGTTTGGCGGATGCTAGGAGAATGCATAGTGCCAACTGTAAAGTTTGGTGGAGGAGGAATGTATGTGTAGTTCATCTGAATCAGTTTGAAAACAACATGTATTTAATTTTGCCCGTATTAAGCACAAGATTTAAATCAGCAAGGGATTCCTGCATAGCTATAAAATCTGACTGTAGTTTTGACATGGCCAGATCAACATTCGGGGCAGTAGCATACATAATAGTATAATCTACATAAAGTTTTTATTTTTAACAGATTGACCAATGGTATTTATATAAAATGTATTCATTATCTCAGCCAATCATGGCTAGCGGGAAGGTTGCTGGCTTTTTCTGTGGCTAAACCAACTAGGCTCGTAATTTAACAATTTTATTCATATTTACAGATGGCATACAAGCTTGTTATTAAGGCACATGAAAGTTCACATGTTCCAGAAGGCATTTCTGCCTTTTTGATTTAAAAAAAGTTTACGTTCAAATGGCTATCCTGTGAATTAGTGGCGGCAACATACGCCTAGTTTCCTGAAACGAGTCACAAATAGTGAGGAGAACAGGTCCCAAAATCGACCCCTGTGGTACACCTTTATGTACTTCAAGAAATTCAGACTTAACCCCATTAATCACGATGGCCTGAGTTCTGTCACTAAGATAATCATGAAACCATGAAAAGGCGTCTGATCTCAAGTCTATCAAGGACAACTTATTCAATAAAATAGCATGATCAAACAGTGCGAAAAGCTTTTGACAGGTCCACAAATAAAGCAGCACATTTCATTTAGTGTCTAAAACGTAATAAGATCATTAAGAACTAAAGTGGTTGCTTTAATGGTGCAAAGTTGTACATTTACCAAGGATCTTAGCTAGACAAGGAAGCCTTGAAATGGGTCGATAATTATTAAGATCACTTCTATCCCCGCCCTTATGGCAGAACAAGAGCTGATTTCCATACTTTTGGAATATTTCCTGATAACAATGCTAAATAAAAAATGTGGGTTATTGAGCCAACAATGATGGGCTCTGCTCACTTAAGCAGACCAGGATGTAATTGGTCGGCCCTTGTGGATTTCTTGTTGTCTATTGCTAGCAAAGCATCCAGGACTTCTTTTCTGCAAATAGCTTAAAATTGCGGGTTCTAGACCATAATTAACATTTGATTCAACTTTTACAATAAGTAACCGATGGACCTTTTTTTAATTACCTGTACCATTTTCAGAACTACAAAATGCAGTCTTACTGGCATAGAAATACACAGCAAACAACAGCTTATCAGACTTGTGTTGTTCAGATATTCCTCTCAGTCAACATGAAAAGTTCACCAAGTTCATGGGCGTCCTGAGGTACTGGACAGACTGAGCTTTGAGCTCACAGTACCGTATGTTTCATAGGTTCTTAATGTGATTTCAAAATGTGATATCATGTTCACTCAATTACAGTAGACCTGAGTGGTTTTAGGTGTCAAATAGTGTTTTATTTAGTGTAGAAATGAGATGGATTGTGCTGGGTTGTCTAATCATGGATCTAAGACAAGTGGCTGCATAGTAAGGTTCAGAGCTCTGCTGACTCCAGTGCTGAGTCAGTAATTAGGTCTATGTTGTACTGTTTGACTGGGCCATCTTAGTTCACCTTGTCTCTCTGTCTCACAAGACATAATTACTAAGTAGGCTACGGGCATATGGCCTGACCATGTGACCTGATCCTAACTGTAGTTATAGGCTAGTTATAAGTTATAAATAGGGCCCAGAGTTTGGTCAGGAAAAAACTATAGAAATTATTGAAGTGAGACATTTGGGTCAGTTTATGCACACCCAGTCTATACTGTTTATACAAGGGGTGTGTCTAATCCTGAATACTGATGGGTTAAAACTGCATTCCAGCCGCTGTCTATTCCACAAATTACCACCGGCTAAATCTATGACGTTAAAATGCCTATTTACTCTGTTACATCTGACTGCACAATCCACTGTCTCATCAGCCCAGCCAGGCACTTTATAAACTTGCTCTTCACTATAAAAAGCATCTAGACATGATTTCACATTTCTTTTAGACTAACATTTAGTTTTCAACAGCGGAGATTTGTATAAACCTTGCTGTCTGTCTCTCCGACATTTGCAACGTTGTTTCTGTAATATTTGTGTTGTGGAGAAATGACCAGGCAGGAGACGGGAGTACAGTTAGTTTTCCTTTAGTCAAAACCTCTCGTGCTCTACAGTTCCCGGGCACACTAGTGCGCATGTGCATTTCCTATTAGGTGTAGTAACGTAACACTGTCGTAATACATCACCACTTAGTAACAGCATAGTAACTAATATAAACAGATGTAGATCCCAGATACTACAGTTTCAATATTCAAATTCGATCTCCGGCTGTCCCATAGTAATGAACGTGTCGGGAATTGGGACGAGACAGACAGGCAGGCAGCATTTCTCAGTCAGTCGAAATCATGAATCAGCTGGCATCATTTTTATGGATATATACAAAGATATACAAAGGTAAAACAAAATGAAGTGCAGCTAGTTTGCAGTCTTTCCAGCTTCAGTTTGTAGTGATTGTGTTAGCTGTGTTGTTGGCTAGCTCCTCTGAACAACAGTGTCCTGACGAGAGAGCACATTTTCTATGCCAGGCAAAATCATGCCGCATTAGCTTGTTATGGATGTATCCAAATAAATGTCACTAGAAAGCAGCTTAAACAAATGCAGATACTTTGCTGTTATTCTGGCTGCACTGTCTGACGTGACTGTAAGTTAGCCGTAGTTGGATAGCTAGCAAGCAAGGGATAAGAATGTTGCCAGCCATTATGGCAATGGAACATTTAGAACGAACGACTGTGTCGCGTCCGTATATACAGAACAAAAAGACTGAAGACTGGGTCGCATCTCTTGCAACCGAACCGATAGAACGAACGACCAGTCGGCTTGGGTAGCAACCCTAGATTTGTGTCGGGACTATATCTTGCGGAAGGATGAAATAGTATGAATAAATGAATCAAAATAACGTTTTTAATCAATGTGTTGCTAACTCGTTGTATAAAAGTGATAATGCCCGGGGCCTCCCGAGTGGCACAGTGGTCTAAGGCACTGCAGTGCTTGAGGCTTCACTACAGATCCGGGTTCGATCCGGGGCTGTGTCACAGCCTGCCGCGACCGGGAAACCCATGAGGCGATGCACAATTGGCTCAGCATCGTCCGAGTTTGGGGAGAGTTTGGCCGGCTGGATTGTGTTTGTCCCATCGCGCTCTAGCGACTACTGTGGCGGGCCAGGGGCATGCACGCTGACATGGTTGCCAGTTGTACAGTGTTTCCTCCGACACATTGGTGCAGCTGGCATCCAGGTTAAGCAAGCAGTGTGTCAAGAAGCAGTGCGGCTTGGCAGGGTCGTGTTTCGGAGGATGCATGGCTTTCAACCTTCGCCTCTACCGAGTCCGTACAGGAGTTGCAGCGATGGGACAAGCCTGTAACTACCAATTGGATATCATGAAATTGGGGTGTTTTTAAAATATTTTTTTAAAGGGGATAATGCCCTCGAAGCCAGTGTTTGGAGGATATAGCGGCACGGTTTTCCGGCCCTCGACGAACAACACCCGTGCCAATATATCCTCCAAACACCGGCTTCGAGGGCATTATCACTTAAATATATTGTATGTGTCAGTAAATGACATACGCTTGTAAAATGAGGTGGGGTGGGGTGTGACTGAGCTTTACAGTATATCAATATCTTGTTAAGTTATGAGTTAAGCATGTTACCCTAATAACCTTAGTTCAATCATTTCAGGTCTTGGCTATATTTTCTGACACTGTGAATGGAAAATGATATCTGTAAAAAATATGTAAAAAAACAAGCAACAATGGACACAAGAACAGAACACCAGAACTTCAGATACATTTGATGAAGTTTATTTTCCTCCACAGAGTGACTGAGTGACATTAGATCACAAACTGCTTCACTTTGATCCCCTGCTCTGGGCGGAGTTCCACACCTCCTCTCCGTCCTTCTCAATCACCAGGTTGCCGTCGTTCCTCAGCCACATGCGGCACACATTGAAGCCATTGGCCTGAGTGTTTGTCCCTCTTTTCTCGGCAAAGTTACAATCGTCCTGCATGCACAGGCGGTGGGCGTCGCGCCGGCCGGCAGTGTCGGAGTTCCACATGGGCTTCCAGCCATAGATCACAAAGATACCATCCCCCTATAGAGACAGACGGGGAGATATATAGAGATATACTGATTGGACCCCTGGATGTTGATAATGAATGTTGTCACAAGGAAATCTACACTAACACTAACTCTAAGAACACTTTAAGAATCGGCCTTGTATACAAGTTCTAGACATACTGTACCAGGAAGCAGGCCTTCCACTCTTTGTTGTTGGACCGCTCCCTTACACATCTCATCATACTTGGACATGTAGTTCCTCAACATGATTCTGAAATGACAGAGGATGTACAGTAGTTAAAGTGAGAATGTGGAGCATTCTCTGAAGTAAAGGATGACTTGCACCCAAAAAATAATCACCAAAATCTACCAGTGAAGTACGATAACACTTTTCATAGCCACATGTCAAGCCTAGTTCTCTCCTAATAATAGTCTGTACATGCAATTAATGTACTGTTTTCTTACAACCTTCCTCCTTGTCTCTCTAATACCTAGAACTACATGCAATGATCAGAGGAATCCACTGACAGAGAGAACCAGTGTCAAGTGGAATCAGAGACCATTAACATGTCCAAGCTAAGGAGGCGGCAGATACATAGTTGTAAAACATGACATACATCATTGATGGGATACTTACAGGCTGGATGTGGTCTGTGGAGGAGAGGAGAAGATGATGAAACTGGTGAGTTAACAATAGGCAAGAAGGCTCTCTTTTAGAATAAAATAGATTAGAAATGTCACCCCCCCCCCCCCCCCCCCCAAAAAAAAATGTATTGCCCAGTTTATCTTATCCAAATAGCGTCCAGACAGTGAGTTTAGTGTGACGTGACAAATACAGCCGAATCCCTTTGAAAAGTTTTGTCTGGACATCTGGGTGCTTGGATGTTTGGGATCAGTCATCTTAGCAATTAACACATTGTGCACTTTGTGCGATTTTCAATGACATGGTTGCGTTGAATAAGTGTTTTCAGATGAGTGTATTCAATTATCAAGAATAAAGAAGGACAAATCTCCAGATCATACTGACACACTCTCTCTAAAAATTCCACATCCAATCAAATAAGTCTGGAGTGTCTCCTCAAAAAACACCCTTCAGATCGTTAAATGAACACAAGCAGGCCTAAATGATTTCACATGACCAGACATTTGGAAAAATTCAAGGGAGATATCAAAACAGCGGTGTATTCAGAAACTGAATTGAATGTGTACATAGTTTAATATGGCAAGAGTGTGTGTAACTGTACTGACTGTACAGTGTGATTTATGTCATTATGCTTAATATGAAATAACTCAAGCAGTAATTCAGCACTGCTCTATCCCTATTGGTCAAATGTTCCCAGATTCTGTTGGTAAACTGCCTGGCAGCTAATCAACCTGGTACTGATTTGAAATGAGTTCACTTGATTTGACTTGACTGATTCACAGACGTGATCAATGTGGCTGCTGCTTTTTCTGTTCAGCTGAGAGGTGGTGCCCCTGGACTGGAAAAACAGCACAATAGTAGCAATTCTAGGCTCTTTCTCAATAAATGTTTCCTTGATTCCTTGCATCGTCTCTCCTTGCCTCCTTTTCGAAATGCGTTGGAGAAGAAGGTGACCATTCTCTTCATGGTGATTTATACTGAATAGCTACACAAAGGTAGAAACATTTAATATCCTCCTTTGCATGTTTGTGTATTATTCTTCACACTGGTTAATATTCTAACGAGCTCTGCCCCCAAAACAAACCCACATTTGGTTGGTCCAGACCGGATCAAATCTGTACCAATCTTAGATGTCTTTGTTGACATCACAATACAGCACAGCACACACTACAGTAGAGTAGAGCACAGTACTGTACAGTAGAGTAAGTTCAGTACAGTAGAGTAGATTAGTTCAGTACAGTAGAGCACAATACAGCACCGTATAGTTAAGTACAGTACAGTACAGTATAGTAGAGTAGAGCACAGTACACTAAAGTAGAGTAGAGTTCAGTACAGTACAGTAGAGCACAGTACACTATAGCAGAGTATAGTTTAGTACAGTACTTTAAAGTCCAGTCCAGTAGAGTAGAGTATATTACATTATACTGTACTCTACTAATGTGTGCTCTAATGTACGCTACTGTACTGAACTCTACTGTACTGAACTATACTCTATTTTTCTTTAATGTACTGTACTCTACTGTAACTGTGGATTGTGACTAACTACTATGAGTTCCCACTGTGGCCAATTCAATTACAGTCATTGTGTTACAGATCTTTTGGTCACTCTGTAACCGATTTGGTAACAGAGTAACACGTTTTAATCACTTAATAATTCAAAAACAAAATGTGTATAATTAAAAGCACTAGAACTAATTGTTAAGTCTACCTTTACTTGTTGCTTCTGTGAACTTTCATAATCCTCACTCCTCATGAGGGAGTGAAATGATATACTGAACTAAAATATAAATGCAACATAAAGTGCTGGTCTCATGTTTCATGAGCTGTAATAAAAGATCCCAGAAATGTTCCATATGTATAAAAAGCTTATTTCTCTCAAATTTTAGCGCAAATTTGTTTACATCCCTGTTAGTGAGCATTTTTATAATTTGTCAAGATAATCCATCCACCTGACAGTTGTGAAATACCAAGAAGCTGATTAAACAGCATGATCATTACACAGTTGCACCTTGTGCTGGGGAAAATAAAAGGTCACTGTATGCCCTCCGAGCTCCACCCACGGCTGCGTCCCTGCCCAGTCATGTGAAATCCATAGATTATGGCCTAATTTTAAATTTTTTATTGACTGATTTCTTTATATGAACTGTAAAATATTTGAAATTGTTGCATGTTGGGGGCTCCCAAGTGATGGAACGGTCTAAGGCACTGCATATCAGTGCTAGAGGCGTCACTACAGACCCTGGTTCGATCCTGGGCTGTATCACAACCGGCCGTGATCATGAGTCCCATAGGGCGGAAAACAATTGGCCCAGCGTCCGGGTTAGGGAAGGGTTTGGCCGGGGTAGGCCGTCATTGTAAATAAGAATAAATAAAGGTTAAAAAAAATAAATGTTGCGTTTATATTTTTGTTCAGTATAAAATATCTTAAAGATATGTGGGTTTTTGGTGACAGAATGACAAGACACTAAGCAATATTTCTTAAACTTACAGAAGGCAAACAATTTCTGCAAAACTAAATGTAAATGTTGATATTAGTTGACATGGGCCATTACTTAAACATCATTGACTTTTGATGTATTTCTAATACCTTCACATTTTTCAAGAAGATGTTTTTTAAGACCTCTTTTCCATCCTTGTGACCAGAAATCAAATGCTTATTCCTAATTTTTAGGATGGAAAATGATTAGAAAAATGAATCTATGCCTTCATAACCCAGAAATATGGACTCTTAGCTTTCATTTGACACCAGATTTGATATTCACATGTTGGTGCTCATGCGTCCTTTTACATGGAAACGACCATATATATTCCTGCTATGGATACATTCATGTTGTACTGCTACCTTGGAATCTAAAGACGACATGATTTAATGCTCTGTTAATTACAATCCTATACTGACACAATTAAAAGTGACTGATTGTTTTATTGGTTACACTTAAAAAGTTACGAGATTGCCCAATTCAGACAGTCAGAGATATACGCACTGTAGTAACCGACTTTTAAAAAAGCGTCACTCTTTGTGACTTCATTCATTTCATGGCGAAGGATTCGTTGGAGCTCCAGATGTCTACTCTGTTCTTCTCCAGCACAAGGGTGTCGTCGTCTTTTAGGTTGATCCAGCACATCTTGCAGCTGAGCTTAGAGGTGTTGGTGTGCCACATGGGGGAGTCCTGCTGTGTGTACATCACCAGGTTGCAGTCGTCCTGCATGCACAGGCGGTGACGGTTGGGGCCGGCCGTGTCTAGCCGTAGATCACAAAGTTGCCATCATCCTACAGAGATAGACACACAAATACAGTATTATCACAAAACTACTATTTAACAACACACTCTTGATGTTACCCAGAACCAAAGCCAATATATGAATGTAGACTAGCTTATTGTCACGCCCTGACCATAGAGAGCTGTTTATTCTCTGTTGGTTGGGGCGTGATAGTGACTAGGGTGGGTCATCTAGGTGATTAATGGTTTATGTTGGCCTGGTATGATTTCCAATCAGAGACAGCTGTTTATCGTTGTCTCTGATTGGGGATCATATTTAGGCAGCCATTTCCCCTTTGTGTTTTGTGGGATCTTTTCTACAGATAGTTGCCTGTGTGCACACCAGTAGCTTCACGTTTCGTTTGTGCTTGTTTGTTTTGTTTGGTGAGTTTCCATTAATTAAAAGATGTGGAACTCTACGCACGCTGCGCCTTGGTCCGATCATTACTATGACGAACGTGACAGAAGATCCCACCACCAAAGGACCAAGCAGCGTGGCCAGTGCGCCTCCACAGTTCAGTGCGTCCTGTGCCTCCTCCCCGCACTCGCCCTGAGGTGCGTGTCATCAGCCCGGTGCCACCTGTACCGGTCCCACGCATCAGGTCTCCAGTGCGCCTCCACAGTCCAGTACGTCCTGTGCCTCTTCCCCGCACTCGCCCTGAGGTGTGTGTCATCAGCCCGGTGCCACCTGTACCGGTCCCACGCATCAGGCCTCCAGTGCGCCTCCACAGTCCAGTACGGCCTGTGCCTCTTCCCCGCACTCGCCCTGAGGTGTGTGTCATCAGCCTGGTACCACCAGTGCCGGCACCACGCATCAGGCCTCCAGTGCGCCTCCACAGTCCAGAGCTTCCGGCGACAGTTCCCAGTCCAGAGCTTCCGGCGACAGTTCCCAGTCCAGAGCTTCCGGCGACAGTTCCCAGTCCAGAGTTTCCGGCGACAGTTCCCAGTCCAGAGCTTCCGGCAACAGTTCCCAGTCCGGAACCTCCAACGACGACGGTCCACAGTCCGGAATCTCCAACAACGGTCCATGGTCCGGAACCTCCAACGACGGTCCACGGTCCGGAACCTCCAACGACGGTCCACGGTCCGGAACCTCCAACGACGGTCCAAGGTCTGGAACCTCCTGAGACAGTCCACGGTCGGGAACCTCCAACGACAGTCCACGGTCGGGAACCTCCTGAGACGGTCTACGGTCCGGAACCTCCTGAGACGGTCTACGGTCCGGAACCTCCTGAGACGGTGTGCGGTCCGGAGCCTCCAGCGACGGTCTGCGGTCCGGAGCCTCCAGCGTAATTTCTATTTGTATTCATTATGGATCCCCTACTCTTCCTGGGGTCCAGCAAAATTAAGGCAGTTTATCCAATTTTAAAAACATTACAATACATTCACAGATTTCACAACACACTGTGTGCCCTCAGGCCCCTACTCCACCACTACCACATACCTACAGTACTAAATCCATGTGTATGTGTGTGTAAAGTGCGTATGTTATCGTGTGTGTATGCATGTGTCTGTGTATGTCCGGATGTCCAAGCTGTGTGCCAGTAGTTTAGACAGACAGCTCGGTGCATTCAACATGTCAATACCGCTCATAAATACAAGTAGTGATGAAGTCAATCTCTCCACTTTGAGCCAGGAGAGATTGACATGCATATTATTAATATTAGCTCTCTGTGTTCATCCAAGGGCCAGCCGTGCAGCCCTGTTCTGAGCCAATTGCAATTTTCCTTTTTTGTGGCACATGACCACACGACTGAACAGCAGCAGACTATGATCGATAATGTCAAAAGCTGCACTGAAGTAATTTGTGCAAGTGCTGTGCATGTTGAGTGTCCTTCCCTATAAGCGTCCTGAAAGTCTGTTGTCAATTTGTTTACTGTGAAATAGCATTGTATCTGGTCAAACACAATTTTTCCCAGAAGTTTACTAAGGGTTGGTAACATGCTGATTGGTCGGCTATTTGAGCCAGAAAAGGGGGCTTTAATATTATTGGGTAGCGGAATGACTTTAGCTTCCCTCCAGGCCTGAGGGCACACACTTTCTAGTAGGCTTAATTTGAAGATGAAATGTGAAATAGGAGTGGAAATATCGTCTGCTATTATCCTCAGTAATTTTCCATCCAGATTGTCAGACCCCAGTGGCTTGTCATTGTTGATAGACAATAATACTTTTTTCACCTCTTCCACACTGACTTTACGGAATTCATAAGTACAATTATTTTCTTTCAAAATTGGTCTGATATACTTGGATGTGTAGTGTCAGCGTTTGTTGCTAGCATTTCATCCCTAAGTTTACTTATCTTGCCAATGAAAAAGTCAAATAAGTAGTTGGCAATATCAGTGGACTTTGTGATAAATGAGCCATCGGATTCACTGAATGATGGAGTCAAGTTGGCTTTTTCCCCAAAATGTCATATAAGCTGCCCCAAAGCTTTTTACTTTCATTCTTTATATAATTTATCTTTGTTTCATAGTTTATTTGTATTTAATTTAGTCACATGATTTCTTAATTTGCAGTACGTTTGCCAGTCAGTTGGACTGCCAGACTTATTTGCCATACCTTTTGCCTCATCCCTCTCAACCATACAATTTTTCAATTCCTCATCAATCCTACGAGATTTAACAGTTTCTACAGTCATTTTATTAATGGGTGTGTGCTTATTGGTAACTGGAATAAGCAATTTTATAAATGTGTCAAGTGCAGTGTCTGGTTGCTCTTCATTACACATCACAGAACAGCAAATGTTCTTTATATCATCAACATATGAATCCCTACAAAACGTATTGTATGACCTCTTATACACTATATTAGGCCCAGCCTTTCGAACTTTGGTTATCCTAGATATGGCTATTGTGATCGCTACATCCTGGATTTGGATACTGCTTTAAAGGAAATTTCTGCAGCATTAGTAAAGATGTGATCAATACATGTTGATGATTTAATTCCTGTGCTGTTTGTAACTACCCTGGTAGGTTGACTGATAACCTGAACCAGGTTGCAGGCACTGGTTACAGTTTGACGTTTTTCTTGAGTGGGCAGCTTGATGATAGCCAGTAAATATTTAAATCACCCAGAAAATATACTTCTCCGTTGATATCACATACACCATCAAGCATTTCACACATATTATCCAGATACTGACTGTTAGCACTTGGTGGTCTATAACAGCTTCCCACAAGAATGGGCTTTAGGTGAGGCAGATGAACCTATAGCCATATTACTTCAACAGTATTTAACATTAGATCTTCTCTAAGCTTTACAGGAATGTGGTTCTGATTATAGACCGCAATACCGCCCCCGTTGGCATTTCTGCATTTTCAGTAGATGTTATAACCATGTATTGCTACCACTGTATCATCAAAGGTATTATCTAAGTGAGTTTCAGAGATAGTAAGAATATGAATGTCATCTGTTACAAGCAAGTTATTGACTTCATGGACCTTGTACCTCAGGCTGCATATGTTAACATGGGCTATTTTTAGCACTTTTAATGCTTTACTGGGAAGCTTATCAGCAGTAGATTTACTCATGTTATTTATATTGGAGCCGATGCAGGGTGAGCTGCAGAAAGTGGTCTTCCTACTAGGGCACACCCCCTCAGTGCTAACAGTGTAACTCTGGTTCATAGGCTCATGTTTACTGCATACAATAGCTGTAGGATAAACAGAAGTATTCGGTGCAATTAGGGGCACATAAATTAAGTTACTTACATTGTGTTTGCCAATGCCCCTAGGATCATGTACATTTGATGCAACATTATGACGACTCATTGTCACAATGGTAGGGATTAACTGAGCTGGTCTTGGATCATTGACCAGTCATTGTTTCAACGCAGCCTTGAAATGCGTGGACAGAGTCCAGGAGCCAAGATGATTTGGATGGACTCCGTCATTCTTGTAGAGTATCTTCTGTTTCCAGAAGGTGTCAAAGTTATCTATAAAAGTGACTCCAGCAGAGCTACAGTAGTCTTTTAGCCAGATGTGTAATCACTGCATGTAATCACTACTAACTTGATGATTGCAGACGACATATGTCCACTCAGTCATGAGTGAACAGGGAGTACAGGAGGGGGCTGAGCACACACCCTTATGGTGTTGAGGATCAGCAAAGTGGAAATGTTGTTTCCTACCTTCACCACCTGGGGGTGGCCCGTCAGGAAGTCCAGGACCCAATTGCACAGGGTGAGGTTCACACCCAGGGCCTCGAGCTTAATGATAAGCTTGGTGGGTACTATGGTGTTGAAGGCTGAGCTATAGTCAATGAACAGCATTCTTACATAGGTATTCCTCTTGTCCAGATGGGATAGGACAGTGTGCAGTGTGATGGCAATTGCATCATCTGTGGACCTATTGGGCCGGTAAACAAATTGAAGTGGGTCTAGGGTGACAGGTAAGGTGGAGGTGATATGATCCTTGACTAGCCTCTCAAAGCACTTCATGATGACAGAAGTGAGTGCTACGGGGCAATAGTAATGTAGTTCAGTTACCTTTGCATTCTTGGGTACAGGAACAATGGCCATCTTGAAGCACGTGGGGACAGCAGACTGGGATAGGGAGAGATTTAATATGTTCGTAAACACACCAGCCAGCTCGTCTACGCATGCTCTGAAGACGCGGCTAGGGATGCGGTCTGGGCCGGCAGCCTTGCGAGGGTTAACACGTTTAAATGTCTTACTCATGTCGGCCATGGAGAAAGAGAGCCCACAGTCCTTGGTAGCTGGCTGCGTCGGTGCCACTGTGTTATCCTCAAAGCGGGCAAAGAACGTGTTTAACTTGTCCAAAGAACGTGTTTAGCTTGTCCGGAAGCAAGATGTCAGTTTCCGCGACGTGGCTGATTTTCCTTTTGTAGTCCGTGATTGTCTGTAGACCCTGCCACATATGTCTTGTGTCTGAGCCGTTGAATTGCGACTCCACTTTGTCCCTATACTGACGTTTTGCCTGTTTGATTGGCTTGCGGAGGGAATGACTACTCTGTTTGTATTCTGCTATATTCCCAGTCACCTTGCCATGGTTAATTGCAGTGGTTCGCGCTTTCAGTTTTGCGGGAATGCTGCCATCTAGCCACGGTTTTTGGTTAGGGTAGGTTTTAATAGTCACAGTGGGTACAACATCTCCTATACACTTCTTGATGAAATCAGTAACCGTCTCAGTGTACATGTCAACATTATTCTCGGAAGCTACCCTGAACATATCCCAGTCTGCGTGATCAAGTGTGGATTCCGATTGGTCAGACCAGCATTGAATTGTCCTTAGCACGGGTACTTCCAGTTTGAGTTTCTGCCTATAGGAAGCAAAATGGTTTCCGTGAAACAGAGTATGTTACAATCCCTAATGTCTCTCTGGAAAGAAACCATTTCCCTGATCTCGTCAACTTTGTTATCCAGGGACTGAACATTAGTGAGTAATATACTCTGAAGCGGTGGGTGGTGTGCGCGCCTCTTAAGCCGCTTCGAATCCCTATTTTTTACCGCCATTGTTTTGGGTTGACCTCTGGAATCAGTTCAATTGCCCTGGGTGGTGCGGACAAAGGATCTGCTTCGAGGCTATTTTCTGGGCCAACAATGTAAGAAATAATAAATAAATAAACGAAATACTGCAAAGTTTCCTAAGAACTAGAACTGGAAGTGAGGCAGCCCTCTCTGTCACAGCCATCTTACATGCTTTGACCATAGTCATCCCTACTACCTCTCATCTGGTGGACTCACTAAACACAAATGCTTCGTTTGTAAATTATGTGTAGGCGTGTGACCCTAGCTATCCGTAAATTTAAAAAAAACAAGAAAATCGTGCCGTCTGGTTTGCTTAATATAAGGAATTTCAAATGATATATACTTTTACTTTTACTTTTGATACTTACTTTTGATACTTATTTTACTGGGTGACTTTCACTTTTACTTGAGTCATTTTCTATTAAGGGATCTTTACTTTTACTCAAGTTATGACAATTGGGTACTTTTTCCACCACTGGTCTAAAGTGCATTACTGTTGCTTGGAAACATGATGACATTTCAAAAGGAGGGAAATAATTAGTAGGACAAGCTTTTGTCATCATTGTGACGTCTCCAGATAGACGTTAGAAAAAGTATAACTTTAGCTAACTAAGATTGAGGGTAGAACACCTACATTTTAGCTAGCTAACGTTAGCATTACTAGATATTTCTGACAAACTTTGCTAGCTCATGGTAACATTGCCATCTCTCTAAAGTAAACTTGACAACATCATAATGATGGCAAAGTTGTTTATGACTAATTATTTGTCTACTTTAGCGATGTCATCTTATTCCCAGGCCACTATAGTGTAAAATTTACGAAACATTAATTTGCCCCCATTCAGAAAGACTTGGCATTAACCATCAGTCAGACATCAATATGCTGCGAAATTCGTAGAACATTGACAACAATGGCAACTATGTGCTGAGTGACGGAGGTGCAACCCATGAATAGGTAACCAGATTGTGACTACAACTAAGTCTTTAACCACACTGTGTTGTTACATTGGCGAGTAAAAACTCATGCCTCCTACCCTTTCAGGGTCTGTATGGAAATGTGAGGATAAATGTCAAGGTGCAGGCTGTCACTAGCCTGGCATGAAATGCTACATACCATTTCAACACCTTATGTTGTAGGTGAGAATGGAACAGTCACAAGTAAAATACAGTGCCTTCAGAAAGTATTAACATCATCATACCTCAAATGATCCATAAAGGGACCACTCTGAACATTTCTCAGAATACTTTTTACACCACTTACGTACATCTATGTGTGGGGGTGCAAGTTCTATATTATTATAATTTTTTCTACTGTTACTTCATCAGATCTTACATCACAAATTCCTCCTCAACAACAGTGTTCTATTCATACAGGGGTATGAATACTCACTCTAGTTTTCTATTTTACAGCATATTCGGGAATAATACTCTCCTCTTTCTTATCTCCACATACATAATAACGTTATACATCAAACCACTGATGAGTCATGTTATCCTCATGTAATCTAAAGTCATGTTAACCTCAGAGACATGTTATCCTCATTATTAACCTTTACTTAACACCCATCCCGGATCCGGGAGCATCCTCATCAGTAAAAGCTGACTAGCATAGCCTAGCATAGCGCCATAAGTAAATAATAGCATATAAATATCATGAAATCACAAGTCCAATACAGCAAATGAAAGATAAACATCTTGTGAATCCAGCCATCATTTCCGATTTTTAAAATGTTTTACAGCGAAAACACAATATGTATTTCTATTAGCTAACCACAATAGCCAAACACACAAATGCATTTATTAGCAGCAAAAGGTAGCTATCGCAAAAACCAGCAAAAGATATCAAATTAATCAGTAACCTTGGACAACTTCATCAGATGACAGTCTTATAACATCAGGTTATACAATACACTTATGTTTTGTTCGAAAATGTGCATATTTAGAGCTGCAAACCGTGGTTATACATTGTGAAAATGTAGCAACATTTCCCCAGAATGTCAGGAGATATTTTGGACACTCACCTAATCTGACCAAAGAACTCATCATAAACTTTACTAAAAAATACATGTTGGACAGCAAATGAAAGATACACTGGTTCTTAATGCAACCGGCGTGTTAGATTTTTTAAAATAACTTTACCATAACAAACAGCTTGCGTTATTGCGAGTCAGCACCCGCCAAAACGGCAGAGAATAGAAATAACATTTTCCACAGAAATACGAAATAACATCATAAATTGTTCTTACTTTTGCTGAGCTTCCATCAGAATCTTGTACAAGGAGTCCTAGGTCCAGAATAAATTGTTGTTTGGTTTTAGAATGTCATTTTCTTCTGTCAAATTCGCTCCACAAGGCTAGCCAAGGTTGATAACGTTCCCATATTCTCTCGACGCAAAGAACGTAAATCCCCAAAAGTCCAAATAAACGTTGAATAAACTGATAGAACTCGGTTGAAAAAACCTGCTTTACGATGTTATTATCACATGTATCAAATAAAATCAGAGCCGGAGATATTAGCCGTGTATACCGAACGCTTATCATAAGACAATATGGAGGTGCTTCCCACACCTTGGTAGACAAAGGAAATTCTGGACACGTCATTCCAAGAGCTCTTGTTCGACCTCAGATCAAGCTAGACACCCCATTCCACCTTCCACTGCCTGTTGACATCTAGTGGAAGGCGTATGCAGTGCATGCATATCGATAAATATAAGGCAATTTAATAGGTAGGCCCTGGAACAGAGCCTCGTTTTCAGATTTTTCACTTCCTGTCTGGAAGTTTGCTGCCAAATAAGTTCTGTTTCACTCACACATATAATTCAAACAGTTTTAGAAACGTGAGAGTGTTTTCTATCCAATAGTAATAATAATATGCATATTGTATGATCTAGAAAAGAGTACGAGGCCGTTTAAATTGGGCACAATTTTTCCCAAAGTGAAAATAGTGCCCCCCTATTGACAAGAAGTTGAGACATGTTATCATGTTATCTCCAATGAGACATATTATCATATTATCCTCTGAGATATGTTACGTATGAGATTTCTGAAACATGTTATCCTCTACCTGTATATCCAATGGCAGTGGTGGACAGAACCCTAGATAACGTTACAGATCGGAAAAACTCAGCTCACAGAACAGGTTGGGGCATTCATTCACCTCTTTCACACGTGAGCTAGTCCCCTGACAGCGCTCATTCACTCAGTAATTTATAGCTACATTTCAATCTTATTATCAAATTTCAACTTTTTATCCATATTTCCAAATTTAAATCAGTTTAATATCAACATTTCAATCTTAATAATAATACTTTCAATCATCTGTAGTGGAAATTCTAATCAAGTGAGAGAGACTTTGTCATTTCTTCAAACAATCAATCTTTATTTGATATTGGTTAATTATTGCAATAATGAAGCTGGTCAACGAACCACCCGTAGGTGATTTGTTGAGAGCTCAATGATACAGAAAATGCTGAGGTTTTATATAGTGGACCTAAAAATGCTTAGTCATGGCTGGTTCCACCCCTCCCCGGCAAATCAGGGCATCATAAGCTACCTTGTTTTCTTCTGGTGGCTTTGTTTTGTGAGGTCACAGCGCACAAACAAGTGATAACACTACTTCTTTCTGCTGATAGAATTCTTAAAAATGCTCAAGTCAGCCTCTGTTCACCTCATATCTCCACAGCCGTGCCCTTGAAAGATAAAAGAAGAACAGGATGGACCGAAGAACTGTGGTCACTCTCAGAGGCTCTTGACCAAGTTACTCAGAGACAGAAAATGATTTTGTAACAATACAGGTCCATTTTGTTCCTCAAGTTCTCTATCCCAAGCTGCAAGTTATCTCTGAGTCGCCCCATGTCCTTGACGATACATTTAAACCAGCTGCAGGGAGCAGAGAGGGGGGAACCATCCTTTCTCAGAAGCACAGTATTGCAAATGAGGAAAATCTCTTTACCAATGTTAAGAATTTAATTGTTAACTATTAACATCAAACAAAGCAGGTAAATACGTAATTTTTCTCTCACACATCTTAATATGTCATATCTCACAATCACACAATGATCACATCCAGATTTATTTAGTACTATTACCAAATACACCCGGTAATCTCCCTTATTACCCATGTGCATCTTCAACGATTCTCTTGTCATTACTTGCTATGCACCATATGTTTACTGCTATACATTTAAATAACACCCCATACTCAAAATTACCTTGTGTTATTTGTAGTGGCTGCAGTCCACGTAGATGTTTCTTATGAATGTCTACAGACAGCTGTCAGTGGGGCTTTCCATGGCACTGTTACGCCCTCGCTCTAGTCTTCTCATAAAACTAGTGAATAGCCTTCTCTCTATAAGACTATGGGTACCTATTTATGCGTTACTCGCCTTGATTTTATTTTTAATAATTTGTGTTATTTTTATACAGATTCATTGAAATTTACTTACTGAAATCAGTTGCCGTCCCTCAATTGTTCGCGGATGATGTGTCTCCTACTGGGCAGCTCTCAGTAAGGGTCTGGTCTGGGCGGGTCTGGTCATCTTTTGGTCAGATGGGAATTTCTCTCACGCTTCATAAAACGCGCCACCGGTTTTCCTCGCAGACCCCCACTGGAAAGCTCTGCAGGCAGAATCAGTAATCGGGTTTGTGACGCTAAATTGTAGTCAATCTTAAAAGAATCAAACTTGATGCACCATGGTGAACGTCTGTCAGGAGCTCTCATGGGGCAGTACCGTTAGTTCTCTTATTTGCATGATTTAGCTTATGCATAATGAATTAATCATTAACGTTTGATTCATTCATGTGACCGACCAATACTGGGTCATGCATGTGACAGATCAATACATCACAAGGCTTCTTCTCTCTAAGTTGAGACCTTGAAACTGAGATATCGTTCTCAAAGCAAGGGTCTGGGAGTACTGCCAAATTGCAGTTACTGATTTTGAGGGTTCATTCAATCAGTCACGTGCATGAACACAGACAATGGTTATTAGAAAAGCACAAACATAGAACACAGTAATGTATAAATAGAAAAGCAACAACATAAATATTTGAAAGGCCACATTTTGGAGATGACCAAATGCAGTAAAGTTTTGTATAAACAACTAATTTAAAATTTTTGTATTGTTAGATTACAAAAATATTTTTTTCATTTCATGTTTGTCATGTTGGTCTTCACACTAACTTCTGTGGTGACTTAACCTTTTCACATGTGAGTTCCAAATATCTCTAACGGTCGCCCCAGCCTGAGTTGTTTTATGCACATGATGTCAGAATGCACTCACTGTTCCAAAATGTGATTGTTACGCAACAGGACAGTTAACACGCGCTGCCTGCTAATTATCTATAGGCTATGTTTCAACTTGTCAATTTAAAATTATTTTCGAACAAGTTTTATTTACTTCTATGTGAATTAATGAGGAGGCGGAACAAACTTCAATTCAAACACTTGTTAGAAAATAATTTGAAATTGACAAGTTGAAACAGCCTATAGATAATTAGCAGGCAGCGGGTGTTAACTGTCCTGTTGCGCAACAATTACATCTTGGAACAGTCAGTACATTCTGATATCACGTGCACAAAACAACTCACGCTGGGGCGACCGTTAGAGATATTTGGAACTCATGTTAGCAGTCGTGGGGGACACAAAACATACAATTAGAGCATATGATGTTGATAGCACCTTAATTGGGGGTGATGGGTTCGTGGTAATCGTGGGAGCGGAATGCGTGGAATGGTATTAAATGAATGCCATTCCATTCATTATTTTCCAGACATGATTATGAGCCGTCCTCCCCTCAGCAGCCTCCTGTGAATTAGAGCATGTACAGGCCAACAATTGGAGTCACTCACGTTCGGAAAAAAACACTTTCCTTTAGTAGCGCTATAGAGAGCGTTGGGAACAATGTTTCCTCAGCTGCATGTAGCTCCCCCTGGACTGCTGTGCAGAAGAAATATCAGCACATGCAGATGGAACTCAACTCAACTAGAGTTTTCCCCCTTAGTTAACACTATCAACGTTTCCATTTAATGTGGGAGTTGTGATCGAATCAACATAATATTAGCCACTTTCAATGCAACATACCTAAACAAAACGAACTATGCAAGATATTTTGTTGTAGGCAGAACACATCGGAGTAGGATTTTATTGCATTGACATGCACGACTCAGACCTACTGTACTCTACAGACCAGTGCGGCAAAACCAAGTTGCGCTTGTAGCCACGCGTGCACATTTTCCCCATATTCTTTGCCCTTTTTTCCTATCCTTTGCCCAGTTACAGATAATTTGTAGTCAGCAGTGGGGGAGTGATTGCTTCCTACAAGAGCACAAAATGTGTACATTTTCTTTGAAAAGTTAGCATAGTAAAGAGCTTTTTTTGTCTTAAAGGGGCAGTGTTGTATTTTGAGACAGACTTGAATAAGCTAAGTATCCAATAGGCAGATGGTAACATCATTCATCTGATTCTCTTTAATAATGGTATGGAAAGTATAATGCATTTTATTGTGTAAAGTGGTTTCTTGCATCAAACACAACAACATTTTCAGTCACCTCCTCCTCACGTCCTGTGTTTATATTCAGCAAACTTAACATGTGTAAATATTTGTATGAACATAACAAGATTCAACAACTGAGACAAACTGAACAAGTTCCAAAGACACGAGACTAACATAAATGGAATAATGTGTCCCTGAACAAAGGGGGGATCAAAATCAAAGTCACAGTCAGTATCTGGTGTGGCCACCAGCTGCATTAAGTACTGCAGTGCATCTCTTCCTCATGGACTGCACCAGATTTGCCAGTTCTTGCTGTGAGATGTTACCCCACTTTTCCACCAAGGCACCTGCAAGTTCCCGGACATTTCTGGGGGAATGGCCCTAGCCCTCACCCTCCAATCCAACAGGTCCCAGACGTGCTCAATGGGATTGAGATCCGGGCTCTTTGCTGGCCATGGCAGAACATTGACATTCTTGTCCTGCAGGAAATCACGCACAGAATGAGCAATATGGCTGGTGGCATTGTCATGCTGGAGGGTAATGTCAGGATGAGCCTGCAGGAAGGGTACCACATGAGGGAGGAGGATGTTTTCCCTGTAACACACAGCGTTGAGATTGCCTGCAATGACAACAAGCTCAGTCCGATGATGCTGTGACACACCGCCCCAGACCGTGATGGACCCTCCACCTCCAAATCGATCCCGCTCCAGAGTACAGGCCTCGGTGTAATGCTCATTCCTTCGACGATAAACGCGAATCGGACCATCACCCCAGGTGAGACAAAACCGCGACTCGTCAGTGAAGAGCACTTTTTGCCAGTCCTGTCTGGTCCAGCGACGGTGGGTTTGTGCCCATAGGCGACGTTGTTGCCGGTGATGTCTGGTGAGGACCTGCAAATGTTATCCTGTGTTCCCATTTAAAAGCTAGTAAATAAATAATTAAACCAATTTGTGTAGTACTAAATCTTAAGAAAGGCTCGAGTTTTTGTAGATGCAAGGAGGTTACGACTGTTCAGAATGATATGATACGAGGTTATGGTTAATAAGTTGACTGTTTATAGACGTTATAGGTAAAGACCTTTCAGAGTTTAATTCGGGAGATGGTAACTCTTTAAAGAACCGCTCTCGTGGTGCCCCAGATCCTAATGAGTTAATTGTTACATAATTAATTGAATCGGGTAATGTCACGTATACTCCCTCTCTGGCCTCGAGGTCACCAGAGTGCTGATTATTACGCACACCTGTCACCATCGTCACGCGCACCAGCGCATATTGACACTCACCTGGACTCCATCACCTCCTTGATTACCTGCCCTATTTATGTCACTCCCTTTGGTTCCTTCCCCAGGCGTTATTGTTTTTGTTTCATGTCTGTGTGCTGTTAGTGTTTCTTATTATGTTCTGTTTATTTATTAAATATTCACTCCCTGTACTTGCTTCCCGACTCTCAGTGCACATCGTTACAGGTAACAATAAAACATAGTTAGTTAATTAGATAAATAACAGTCTTCAAATGAATGTTAAAGTCAGAAAAGGGATAGGTAGGGGAGAGCTGTCACACAGCCTTGGAGGGCGAATTTTGCGCGGAGGGATTTGTTGTTATTATTTTTTGTTGTTATTATTACTCGACCTGCGCTGAGGAAGAGGGATATAATCCATACTTCCAACCGTACTGACGGTCTGAAAGGTGTGAAGTAGAACTAGCCAGCTTCCACCTCTTCTGCACTGCTTTCTTCAACTCAACTGAGATACAGGCTGTTCAATCAAGAGCTCTGACCCAATGAATATAGAGGGGCTACAAAGGGTGGCTAATTATATTTCGGGGTGGGGGCGTTGCCACCCCTGTCACCCATCTGAAACCCCCCCTGGACAGGGCACCAAGAGAGGGCAGGTCTTTGGCCATGAGGACTTCATTACACAACTCATGCATTGTTACTCCCCCTAAACAGTTAGGTAACTTACCAGCACTAGAATTGTCTTTCCCAAATGAATAGCAGTGATACAAAACCATTTTCTACATTTTCTATTAATTTTATTACCTAGAAAACAATGTCTCACAACACAACAGAGTCAAATGGTTGATTCATAGTCTGCCTAGTCATGAAGTTGTTTGTTGGAATTGGAAAAGGGAAGCATGAAATCAATATGGCAATGGCTCACCACTTAGAGTAAAAAGATTTCAGTAATTTTTGTGTAGTTTAAAAAAAAATTTATTTCAGTGTAGCTGAGATACTAAATAGTACACTATATACAGACATGTACGTGCACATTCAATAAATTATTGTTGTTATCAAATGTTATAAAATGTAGTTAAAGGGCAATTACACCACTTTTCAACCTCATCTTCATTATCTCCAGCACAATATCAGTGTATGAAAAGGACACGTTTCTACATTTTGTGGTTAGAAAGCTCCTAAAAAATGGATATACTTGATGACGTCATTGAGTAGGATTAAAAGTAAAAACGGTGATTTTCAAAACCTGCAACGAGTTTCTAGCCAGGGGAAGGGCATTTTCCTGCTCCTGCGTGACCATGAATCTCATAGTGTTTGAAAATCACTGTTTTTAAAATGTTTTTACTTTTGATGACATCATCAAATTGCACTTTTTCACTAGATCTTTTTTTAGACACTGGTATGGTGCTGGAGATAATGAATATGAAGTTGAAAAGTGGCGGTATGCCCTTTAAACCATAGTGATCTTGGCACAAACTAAAAATTACACCAGTGTGTTGTAAATGCAGTACATTCTCAATTCTGTCTTATGAACCATCTATTCTATGGTATTTCACTCATCAGTTTCATTCTTGGTGCTGGATAGGAGAGTAGGGGCTCCGCTGGTGTAGCTCATCTTGCGACAGTGCTCTTGTCTTGTTGTCAACATAGCCTGAAACAAAAGGAAATGGATTCATGCTGTGTCATCATTTCTATCACATGTCATTTAAAAATAGATATTTCACAATATATGTCAAGTTTCAATAAATACCTTTGTTAGTTTTGGTTTGTGGAGACAGTGGACATACGGCTTTGGGTCTTTCTCAATCTCTCCGGCAAATGTTTTGTAACAAATTCCACAGTCCATCAGTGGCTGTTAAAATACACACAAAATACATATGGATTTATTATGGTGCTACATCTATAACCTGTAATGATATGTCAGCAGTCATAAACTTTATCTCCAGCAACTTAAAAATACATTTGTTGAATTGATTGAGAAGTGGCTCATGATTTAAATACTCATTTATGTTCTTCAAATGCTTTGAGAAAAAACTATAGAACCTGTAGAAGCAAGTACAAGTATACCGGAGTGCCAAGTCTAGGACAAAAATGCTTCTCAACAGTTTTTACCCCCAAGCCATAAGACTTCTGAACAGGTAATCAAATGGCTACCCGGACTATTTGCATTGTGTCCCCCCCCAACCCCTCTTTCACGCTGATGCTACTCTCTGTTTATCATATATGCATAGTCACTAACTATACATTCATGTACATACTACCTCAATTGGGTCGACCATCCAGTGCTCCCGCACATTGGCTAACTGGGCTATCTGCATTGTGTCCCGCCACCCACCACCCGCTCTTTTACGCTACTGCTACTCTCTGTTCATCATATATGCATAGTCACTTTAACCATATCTACATGTACATACTACCTCAATCAGCCTGACTAACCGGTGTCTGTATGTAGCCTCGCTACTTTTATTGCCTCGCTACTGTATATAGCCTGTCTTTTAAGGTCTACATCTGTTGTATTCGGCACACGTGACAAATAAACTTTGATTTGATGTTACTCACTCGGTCATTCCTGAACTGGCATCGCTGATGGCTTGGATTAACGGTTCCCCTGGCACATGTGGTGGCTTTCAAGTAGAAATTGTGGTAGATGTATTGTACTTTAAACCCAGACTGAAAGAAAAAATGGTGTTGAGGTTGCATTATCCACTGTTAGTAACATGGTAACACTTTTGTATGGATCTGATCTCAACCTCAAAAGGTCTTCCTCTGTTTTAGCCCTTCATGGTCTGTGCATATTTGTATCTATCAATTTAGTGGGAACAACAACCAACATAGTTTTTTTTTACCTCTATGTCGGACATCAGGAGACTCTTGAAGAAGAGAAAATGGTGCTGGACTCCAGAATGAGAGTTGAGTTGTTGCAGGGCCAGATCCACTCCTTTCCTGTATTTGTCAGGGAGTTTACTGTAAGCCTCCTGAGCCTCAATAGAAGGCAGCAGGACTCCAGCACTAAACAACAACAGCAGCAGTAGAGCAGCCATCTTCCTCCCAGTGTGTGTGGAGCAGCCTGACGAAGGCAACTCTGTGGACAGTGGACACTTCTCCCACCGGGGTAAACATTTACGAGAAACAAAACTATTACTCAGAAGCTAGGAATGACTAGGACAAGCCTAGGGCTCTATTCAATCTGTATCGCGAAAGTGGAAGTTCAAGCTAGAAATGTAAAGGTAATTTCCAGTGGTGGAAAAAGTATCCAATTGTCATACTTGAGTAACAGTAAAGATCCCTTAATAGAAAATGACTAAAGTAAAAGTGAAAGTCACCCAGTAAAATAATACTTGAGTAAAAGTCTAAAAGAATTTGGTTTGAAATATACTTAAATATCCAAAGTAAATGTAATTGCTAAAATGTACATAAGTATCATAAGTAAAAGTATGAATCATTTCAAATTCCTCATATTAAGGAAGCCAGATGGCAACATCTTGTTTTTTATATTACTGATAGCTATGGGCACGCTCCAACACTAAACACAAATGCTTCGTTTGTAAATTTAGTGAATCCGCCAGATAGTAGGGAAGACCAGGGATGTTCTCTTGATAAGTGTGTGAATTGGACCATTTTCCTGTCCTGCTAAGCATTCAAAATGTAATGAATACTTTTGGGTGTCAGGTTAACTGTATGGAGTAAAAAGTACATTATTTTCTTTAGGAATGTAGTGGATTAAAAAGTAAAAGTTGTCAAAAGATACCAAAAAACTACTTAGGTAATCAAATCAAATTTTATTGGTCACATACACATTGTTAGATGTTAATGCGAGTAATCTAACAATTCCACAACAACTACCTTATTCACACAAATGTAAAGGGATGTAATAAGAATATGTACATATAAATATATGGTAGTACTTTAAAGTATTTTTACTTAAGTACTTTACACCACTGGAAAATTCTGATTGAGCCGACATATGCAGCGTTTCGCTTGAACGCAGTCTCCGCTAATGCCGGAACATTGCCTTAAAATCACAACATGCTGTAACACGTAATTGGCATGATACGGACGAATAGAGCCCTATGCCTAGATCACACAGACAACGACAGTGTCAATGCGTTTTGGTACACCAGATTTACATTCATTTCCATGGAACGCTGCGTTTGCCTTGCAGAAGTAGTTACAGTGTGTCCTATGTTCTGTGTGGTGCATACCTTGGATCCAACATACGCATAGACTTGTCAGAAATAGTAGCAAAAGGCGAATGACTTTTGTTGCACACATATCCAATAAAAATGGTGGATTACAAAATAAAAAAATTAGACTGCAGAATGTATTACATAGCATTGATGCAATGACGCTGTCGGTCTGATCGAAGCGTTAAACATTCTATCAGCCAACTGTGCTGTACATTGCTTGTTTTTCTTGACGTTCCTATCGAGGAATGGGAGTTGCTGCAACATCTACAGGAACGTCCCCTATCATGTCCACCTATGTGCTATTTGGAAGGGAGAAACACCAATGACTGATTAATCTTTTCTGAATAAAATTGTATTGAAATTAAGTGTACCACACTCAACTTTCAACATTTTCACAACGAATACACAGAAGGGATGCATCCAGCTCAACTCCTGGGATATTTAAGAGGATAGGTAGCATCCGTGAACATAGCCGCGGTAGGTAGGGGTCTGGAGGGTGCTGTAGCATCCCCTGAAAAATCTGAATGTAAAAAATAGGAGAAAAAAAATATTTACTAGTATTAGCGGACCGATATAGACGTCTGTAGAGCAGGCAATACTTTTCTTTTTTTCATCTCTGCTTTGGAAAAAAAAGGGTAGTTGTATATTTAAGAACAGTATCTTGCAGGATTCAATAGTTGGATTTGTAAGAGTTGTTGTCCTGTCCCTTTCTCTGCGACTGTCATTCCTAATGGAATCTAGAAAGAACAAAGTTATGGGCACAGACACAAAACATCCACATCAAATTAATTATTTTTCTTGATCAAATAACATGGAAAACAACCACTTATTGTGAAGTATTAATTTACCATCCTCACAAACCCCAATGTAAATGTACATTGCTGTATTATACTGTACATCTAGGTTTGGTACCTGTAGACATTTCATCACCACGAAGAACAACAATGCACAATACATTCATTTAGTACATTGAGACAGTAAATGGTTTGTGATGATGTGGCTCAGTTGGTAGAGCATGGCACTTGCAACACTAGTAGTTGTGGGTTCGATTCCCACATGGGACCAGTACAAAAATTTATGCACTCACTCAGTGGTGTAAAGTACTTAAGTACAAATACTTGAAAGTAATACTTAAGCAGTTTTTTCAGGTGTCTGTACTTCACTTTACCATTTATATTTTTGACAACTTTTACTTTAACTTCACTACATTCCTAAAGAAAATTATGTACTTTATCCCTGACACCCAAAAGTAGTCGTTACATTTAGAATGCTTAGCTGGACAGGAAAATGGTCTAATTCACACACTTATCAAGATATCATCCCTCGTCATCCCTACTGCCTCTGATCTGGCGGACTCACTAAACACATGCTTCATTTGTAAATGATGTCAGTGTTGGAGTGTGCCCCTGTCTATCCATACATTAAAAAACAAGAAAATGGTGCCGCCTGGTTTGCTTAATATAAGGAATTTTAAATTCTTTAAACTTTTACTTCTACTTTTGACACATATTTTAGCAATTACATTTACTTTTTATACTTAAGTATATTTAAAACCAAATACTTTTAGATGTTTACTCAAGTAGAATTGTACTGGGCAACTTTCTATGAAGGTATCTTTACTTTTACTCAAGTATGACAATTGGGTATTTTTTCCACCACTGCACTCACTACTGTAAGTTGCTCTGGATAAGAGAATCTACTAAAATGTAAAAGGAATGAAAATACCATTTCAGTTCCCAGAGAAATAAGTTGCATTTGCAAAGTAGTTCAAGAAACAGGAAAACATATCAAGCAATATTTGTAAATTCCACAAGTATTATCAGATTAACTGTTTTGTACAGATAATTATCAGACTCAAGTTACAAATGCTGATAAACTCTCAAATACATTTAGTTAACATTTTTTCACAAAAGTAGTGCACTAGTCCTGTATTAGCAGACCGATATATGCATCTTTAAAAAACACAACTCTTAGTGTGTATAAGTCTTAGTGTGTTTAAAGTTGTTAGATACTGTACTTGATGAATGTGAACACAATAACAAATACAGATGAAATGAGGGTGCCTTTACAGACTAAATTCAGATGTAGGCCTATTGTGCAATACAAACGTTTTATCATGGCCACAAAACGACATTGCTCCCATTGCCAAGAATTTCACTTGGAACCCTTTGAAGCCAGGATAGTTGCGTCTCCACTTTGGTAACTCATTGTGTTACAGTGATCTACTCTTGTTGTCTTCATATCCTGAAATTCACAACATTAAAAGAGGGGAAATGTTTATATTCCTCTTCAATAACCTTCACAATATTAATGTCCTCAAAAAAAATGTTTACTCTATGTGATGGAACAAATCACTGAAATTACTGCATGTTTCTGAATTAGATAATAAGAAAGAGTTAATCTCTCATGTGATAGTGTACTTACAGGAACCAGAATATTGACAATTCTATAATTTTCCTCATGAAAATTCTAAAATGTTTCTCATTAGCATACTTTGTTATAGAATTTGTGTGGTGAGGGATTGAAACCGTTTAATGGGAAGGGACAACTAGTGACCCAACACACCTCTGTAAGCGCTGGTTTGTGGAGACAGTGGACATACGGCTTGGGCTCCTTCTCAATCTTTCCAGCAAAGGTTTTGTAGCAGATTGCACAATCTATCAACGACTGTAGAAATACACACAATATGACAGCGTCGACAACAGCATCATATATACATTTTTATTCCATGCTGTAGACTTAGATGTGTCGACTATAACCCATGGGATTGTATGAAAGCCCTCAGGGAGTTGATGATTCAGAGCAACTGTTCTCAGACAGTTCCAGGTACTCACTCGGTCGTCCCTGAACTTGCATTGCGTGGCGTCAACTGTTCCCTTTCCACACTTGGTGGCTTTAAGGTAGAAATTGTGATAAATATAGCTCACATCATATCCAGGCTAGAAGAAAAAAAACAACGTATAAAGCATTGTAGACTAAACCATAAACATTTACCAGAGAGGTCTACACAAAATGGTTCTGCCACATTCCTCAGAAAAACAACCTCCCAGTAACGGAAATTTCCATGGTTCTGTTTGTCTTTACTTTCGTCATGCACCAAATAGAGCCTAATAAAGGCATGATTCATGGCACCAGATTTTTACCTCTATGTCGGACTTCAGGAGACTCTTGAAGAAGAGATAATGATACTGGACTCCAGAATGAGAGTTGAGTTGTTGCAGGGCCAGATCCACTCCTTTTCTGTATTTGTCAGGGAGTTTACTGTAAGCCTCCTGAGCCTCAATAGAAGACAGCAGGACTCCAGCACTAACCAACAGCAGCAGCAGAGCAGCCATCTTCCTACCAGTGTGTGTGGAGCAGCCTGACTGAGGTCATTGTTCGGTATTAGGACCACCCACTTGACTTCTGGGATGAACACTAAAGACAAACAAGCTTTTCTGGGAGGGAGCCTCTGATGTCTGTTTTTGGATGGGAGATGCGCAACAAAGGAAAATGTGCAGATATGGTCATGCTCCGTTTTTGACCTAGTTACAAAACTGAGGTTAGTTTCAACATGATGAAAATCTATTTTAATTTCTATATTTCAACATTATAAAACATTTTTTGAATTAGTAATGTATAAGTCGAATGTAAAAAAATATACAGTGCCTTCTGAAAGTATTCAGACTCCTTCCCCGTTTCCATATTTTGTTACATTACAGCCTTATTCTAAAATGTATTAAATAAAATGTTTTCCTCTTCAATCTACACACAATATAAGTATAACATAAGTATTCAGACCCTTTGCTATGAGACTCGAAATTGAGTTCAAGTGCATCCTGTTTCAATTCATCATCCTTGAGATGTTTCTACAACTTGATTGGAGTCGACCTGTGTTAGATTCAATTGATTGGACATGATTAGGAGAGGCAAACACCTGTCTATATAAAGGTCCCACAGTTGACAGTGCGTGTCAGGGCAAAAACCAAGCAATGATGTCGAAGGAACTGTCCATAGAACTCTGAGACAGGATGTCGAGGCACAAATCTGGGGAAGGGTACCAAAAGATGTCTGCAGCATTGAAGGTCCCCATGAACACAGTTGCCTCCATCAACCTTAAATTGATTAAGTTTGGTACCACCAAGACTCTTCCAATTGCTCAGCTGGCCGCCCGGCCAAACTGAGCAATTGGGGGAGAAGGGCCTTGGTCAAGGAGGTGACCAAGAAACCAATGGTCACAGAGTTCCAGAGTTCCTCTGTGGAGATGGGAGAACCTTCCAGAAGGACAACAATCTCTGCAGCACTCCACCAATCAGGCTTTTATGGTAGAGTGGCCAGACAGAAGCCACTCATCAGTAAAAGGGACATGACAGCCTGCTTGGAGTTTGCCAAAAGCCCCCTAAAGGACTCTCAGACCATAAGAAACAAGATTCTCTGGTCTGATGAAACCAAGATTGAACTCTTTGGCCTGAATGCCAAGTGTCACATCTGTAGGAAACCTGGCACCATCCCTATGGTGAAGCATGGTGGTAGCAGCATCATGCTGTGGGGATGTTTTTCAGAGGCAGGGAGTGGGAGACTAGTCAGGATCGAGGCAAAGATGAACAGAACAAAGTAGAGAGAGATCCTTGATGAAAACCTGCTCCAGAGTGCTCAAGACCTCAGACTGGGGCAACGGTTCACCTTCCAACAGGACAACGACCCTAAGCACACAGCCAAGACAACACAGGAGTGGCTTCGGGACAAGTCTCTGAATGTCCTTGAGTGGCCCAGCCAGATCCCAGACTTGACACCGATCTAACATCTCTGGAGAGATCTGAAAATAGTTGTGCAGCGACGCTCCCCATCCAACCTGACAGAGCTTGAGAGGATCTGCAGACAAGAATGAGAGAAACTCCCCAAATACAGGTGTGCCAAGACTTGAGGCTGTAATCACAGCCAAAGGTCCTTCAACAAAGTACTGAGTAAAGGGTCTGAAGTCAGATTTTTTTAGCAAAAATGTCTAAAACCTGTTTTTGCTTTGTCATTATGAGGTACTTTTTTATTTATTTTTAAAATACATTTTTGAAGAAGGCTGTATGTAACAAAATGCGGAAAAAGTCAAGGGGTCCGAATACTTTCCGAATGCACTGTATGTTGGTGGAATTCTTCAATAAAAAGAACACTACAGCACAGGTCAAGTTAAATATAAAAGTTACTTTACTTATCAATATTTGAACTATTTATGTACACTGAACAAAAGCAACGAACACCCAGAATATTATATGTTTCCTTTGAAATTGAACTACCAAAAAAAAAAAAAAAGTTTGGTGGGCTCTGCCAATCATGTACAGAATACCTTCCCTCCATCCATCCCCGTTTCCACAAAAAAACGAACATATTTTGCTTCCCACCACTTTGTCCATGGTCATGCATTACTGCAACAGCTTTTAAAACATCTGCACAACAAACACCCTTTAAGACAACACATATTGCCACTTAACGCAATTCATGTGAGGGATCAGGACGTGGATTAATAGAGTCTCAGAGTAGGAATGCTAGGATCAGGTCCCCTCTGTCCATATAATCCTATTCATTAGGATCTAAAAGGAAAATCTGAGCCTATATCATCATTGCCTGACAACTCAAACTGAAATATTCAGCTGTTTTAGGTTCGCTACATACTTCAGTCTGAGACTGCCATCGTTGAAGTCGTTTGTGGCGAGGTCAAAATGAGGGGTGTTGTACAAAACCAAAAAAAGTCAGCAGCAATTGGATAATCTCTAACCAATCAGAATATCAAAGCCAATGATGAATTTTCAAAACGCCGCTTTACCCAAGTATGTTTTGGCTCTGGCCCAACCCATCGGTTTCTGGGACCAATCCGAACAGTTAGAATGTGTTTGCGTTACAAAAATCGTCAGGGAGGTACACAGATCCAGACTCATTGCAGAGAACAAACTATAGTCTGTTGGCTTGGCATAGCATTTGGCTGGAACAAGGAGTTTTGGTAGCCAGGCAGATATCACTCCTACTCTGAAACTCTTTATGAATACGGGCCCTGATTCATGGGCATTCTAAAAGTGAAAACAATGGAACTTCATTGACAAACTGAAACAGATAGGACGCTGGTGACATATTCAGGTGACACATGTAAGGTCACCATGTGCAGATGTAGATCTATTCAGGCACAAATACATGACATAGACCATGGGAAGAAGTGCTTAACATTGAGAAGGAAAAGACAGAGACATGGCTTAACAATCAATGAGTGCATTTCATGTTAAAAATAATATTCATAGGTCTAACTCCAGACACACACACACACACACACTAGTACCAGTCAAAAGTTTGAACACACCTACTAATTAAACGGTTTTCCTTTATTTTTTACCACATTGTAGAATAATAGTGAAGACATAACTGTGAAACAACACATATGGAATCACGTAGTAACCAAAAAAAGTGTTAAACAAATCAAAATTGATTTCATATGAGATTCTTCAAAGGAGCCACACTTTGCCTTGATGACAGCTTTGCACACTCTTGGCAGTCTCAACTAGCTTCATGAGGTAGTCACCTGGAATGTATTTCAATTAACCAGTATGCCTTGTTAAACGTTCATTTGTTTAATTTCTTTCCTTCTTAATGCGTTTGAGACAATCAGTTGTGTTGTGACAAGGTAGCGGTGGTATACAGAAGATCGCCCTATTTAGTAAAAGACCAAGTCCATGTTATGGCAAGAACAGCTCAAATAAGCAAAGATAAATGACAGTCCATCATACTTTAAGACATGAAGGTCAGTCAATACGCAACATTTCAAGAACTTTGAAAGTTTCTTCAAGTGCAGTCGCAAAAACCATCAAGCGCTATGATGAAACTGGCTCTCATGAGGACCACCACAGGAAAGGAAGACCCAGAGTTACCTCTGCTGCAGAGGATAAGTTCATTAGTTACCAGCCTCAGAAATTGAAGCCCAAATAAATGCTTCACAGAGTTCAAGTAAACAGACACATCTCAAACATCAACTGTTCAGAGAAGACTGCATGAATCAGGCCTTCGTGGTCAAATTGCTGCAAAGAAACTACTACTAAAGGACACCAATAAGAAGAAGAGACTTGCTTGGGCCAAGAAACACGAGCAATGGACATTAGACCGGTGGAAATCTGTCCTTTGGTCTGATGAGTCCAAATGTGACATTTTTGGTTCCAACTGCCGCGTCTTTATGAGACGCAGAGTAGGTGAACGGATGATGATCTCCGCATGTGTGGTTCGCACTGCGAAGCATGGAGGAGTGATGGTGCTTTGCTGGTGACACTGCGATTTATTTAGAATTCAAGGCAGTTAACCAGCATGGCTACCACAGTATTCTGCAGCGATAAGCCATCCCATCTGGTTTGCGCTAAATGGGTCTATCATTTGTTGTTCAACAGGACAATGACCCAACCCACCTCCAGGCTGTGTAAGGGCAATTTGATCAAGGAGAGTGACGGAGTGCTGCATCAGATGACCTGGCCTCCACAATCACCTGACCTCAACGCAATTGAGATGGTTTGGGATGAGTTGGAGCACAGTGTGAAGGAAAAGCAGCCAACAACTGCTCAGCACATGTGAGAACTCCTTCAAGACTTTTGGAAAAGAATTCAAGGTGAATCATAAGAGCGTGAAAAGCTGTCATCAAGGCAAAGGGTGGCTAATTTGAAGAATCTAAAATCTAAAAAATATTTTGATTTGTTTAAGACTTTTTTGGTTACTACATGATTCCATGTGTGTTATTTCATAGTTTTGATGTCGTCACTATTATTCTACAATGTAGAAAATAGTAAAAATAAAGAAAAACCCTTGAGTGAGTGGATGTGTCCAAACTTTTGACTGGTACTGTGCGTGTACATATATACATATAATAAAAATATGTAAAAAGGCTTCAAGCCATTCCCGTGGCATGGGCAATACTAAGGTGATTGTCAACTCTACACGGACTGAACAGAAATTTGGCCAACAGTATCATTTATGCATTTTAGACAATGCATTTGCTTCTAGCCGACACTTGATAATATAATTACTCAAATTACCTTAGACGTATGATAAAATGGAATGTTGCAAGAGAATGGTCTTGACCTGCTGAACCCCTTTGCCCACTTTGGAAACATCATTAACCAGGTGGCAAGAAACAGAGATGACAACCACATTCGATTGTTCTGACCACACTCAAAACTATTTACATGGCCGAGGTCTGGCAAGAAATAAAACCACTCACACAGAAAAGAAACAAATAAGTCCTTTCCCCAAAAATGTACAAGTTTTATGCCGACAGGTTGACAGTGAGAACACAAAGATGTCCCCCCCAGGACATATACTGCATCTGCATTATCACCCTCATTGTGAACACAAAGGAAACACCAACATAAAGTGTCTTAATAGGGCGTTGGGTCACCACGAGCCAAAACAGCTTCAATGCACCTTGGCATAGATTCTGTCTGGAACTCTATTCGACGGATGTGACACCATTCTTCCACAAGAAATTCCATTATTTTGTGTTTTGTTGGTGGTGGAAAACACTGTCTCAGGCGCTGCTCCAGAATCTCCCATAAGCATTACTGAGATGGCCATGGCATAAGGTTTACATCGTTTTCATGCTCATCAAACAATTCAGTGACCACTTGTGCACTGTGGATGGGGGCATTATCATCTTATGAGGGCAAAGCCATGGTAGCCAAAATAATAGCTCACCCACGAGTTATATTCATGACGCTAAGCATGATGGGTTGTTAACGGCTTAATTAACTCTGGAACCACACATGTGGAAGCACCTGCTTTCAATATCATTTGTATCCCTCATTTACTCAGGTGTTTCCATTATTTTGGCATTTACCTGTATAACTATTTCATGTAGACAGTACTTCAGAAATGTGTAGCACTTGAGAGATGGGATCCCACTTCAGTACCTCAAATACATGTGATAAGACTACATATACGGACGGACAACTAGTTCCGGTCAATTTACATAAAAAAATAAGTTTGGGGAGAGTTACATTTACGTTCAGTACAGTACTTTGAAAGCATTTGGTACTACCATGTGTACTTTGGTTACATTTGGTTCCCCTCTGCCGCTAAGCTTGAGGCACCACAGCGGCCAAATAAGCACAGATGATGACTGGATGAAAACAAATGATTATAACTGAAAAAAAAAAAAACATGCATTTTGCATATCTTTTCTCTGTCCAGAACAAACCACACAATCACAGACAGATTCCCACATCTCATCACATCTCCACAAGACCGCTGTGACTGCGGACCTGTTAAGTACTGTGTTGTAATGACTACTGGTAAAACCAGTAGGACTCCACTACCTTATTAGCTTGATATCAGTCGGAGCAGGTTGTGTCTCCTTTGTAATTGTTTGGAAACATAAAAATCTGACTCCTTCCGTACTAGCTAATGGAATGGTATGGAGATAGATGCCTTACATTTCTATGTATTTATTTTACACAGCTTAGTATTTGATAGACTAAGACACCTAAAGGCAAATATGAAACACTAATTTAATATTACACAAAAACAAATATTCAAATTTGGTGTCTTAAAAAGTGCTCAGAGCTTAAAAGTGGCTGTTGAAATTACAGCCGTTTAAAACAAATAAGGCAACATCTACAACGTTCCTCAGTAGTTATCGTCTTCTTAATAAGGCGCTTAGTGAGCTAAAAGAGCTAAACATAAAGAGAACAAAATCAAATATCAATATTTTAAAATATATTGACTCAAGGAATGTATCCCATATGTAATCATCCACACATTCAATGTGAATCAGCGCACCCTCTCAGGGTTGAAAAATGTATCATTGTGTATTAAACAACTTACTAATATATATATATATATATATATATATATCTCATGTCATTGGAATAAACCTTGAAATTATAAATCTATATAGCACAATTTTAACCTCTCCTCCACTGATATTTAAAAAAATATGTAGCAATATATAAAAACATGGATGATGAATAAAATAAATATGCTGAACTGGTTGGACCTTTCAGTCGGTATTCATCCCTAACGCCACAAAGTGCTCCGACCCCTAACCCCTTCCGATGACATGATATGCCCCCTATAATGGGTCTCCATTTGCTGCTGTGTGTCATCATGAGGCCGCTTGTATGTTGTCATGAAAACTTTGAATCATTCATGGCATCCATTCATGGCATCCAATTGAACTCTGTCCAAGTGAATGAGATTGAAAGGGAACCAAGCCTGCATACGACATCTTAGGTCAGGTGTGGTTAAATCAATGGAAGCCAGGACCAACAGAGCTCAATGATGGTCTGAAGGTCTGTCAATTGGGTATATAGGGTTTTCCTTGGACAGGCTTCTCATTGGCTGGTAGAGTGATTGGCAGGTTGGTTTGGCCACTGCGGGATGAATCCAGCGATAGGTAGGCATATGATGGTGTGGGTCACACAGGCATGTGCATCTCTGAGTACTCGTCATGGACCTCTCTCTCATCAAAGATGGGCTCCGCGTCATCAGAATCCAGCTGGGAGAGAAGAGAGCAGAATGTTAGAGCAAGGCACTAGCTATACTGTTGATTAAGATTGATTGATTTGAATTAGGTAGATGAATTGTAAATCTTTCTTCAATCAAATGTACAGCGTTTTATACAGGGTAAAAAGTCCATTACGCCAAGCCAGGCCTAAAACCCCCCTGAAGAACAAGCAGATCAGACAGCCTCAAGTAGAAACTCCCTACGCTTTTCATATAATGTGCCATAAGGCCCTCTCCTCAAATGTCCTCAGAGTTTAGACAGTAGATGGGTCTCAAATGGCAGCCTATTCCCTATATAGTGCATTACTTTTGACCAGGGCCCATAGGTTGAATGCTAGTGAATTGGCCTAAAGCTAGTGAATGGGCCTAGTGTGCCGCCGTGTGGGCTAACTTACACACTGCATCTCTCGGGTGGTGAAGATGCGTGACAGCAGAAACATCTTAACGGGCACGGTGAGGATGAGGACGAAGGGGAAGGCCAGCGAAGCCACGGTGGACATGACGGCCCACAGCGACGCCAGACACACCAGCTGGATCAGCGTGTACAGGTGCATCCGCAGCGTTTTCACCTGGGGGGGGGACAGTGACTATAGGTTAATGTGGTGGATTACCGTAATACACATGAAATGGGACAATGAAAATCATGCATATGATACAGTATAACACATACAGTATATATACACAGTCTGGTATCCCATTGGGGTAAATAGCTTCTACAGGTTTATATAGTGGATTATACAGGAAAGGCTTAGTAGCATGGCTGATGCGACCCACGTGGTACACAGCAAAGGACAGCTGTGACCCACTGAGCTGTAATGGAAGGGGGCGGTGCTTGGGAGCTGTGTGTGGCTGTATGCGTTGTGTTTGAATGAGAAAAACACACAGAAGAAAATGCACCCCCCCCTTCATTATCAACGCATCGTGCCTACAACATCATATCAGCCTCTCCAGATTCTGTAGTCAGGAAGACTTTGAGTTTGGTATCAGGCAGACTAGCTAGTCGGTGGATCAGGGCCAAAAAAGTTTTGGGAACCAACAAGTGTCTCAGAGTAGGGGTTTCTGAACTAGAATCAGTTTTGCCTTTCAGATCATAATGCATACGGACCAAGAGCCACTGCTCTAAGTTTCTCTCTGTGACTGTGTGCCGTGGTCACCTTGCGGACGTAGGTGTGGTCTGGGTGGTACTTGGGGGGCATCAGCAGTAGCATCAGGCGCTCGGTGAACTGGATGCCGTTGAGTGACATCACACCCATGTAGAGGAAGATGCCAAACAGCACAGCGATGGGGATCTGACGCAAGAGGTCTCCGATCACGATGGAAAGGCCTGGAGGACAAGGGAGGAAGAGTTTAGATAGAGAAATGACTGAAAACATGAGTGCATCTCAATACTCTATTACAGTTGCCTCTTCTTTTAGTCTGATGGGAAAAGCCAAGTTAACAGAAGCAAAGTCACAGATATTTCGCTTGTATATTTTGTTTTTATCCTATGTTTTCAAATCACTAGAGAAGGGAGGAGTCAATGGGAGGAAGCTACGTTAAACTTTTTAGAAGCGCCAAACATCTTCCATTCTAGTCTACTCTACATCTAGCCGACAAGACACTCACCTACTAAGATGGCCACCAGCAACCCTGTGACCCGCTGCTCCTTGACCTCCTGGATGCGGGGCTTGTCCCCTGGGGCGACTGCCTTGCTCATGACGGTGAGGGCGTTGGCGTGCGTGACGGAGCGCACGGTGGCGGCGGCCATCCAGGGCAGGCCGAACAGGGCCGAGGTGCCCCCTAACACCACGATCACCAGCAGGTCCAGGTGGAAGCCAGAACCCTTAACCAGCATCCGCTCCTTCTTACTCACTATCAGCCTGGGGAGCGAGGGAGGGAGGGAGGGAGGCAGATGGTTGAGAAGGAGTAAATCTGATAAATATATAATACATCAAATGTAATGTCTTCCATGCATGTCCTCACCACACTGTATATACCGTCTATTCACACCATGTATTTTAATTATGTTATTGTGTTACTTTTTATTATTTTTTACTTTAGTTTATTTGGTAAATATTTTCTTAACCAACAGTGCAGTTCAAGAAGGGCTAAGGGCTTGTAAGTAAGGATTTCATGGTAAGGTCAACACTTGTGTTTGGCGCATGTGACAAATAAAGTTGGATTTGTTTTGATTTGAATATCTGGGGAAAGAAGACCCTAGAGGATGGGAGAGAGGTGTGTGTGACACTGACTCACGTGGTGATCTGTGTCTCCATGAAGATGAGGATGAAGACCAGCAGGGCGGGCAGCATGCTGCCGAACATCATCCAGATGGGGAACGGGGTGTCCATGCCCAGGGGGTTGATCACCCAGCCACGCTTCTCAGGACTAGTCACAGAGAAGCCACTGGGCACACTCAGTTTCTACACAAGGTCAGGGAGAAAGTGACATGTGTTATAGAGGGTAATGACATGACGTAATATGTCTTCAAAGAAACTGGTTCTATAGAATTTATCAGTATAACAGAAGTTAAGCATATTCGAGACGATTCAATTAACAAACTAATGAAGGTCTTTGGAGTTCTTGTCATTGCAGTACTGCTCACCTGTGTGTACGTGTCACGTATACTGTAGTCCACTAGGACCATGATGAGGATGGCTATGGGGACCCCGAAATCCCCAATGATCCTACGCAGCTGAACAACACAAAAACAGTATGAAGGGACACTAGGGAGGGACGTTCTGTGATTCGACAATAAACTCCAAAATAATTATGTTTAGTCTTATTAAGTTTGTATTAAATTGACATACATCCTGATAATGCTTCTGTATCTTACCTTGCCGGGGAAGAAGGCACTGTTTTTGAACTTGCGCAGGTAGAATGCAATGAAGAAGGTTCCAGACATGAGCACCAGGGAGAGCAGTGCTGTGTTGGGTTCCCTCCAGACCTTCACCGGCACCACCGAAATGGTGCCGTTGCCAAGCAACAGCTCCAGGGGGCTATTCTCCATTGTGGAGTTCTCCGCCGTGCTGTTGTCAGAGGAACAGCGCTGCAGCGGGTGCTCCACGAAAATCTGCCCGGCGACACAGAAAAATGGCTCGCATTAAAGCACCGCTTCGCACGCACGCACACACTACCTCCCCCCGACCGAGATCACTTCAACACGACTTCAGAGAGATTAAAACTGACATTATACCTTTAAGGTCCCCGCACAAACACGTTCTGAGAATGGAGATTAATTCATAGACAAATAATCCCTTCAAAGTCTTGTGTTGGCAAAGGTCTGAAAATAGTAACATTCCTGAAATCATAAGGCCGGATTATAGCCGGGCTTTCTGTCCCATTCACTTTGTTCTCGGATCAGGGCCACTCAAATCACAAAATACGTACCTGTTAAAGGAAAATACCACTCAAAAACTATCTTTCAAGTGTAAGATACAGAACTTAAAAAATACAGAATGTGTCACAGTAAGATGCATTTTGCATCATATTATGCAATGTATTATTTCGACCCCATGTTGTGAGCATAGTCCAATCTAGAGACAGATTTGATCCCCCCCTCTACAAATTCAAGTGCTTTTAGCATTAATAAGGGCACTAAATAGTTTCTATCAGTTTCAATACTATAGTCAACTGAGCGCCAGGTTTACAGTACCTTGCCTATCTTGGAGAAGGTCTCGAAGATGAAGATGAGTGAGATGAGGCAGGAGAAGATCTCCTGGGTGAAGCGCGAGACAAAGCGAACCAGGAAACTGCCCTCCAAGGCCACCATTATCACCACGATGATGATGAGCCAGAAGCCGATCCACACCCGGCCCGTCAGGTATTCCACCCCGTTCCCCTTACAGAACTATATATATATATATATGAGCGAGAGAGGTTAGGACACAAGCAACTAGAGTGGTAGAGGGTGTGACAAGTTATGACACTGACGGAAGGTTTGTTACATGATTGTTACACACACCATCAACGGCAGGGAAATACAAAAGGGATTCTTAAGTAGTAGTTAAGAATGTCATCTCCGAATCCAGTTTGAGTTAACTCACAGAGTAGAAGGCCTCTTCAAAGACGAGCAGGGGTCCAGAGAATCCCACCACCAGGAGCGGCTGGGCCCCCAGGAGACAGAAGAGAATGCCCTGCAGCGCCGTGGCCACGATCAGCTCAGACACACCGATCAGACCCTCAGTCTTCTCACCTACCACAAGGCACACAGTCAAGAAACCGCACAGGCAACGTTCAGGAAACGACCTAAGAACATTATTTGAAAACATTAGTAAATAGCATTCAATACAGCTCCAATGCCTGACTTAAACACATGCTAAGTGTCTGGTTGTGTGTTGGTTGGGGTAGATTGGTATCGGGTGGATTTGTGGTGAGGTTAGTTTTTTCATCCTGTTCATTGTTCCCCTTACTTAATGAACTTACACAGGGACAATGTACGTTCATCAACATTTCTGTTAATGTGCCAGAATTTGCTAGCCATCTTAAACCCCTGGGGGACTCACCCAGGAGGCCTCCGAAGGTGATAGCTGGGGAGAGAGCGGCGAAGTAAATGAATATGACGGCCGCCGCGCACTGGGCGTTCAGCGCGTCCTTGAAGTCGCTTGCGTACTTTGGGTAGCGGCGCTTCAGGTCCCGGATCAGGCCGCCGAAGGGGCGTCCCGTACGCTGCAGGGGGTCGTCTCCCGGCTTCCCGGGCGATAGAAGGGCCTCTGGAAGACATGAACACAGACCGTGTCAACATGGACTTCAATTTCAAATACTGCACTAGAAAAATTAAGTTGGTTTGAAGAAAAAAAAGGAAACTCTTAAAACATTATCATCCAGGTAACGCTCTGAGACGCTGGGAAAGTTTCTAGGACATCCTTTCTCTGTGACCTAAATGTCAGAATTCCCCCACCTTTCTCCTCCTGGCTTTTGGGCTCCTTGGCCAGCAGGGCTCCTTGCTCCTCCCTCTTGCGGAGCATCTCCTTCTGGAAGCGAGAGACTGAGTGGAGCAGCTCCTCACCGCCCATCTCTGAGGGGGGCAGCACGATGCTGCAGTCCAGGAAGCCGTTGATGGCGTTGAGCAGGTCCTGACGGTCATCCGCCAGGTAGGCCGACTCATGGAAGTGCTGCATGGAAAGGGGAAGGAAACACACGACATATTAGGATTTATACTCATCATCCTGTGTGAGGTTTCAGAGGTAACAACAGTTAAACCAAATGAAAACATAAATGGAAACTGAAAACAGTGAAATTACAACATGGAATGTTTTTTATTGCACTCTATCCATTGGTCTGCTCTAAATTGGTCCCACGCTGACCTTGTCAGACATGAGTGTGGAGATGGAGCGTCCGATCTGGTGGTAGTCCATGTTGGTGCTGGAGGGTCCCAGCAGGACGAAGATGAACCTGACGGGCACGGGGACCTCCAGTACAGAGTCCAGCTCCTGCGCCTCCTGCAGCCGGACAAACGCCATGGTGGGCTGCTCCAGAAAGTCCACACTGCCTGGAAAGAGGAACAGAGTATCTGGGAAACTGCAATATTTTACACTCCTGTTTCAGCCAGTATTTACTGGTTCGTTTTCAGTTAACAATGGGTACCTTTTTGAAAGAATTCAACTCACCCACAAGAACAACAGTGGCCTCAGCGTTCTCTGGAATCTTCTCCAGCAGCTTAAGCTCATGCTTGGACTTGGACCTGTGCATGCCAATATTTGGAGTCGACTCCTTCTGTTGCAGAACACCAAATCATAACGTAGTTAACGCAGGTCTCTGTCTAGCTGACCAACAGGAGACCTTAACCATTAAAAAGGGACTCAACCATGTACTGCTAGAAGATACATATCTATCCAAATAAACATGTCTCCACCACAATGTTATTGCCTGCTCTCTCTGTCAGTCAAATAAGTTATCCAACCTACATTCGCCACAGTAAACCACATAGTATCAATCAACCCGGAGCTGTAGGTACCTGCACGTCGTTCTTCTCCACGTCGATGCGCGTCTCCTGCTCCGCCGAGCTGGCCGAGCCCATGAGGGGCTCTGTGACGGAGGGCTCTGGCTGGTGGATGTGGTTGGAGCTGTGGTGGTGAGGCAGCAGGCTGCCCAGGCTGGCCGCAGAGATGTTCCTGGGGAAGGGGTTGTGGCTGTGCTCCTTCTCGTCGCTCGGGTGACTGCGGGGGGAGGGAGGGAAAGGCACACAGAGGTTAAGCAGGAGATACATCGCGTGAGAGAGGGCGAGGTGGGACCTACCAAGCAAGCAGGCGGCGTGGGGGACAGGCATGGAAAGTTCAGTGTGAATTGACATGCTGAACTAATAATGCCATTTCATCTATGAGATCAGAATGTTAGACGAACTCCAGCGATTTGTTTTATGTATCTGTTGAAAAACAACAGCCAGAGTATAAATACAGTAATGTCCAAACACATTTTCTAAAACTACGGCAGTATTCCGTACTTCCATACTAAGAGATGAGATCGTCTTAAGAGTGTCTTTTTCACTAAGCTGTCCTAGACGATTTGTAGGTGTAGTGGTCGTGCTGTACCTGTGTTTGAGAAGCAGGGCTCGGAGCACGTTGGCGCGGTCCTCAGCCTTGATCTGGTCTGAGATGATCATCTGCTCCACCACCTGGTGGGCGATGCCAGGCAGAGTCTTCTGGTCCAGGTCCAACAACACCGCCCCTGGGTGGCAGATGAGACACGGCACACTAGGGTCACTGCAGTGAGGGCAAACACAGATGTACACACACACACACTTTCTCTCCCTCTCCTCTCTTTCTCTCCTCCTCTCCTACCGTGGGAGATGGTCTTGCGGAGCTCCAGCAGGCTGCGGAAGGAGAGCGAGGCCACGTGGGGTTTGCCCCAGCGATCCGTCTCCTCCTCCACGTCCTCCTCAAACTTGATCCAACGCGCTGTCTCCCGCCACTGCATTTCCTGGTTCTTATCCATGATCAGCTCGTTCAGCTCCACAAACACCTGAGAGGGAGAGATGGACGCTAAAGTGATAGTTCACCCAAATTACATATTGGTTTCCTTACCCTGTAAGCAGTCTATGTACAAGGTAAGACAGTAATCCTTTCTTTTGTTTACCTGGCCAGTGACCACTGTCTCCAATTGCTAACTTTGTAGCATGTTTGTCCAAAAACCAATGCAAGTCAATATCCATGATATTAGCATGTTCAGTGTAGATGCCCATGCACATCCAGGAGTCTGAAATGTTCAAACCAGCATCTCCTTCAAACCAAGTTATTATTGAGCAAACTTGATTAGATTCAGTGAGGATTGGAATAACTGAACTAATCAGGGGAAATTGTTTTCGATTAGCTTAAATGTGTCTAGATCTGCTTCGGTCCGGGATCCTTGGGATGGCCCTACCCAGTTGAAGTTGAAATGTAAAATGGTTAAGGCAAGGGTTAAAGTTAGACAAGGGTTCTATTTAAGGTTAGGCAAGGGTAGGGGTTAGGATTTAGGGTAGGGACGTCCCAAGGATCCCGGATAGCACTTTTTTGTCCATATTCTTCTGTTATTTTAGAATGAACGCTAGCTCTTCTCAGGATCATGCTGTTTCTTTAAAGACAGTCGACATTATAAGGAAGGGAAAGCATATCCAGAGAACTACGTGTCCATATGTGTTTATCTAGTTTCACTCTTCAAAATGTCAAGCGTGAAAGTAGTTGGCACCAGGCCTTGAACCTATTGACTTCTGAAAACCATGCAAAATGCATCAGACCTGGGTTCAATTACTATTTTAAATACTTTATTTGTGGTTGATTGAGCTTGCCTGGCTTAATGGACCAATAAAATAGTCCCCAAACTGCAAACCCAGTCCATCTGGCATTCCAGGCAGGCTGGAGCAAATGTTCAAAAGATTTTAAAGATTTTAAAATAGTAGTTGAACCCAAGTATACGGTGCATGTTGCCGTCAAACAGAAACACACTCAACAGTGTTACTCGGTTATATTAGGAACACCCAATAAACATGCATTGAAATTATCCTCAAAGTCAATACACTTCGCAAATATAGGCCACGGACAGAAACTAGCCGAAGCAACTAGTAAATGCAACATTATTTCAGTCAAAACCATTTGAATGAGCACCACAGTCGCTCCGTTGAGATTAAGTTCTTCCCGAACATCCAAACTGTGATGAGTAGAAATACAGTAGAAATTGTAGAGACTGATGAGTAGAAATACAGTAGAATAGCAGAGACTCTGATGAGTAGAAACACAGTATCGCACCATTACAGCCTTATCACGTCACAACAGGCTGGTTAAAGAGAAACTAGGCTGGTGAGTTAGTGCGACCCAACCCACCACTACCTGTTTTAGTACCAAGCCAACAACATAACTGATGATTAGCGAGTGATCATACTGTACCTACCCTCACGTGCAGACACACGGCGCCACATGCAAACCCACACTCCTGGAACCTGTGTCTGGCCGGCTAAGCCGCCTCACCTTCTGGGGCCGGGCCATATGGCCAGAGTAGTCCAATAAGACCATTCCGTCTGGCCGGGAGGCAGAACGGTACAGAACCACTGGCGGTAACGACTGGAAGGAGCGAGAGGGTGGGCTCAACACACTGACACAGACCCGCGCACAGAGCAGGCGACCCTTACATCTCCCCACACACACGCACTGTAGCTCGTACACGCTCTCTACCCTGAGAGGAACCTGTTGTTGGGGGCCTCTGTGTGTGTGTGTTACTACAACATGGCTCCCTCTCTCAGGGAGCACCTGGTGTCTTGTTACCTGAACTCTTCGCCGCCTCTTTCTTTTGGATGTGTGAAAGAAAATAACAAATTAATTCATTTTTAATTGTGTTCTGCCCCCTCTCCTATCCACATAAGATACTGTAGGGGGGTTGCTCCCAGACAGAGAACGAGGGGAAAAACATTGTCTGGATTTTCCAGTTGATGGGGGGGGGGGGGGGGGGGGGGGTCAAGAAAACAATGAACCCTATTTACCTTTGTCTAAACTGAGCAAAACATAGAAACTGGTCTCCAAAGAGGAACTTCACCTACACGTGTCCTGCATGGAATGTCTTAAAACAAGCAGCAACATCAACCTTCAAATCTTCATCCTTGCCAAAAACGTCAGGAAATCCATGAAAACCATCTAAATTAATAAAACCCAATCATACTATCTGAAACAAGGGACTATGTGACACTGTTTCCCAACACAAGCAAAGGAGTGGGTACTACTGCTTGTTCTTTCGGACACTCACCTCATGTGGGGTCCGGTCCTTTTTTTGACTGCGTATGCTGGTCTCCTGGTGGTCCTTGCCGACATGCACCACTTGGCCCTTGGTGCTCTTTCTGACCAGGTGTCTCCGTACCCCAGGGACATCCTCAAAACGATGGCCTGAGGAGTGAAAGGTGAGAAATGGGAGAGGTGAGTGCAAAATCACCATCTATGGACAGGCATCGCAATAGTTTCACGATTGTCACTATATATTGATCTATCATGTATTGACATCCCCTTATTGTTTGTTTTGAATATGACTGTGGTGGCGATTGTGATCCCAAACACTGACTAACAGTGGTCAGGAATCCATTGTAGTGTTGTAGCTTTTTCCGCAAAAATGTATCTTCCTAACGGTGAGCTCTTGGCTCTGGGATGACGTCCCCACCATCAGGTCAAATCTCAGAGTCCCACACTCAGAGGCCAGGCAGCTGATTTTTTTCACCTGACCTTGCTGTGGGGTTGGGTTACCAGACTGGCCTCAAACGAAGGACAACCTGGACAAGGAGGCTGGATGGCAGAGAGTCTCTCAGGTATATCTGAGAGGGTAGTGGCAACGGGTGCGATGATCCTGTTAGAGGTAGGAACCTTACCTTTATCAGTGGCCTCTTTCCCTATTTGAGAAACACCCTGGTCGTTGAGCACCTTCATCAACTCTGAGGGTTTGGAAAAAATGACAGCATTTTCTCCTAATGAACAAGTTGTCCTGTTGGTCCTTTTAGGAAAACCCAGCGGGTGAAACTGGAGAGCAACAAAGTATAATCTTTTGTCATGTGAGCCTCTTGTTCATTGTCCAAGTTTTGCTGTAAGGTGTTGTTGTAACTTGTCCCGACTTCAACGCAATGTCCACTGGAACCGTTAGTCCGCCCTAGAGGCTCCACGATGTGTCTGGCTCCTGGTGCACGCATGAGTGTCTGGGCAGACCCAGAGTGGGACTGGGCCTAACTGGATAACACTGTTGAAGGAGAGGAGCTTGGAGGTGTGCGCAGTGCTGGCATAAAGCTGGCATGGGTATGAGGAACAGTTACCTCTACAGTCTCAAGATCCAGTCCTTGCGTGTCCAGGACTGGAGCTCGAAGAAAAGCGGGGGGAAAAAGTTGCCATTCCTTGACCACCACCTGACCTGGTTGAGGTAGAAACCGTCCGAGCGCATTAGCTAGCGGAGGTGCTAACAACCGGAGGGTTGAACAAAAAGGGGAAGGAGAGAGTGATCTAATCATTCCAATCATTGAGCAGCAGCCAGCCGCGATGGCACTTTCCCAGGCTGCTTTGCAGTTCTGGGAAGAAAATAAAAGATCATAGAATGAGGAATTAAAATACCCAAATAAAATGCGTCACCCATGTCATTTTCGGACCATTCTGAAACTTGAAGGGTTCATGACTAGTAATGTAATAGGATCTCTATGCTCGGACGCTGAGGGGACAAAGGCCACACCATCTATGTCACGTAGCCCCATGATGGCACTGGACCTACATCACCTACATCAGATCATCTCCATGCATCTCATCAGCTTCCCTCTCATGTTGGTCTTTCAGATGACTTAGCTCTTCCCCATTGTTTTATTGTCACTAATGACTCAGGACTTGTGAACCAGAAGGGCAGCATTCTCAATTAGCCACCAGGTTGGCTTGGGCCTGGTTCCAAGGGCCTCAGCTGACAGCGGGAACAGGCTAATTTAATTAGAGGACTTCGCTCCTGTTCTGTTCCTGTCCGCCACACTCTGATAAGCTGCCCGCTGTCCGCTGAGGGGTCGACCCCCCCTGATGTAAATCCCCTCTGGTGCCCCTGGATCTGGGGACGTCACAGGGCAACGGGGGGGCACACTGACTCATAGTGCCCCTCATTAATGTACCCCTGTGTGTCCCCCTCTCTTTCTTTCTCTGTCCTGAGCATTCCGACCTTCAGTGGAGCCAAAGACTGTTCTTCCACTCTAATCACAGTGCTCAGCTGGAAGGGTAACAATGTGGGATATCAAACAGGCCGAATTGCACGCACAAACATACACTCACAGCCGTCTTTAAAAGTTAATCTGGCAGAGCAGATGACTGCAGCACTCCAAGGTCTGGGAGAGTTTAGAGTACTGGGCTTCTGAACAAATCTCCCAATGGACAAAACAGCCTGTAAATGTACAAGAAGTTTGAACATAAAAGAGAGAACCAACATGTCTTCTGAATTTAATGATACATACAATAAAGTAAGCACTAAAACATTGCTTCAGTTCAGTCGACAACAAATGAATGGCTGAACATGTAGGGGCTGTTTCCCGGACACAGACTAAGCCTAAACCTGGACTAAGAAGCATTTTCAATGGAGATTATTTTTAGTCCGTGATTAGGCTTAATCTGTAAACCAAGCCGAAATGTGTAAAGTGATGTTTCTCCATTTCCCCAGACTCACTCTTAATGCCGTCCAAGTCGGCCGAGGCCAGGGTCTGCGCCTCACTCTCATCCGTGGGGATGCGATGGTACTTGGCCTGCTCGGCGCCAGTCATGTTGCCCGTACGCCGGCGCTCCTGCAGGTCGTAGCTGCGGCTGGCTATGCGGGTCAGAGAGGCAGGGTCGGATGGGTCACTGCTGGACAAGGCCGGACAGGGCTTTCTGGGAGAGGAGAGAGAGAAAGAACAGAGTTAATAACTTTAAGGTCAATAAAAGTTAAGACGTGAGCCTGAGGGGTGTACTAAGAAAGCAAGCTAGATCTACTCAGGCTTTTATAAAGCTAGCTTCACATTCCAGGTCAGGCTTCATCAGTACTACGATGGTGGATATTGCTCGTCCGCCTCCCTCCAACTCTAGCAGGCTTGTAACGCCCGAACTCTTCATTGAGACAATGCTGAAACATCAATCCATGGGTGAGTCAGTGCCACGTTTTCATTTGTGCCAAAATATAAATGATAGAAAAGGTTATCTGGCAAAATCAGCAGGCTATGGTATGAAATAGAAATGTGCGGTCTATAAATTATGATTTATCATTAATTCAGTCTTTAGTGTGCTTATCAATGCAAGAGCACCTTTTTCCCCACTCATAGTGCTCCTTCGATCTGTGGAATAGCTTATTGCATTGTGATCATAGACATAATCCATTAGGGTTTTGGAACCTCGACCCATGGCAATTTGACTGTTAAACTCAAGGGTACACTAGAGCAATGTCTTCCAAAATTGTGTAGCTCAACTCAAAAAGGAGATCAGGTTTCTTTTTAGTATTTATTTCATTCATGGTAGGTATACAGACAAACGTTTCGGCCTAAGCCTTCGACAGTGTCATTGACTTGAATGGGAACTGCCATCTATGGATTATACTGTGTGTCTATGGTTGGCTGTCAGTTAGCCTGCTAACAAATTTCAAAACACAATTGCGCAAAATGTACAGTTCAGAAAGCAAATGCTGTCATTACTAAATGTCATTACTAATATGATAGGCATTTTTTAACACAAAAAAGTACATTTGATTAATAAAATATTTAAAATCAGTAGTCTTCCTCAAATGAAGTGTATGATGACACAATCTTTGCAAGAGGGAGAGAATCGGTTTTCATTGGTCCTCAACTCGTGGCTCAGACACTTCAGGATAAAATGGAGTTAGCCCTGAATTAGCCTGCCTCGGAGCAGATTAGTTCTGAAGGATATGTTGCCATAGAAATGTACCTGGCTAAAAGCTACGCCATTTTTGTGGTACCGGTTATCCCAAGTTGATCTCAGAGTTGACCTTGCTAACTCCTCAAACTTGATTCATAGTATAGGGCTCTGAAGTGGGCTAAACAACTTAACTCATTTTTAATTTAGGGGCCAATAGATGACAAAATTCACATTTTCCAAGATAAAAGAGGAGAACGGTTTGTTGGTCTCCCTCAACATTCCTTGGAACAAACATACAGGAAGCCAATTTCACAGGAGAAGAAAAAAAATCAGGTGCACTAAATCATCCTAAAAATGTCATCATAAACTAAGGAGTGAAGATGCCCACTTAAAATTTGTCAGTCCAGCAAACAGATCATTCCCAAAACCCGACAAACACTCACCTACAGACGTCAAACTGTCTCCTAAGCAGTTTATGGTTGTTTCAGAAAAAAAAAAAACTTTACTTTCCTCAACTATATTCAGAAGTTCCCTCCGCAGTCAGAATAATCCACTTGTTTGACATCTCTATCTTCCAATGTATAGTTTTGCAGTTTTAGTAGTACTATTAGGAGGAAGTCCACACAGAGCAAAACTTCGGCAGACTGGAGAAGAAAAGACAAAGCACTAATGTGTCCTGAGACTAAATACCATAGGTGGAGGGAGGGAGAGGTGTGTTAGTAGGAAGGGTCAGTGTTCTGTTCTCTATGGAGACAGTCAGACAGGTGAAATATGGCTCTGTGTTGTTGCAAGGGGATGAATCGTGCCCTATTAGATCAGAACCCTGCAGGCTGCCTGGATGCCGGGAACATGGTAACGTACAGTGTGTGCCGGCCGGCCTGGGTGAGACCACACATACGCACACACACACACACACACACACCACCTCTCTCATCCAATCAGTGACTGAGAACGCCTCAGAGCAAGCAGTATCAGGCTAAGTGCTACAAAAGAGTCCTTGTCGTGTTGTGACGCAAAGCAGGGTGACACTTCAACTGGCAAAAATGATCTCACCCAATCACCTCATTACGGTAATAATGAAATAAAAATATGGGTGTATTCAGAGAGGTGTACTCACTCGGTGGAGGCGGCATCTTCAGGTTCGGTGCCCACGGCCGACTGAGGCACAACCTCCATCCCTCGGACAGGGTGGGGGCTGTCTGTGGTAGGTGTGACCAGGCGATCTTCATCTGACAGAAAGAACTATGGAGGGAGTGAGGGCACACATGACATGAACATGAGTGTTCTGTATATTCAACATACTATTGAAAATAACTGCAATAGGGTTCATGGTAAAGAGAAAAAGAATATATACAAATATGTAGAAAATGAATCGCCTTAAAATCATTCAGAGTGATTCCCCACAAAACCTAGACCACAACAAAAAAATAACAACATTTTTGGGTGATTTTCACAAAATGTTGTCATCAGAGAGCGGCACATGCTGAACGAGAAAGCTTGGTTTATTGCTTTTGTAAAGTTGAGTGTTTCCTGCCTATGACTATTTCATTGGCAAAGTGGGCAAACTGTGAGCCATCATATTCATGCATAAAATACCTAATAAGGAAAGAAAAGCATTGTAATTTGGAATTCTGTAAAGTTAGTGTGGGAGAGGTGGGGAAATGATTGTTGTCCATCCATAATGAGAAACCACCTGGTTTGGACAACTTAGATGGAAAGCTACTGAGGATGGTAGCAGACTACATTGCCCTTCCTGTTTGTCATATCTTTAATCTGAGCCTGGAGAACAGTGTTCATCTTCAGACCTGGAGGGAAGCTAAAGTCATTCCACTACCAAAGAACGGTAAAAGCGCCCTTTACTGGTTCTAACAGCTGACCAGTCAGCTTGCCGCCGGCTCTTAGCAAACTTTTAGAAAAAGGTTGTTTGACCAGGTACAAAGCTATTTCTCTGAACAAATTAACAACAGACTTTCAACGTGCTTATAGAGAAGGGCACTCAACATGTACTGCACTGACACAAAGGACTGGTGATTGGCTGAAATAAATGGATAATAAGAGAGTGGGAGATTTATTGTTTGACTTCAGTGCAGCCGTTGTGATTATTGACCATAAATCGGGAAAAATTGATTTGTTATGGCTTTACATCCTCTGCCATGTCATGGGACGAGAGCTATCTATCTAATAGAACACAGAGGGTTTGCAACCGCAGCTAGTGAAATCCCTGCAACCCTAAACAAAGAGTTGCAGTCATTTTTGGACCAGGTGGCTAGTAACAAAAAAGGTCCTGAACATATCTAAAACTGAAAGCATTGTATTTGGTACAAATCATTCCCTAAGTTCTAGACCTCAGCAGAATCTGGTAATGAATGATGTGGCTGTTTTGAGAAGACAAAACTCCTTGGTGTCAACTTAGACTGTAAATTGTCAAGGCATATTGATTCAATTGTTGCAAAGAGGGGAGAGGTATGCCTTTGATAAAGTTATGCTCAGCATTTTTAAACACCACTGTCGATAAAACAAATCCTGCAGGCTCTAGTTTTATCTAATATCGACTATCGCACAGCGATATGGTCAAGTGCTGCAAAGAAGGACCTAGAAAAGCTGCAGCTGGCCCAGAACAGAGCAGCAAGTCTTGCCCTTCAGTGTACACAGAGGGCTAATGTCAACAGTCTGCACATCTGTCTCACTTGGCTAAAAGTAGAGGAGAGATTGTCAGCATCAATTCTTGTTTTTGAGAGAAGTATTCAAAATTGCCTGTATAATCAACTAATATATAGCTCTGACAGACATACTTACCCCACCAGACATGATACCAGGTGTGTCTTCATAGTCCCCAGGTTGAGGGGGGAAAAAAAATCTAGAAATTATATTGAGCCATTAACCCATGGCACTCCCATCTCATACAGTCCCAGTAAACAGTAAACCGGGTTTAAAAAAACAAATAAAAGACACCTCACGCCACAATGCCTCTCCCCCATGTGACCAAATGTTTTTAAATATAAAAGTCTGTAATGTCTATGTTATTGTTTTAGAATGTATATAAATTGTCTTTGTCTGTAATGTATTTTTAGTTATGTGTCGGAGCCCAGGAAGACAAGCTGTCGCAATTGGCGTCGGCTAATGAGAATCCTAATAAACTCTAACTAAATAAGAGAATAATCAAACTCTAAATGTAATACATTTCAACTCTGTATCTGACATGGTACTAGTGTCTTCTTTTAATGCTGTTGCCCATAACCATGTGTGTGAGGTGTGTACTTTTGTTTCAAAGTAGATTTGTTTAACACTACGAAGAAACACTGTGTGACCGACCCAGAGTTAGCCCACTGCAGTAAAAGGTTATCAAAGGAAACATGGGTGAGGCAAAAATGTCATAAATATGCCAACTTTGATCAATTATTTTAGATAAAAATGTTAAATATACATGTCAACAATCCTTCCTCCAAAGGACTATTTAATGGATTACATTTCATAAAAACATCCCAAAAATCATGGTCTTCTTTTCGTCAGGGTTTTGTGAGGATTCACACTCTTGAGCATTTATTTTATATTTCAAGAATAAAAGAAAGCTTCATATGAGAAAAGCTTGGGGTGATGGCTTGGCCAACTAATGTTGTACGCATATCACACCATCACAGGTCAAAACCGGTCATGTGTGGCAGAACACAATAGTTGTCAGTGTTATAACAGTGTAACCCCAAACCAGTTAAATAATTGATTAAGCTTGTGTTTAAATATTCATAGAGGAAAATATGATAATGCTGACAGGGGGATTCGATCTGTTGAACCACAGCCACACTGCAAAAAAACATGTCAGTGTCCCAAATGGCACCCTATTCCCTTTATAGTGCACTAAATTTTTACCTGGGCCTTGGTCAAAAGTAATGCACTATATAGGGAATAAGGTGTCATTTGGCATGCAGAACCCAGTATCAGTGGTGTAAGATATGCATATTGCCTTACGCCAGGGTTTCCCAAACTGGGTCCTGGGGCCACACCTGGGTACATGTTTTGGTTTTTGCCCTAATACTACACTGATTCAAATAATCCAAGCTTGATGAGTTGGTTAATTGAATCAGTTGTGTAGTGCTAGGGCAAAACGTAAAACCAGGAGGGGCCCCAGGACCGAGTTTGGGGAACCCTGACTTACGCTAAGCTACCTTTGGTTCATGTTTCAAAAAAACAACTGACAGACAACTGAAGTGAATGTTAAAGCGCATTTGAAAACATGAAAGATGTGTCATTACTTGTACGTCTTCTTTGACGGTGTCACAATCTGTCTCAGAGAGATGGGTGTGGCTCTCTCCACCCTCTTCCTCATCATCTTCCTCATCCTCTCCTTCCTCAATGGCGGTGTTGCTGGTTGGGCCGGAACTGTCCTTGCGCTCTCTTTCCTTCTTTTTCTTCTTGCCGCTCTTCTTCCTCCTCCCATCGGAGGGCAGCTTGGACAGGGGGTGGTGGATGTGGTGCGAGGAGTGACGGTGGTCTGCAGGAGGGAAATGGTTAGCAGATCAAACATTTTGTGTGGTTTTCAGAGGGACTTATTTTATTAGTAAATCAATGGTTTATATTTACGATTCACAAAAATTAAGGTAATCCACTCCACAATTTCTACAAAAGTATGTGAGCCACCTGCCTCCTGGGTGGCGCAGTGGTCTAAGGCACTGCATTGCAGTGCTAGCTGTGCCACCAGAGACTCTGGGTTCGAGCCCAGGCTCTGTCGCAGCCGGCCGCGACCGGGGGGCCCATGGGGCGGCGCACAATTGGCCTAGCGTCGTCCGGGTTAGGGAGGGTTTGACCGGCAGGGATATCCTTGTCTCATCGCGCGCTAGCGACTCCTGTGGCGGGCCGGGCGCAGTGCGCGCTGACCAGGTTGCTAGGTGTACGGTGTTTCCTCCAACACATTGGTGCGGCTGGCTTCCGTGTTGGATGCGCGCTGTGTTAAAAAAGCAGTGCGGCTTGGTTGGGTTGTGTTTCGGAGGACGCATGGCTCTCGACCTTCGCCTTTCCCGAGTCCGTACGGGAGTTGTAGCGATGAGACAAGACAGTAACTACTAACAATTGGGGAGAAAAAGGGGGTTAAAAAAAGTATGTGAGTCACCTACGCATGTATGCAAGTTGTGTGAACAATTGTGTATGTGTGCTTACATTCAAAGTCCTCCTCGTTGTAGGTGCGGTGCTGCTCGTCGGGGACCCTGGGGGCGGAACTGAGGATCTGCTGAAAGCGCTGGACCCCCAGGGATTTGTTCAGGTCCCCTTCATCCTCCTCAACCGCTCCTCGCATGGACGAGGCTGACGGCGCCTCCGGCTGAGAGAGGAAGAGAGGGAGGACAGGGTCAATTCAGATCAGTCAGGGAAAAGAGGGAAAGGTATTGGCTTCATCTCAATTAATCTTTCTTTGATTCCTCGACTCCTTTTAATTGTATTGGAGGAGAAGGTCCAAGTCTCCCCCATCGAACCTTCTTCTCCAATGGGTTTTGATAAGGACGCAAGGAATCAAGGAAAGACGAATTGAGAAAGAACCATGTTGTAGGCCCCATTCAGAAACATCCCCCATCCTAGACCCACAGTAAATCTGAACGGTTTGGATAGACGTAAATCAGTATGGCGAAAATGTAATCAAGTCTTCTGAAGGTTAAGTTAAAGCTACAACTATATTGCTAATACTTATCCAATTCTTTTAGATCAACATGGGAGTGCCAAGGTCCTTTTGTCTGGACTGAGCCATTGTCCATTTTAGGCAATCCATTTATTCAGATTTGCTCTATGAGGTTGTTCGCCGACTTCATTCATCCCTATTCCCCATGTCAAAGCAATGCAGCTCGAACCAAATGGACACTGAAGGAAGTGCTAGTCATCCCACAGGACAAATCCACTGAAAGGACAAGAGCTTGTGCTTGGTCTCTGAACACTACAACAGGCTCAAATTAAAACAGTGGTTACACTACAAGCACTGATCAATGACTTGGACAGGGTGGTGCTATGGATGGATGGTGGAGTGATGAGTGGTGTGATGGAGATCCTGGGGACATCTCGGGGAGGTAAGTCCTGACTCGAATGATCAACTACACTGAACAAAAATATATTTTTTAAACGCAACATGCAACAATTTCAAGGAATCATAAGGAAATCAGTCAATTTAAATAAAATTAATTAGGCCCTAATCTATGGATTTCACAAGATATGCATTTGTTGGTCACAAAAAAAAGTGGGGGCGTAGATCAGAAAACCAGTTAGCATCTGGTGTGACCATTTGCCTCATGCAGCGTGCCACATCTCCTTCACATTGAGTTGATCAGGCTGTTGATTGTGGCCTGTGGAATGTTGTCCCACTCCTCTTCAATGGCTGTGTGAAGTTGCTGGATAATGGCGGGAACTGGAACACGCTGTTGTGAACATCGATCCAGAGCATCCCAAACAGGCTCAAATCGGTGACATGTATGCAGGCCATGGAATAACTGGGACATTTTCAGCTTCCTTGGATTGTGTACAGATCCTTGCGACATGGGGCTGTGCATTATCATGCTGAAACATGAGGTGATGGCGGCAGATGAATGGCACGACAATGGGCCTCAGGATCTCATCTGGGTATCTCTGTGCATTCAAATTGCCATCGATAAAAAGCAATTGTGTTTGTTGTCCGTAGCTTATGCCTGCCCATACCATAACCCCACCGACACCATGGTGCACCCGGTTCACAACATCGACATCAGCAAACCGCTCACCCACACAACGCCATACACTCGGTCTGCCATCTGCCCGGTACATTTGAAACCGGGATTCATCCGTGAAGAGTACATTTCTCCAGTGTGCCAGTAGTGGCATTCGAAGGTGAGCATTTGCCCACTGATGTCGGTTACAACGGCAAACTGCAGTCAGGTCAAGAAGCACGCAGATGAGCTTCCCTGAGACGGTTTTTGCAGAAATTATTTGGTTGTGCAAACCCACAGTTTCATCAGCTGTCTGGGTGGCTGGTCTCAGACCATCCCTCAGGAGAAGAAGCCGGATGTGGAGGTCCTGGGCTGTCGTGATTACATATGGTCTGCGGTTGTGAGGTCGGCTAGACGTATTGATAATTCCTCCAAAACGACGTTGGAGGCGGCCTAGGGTAGAGATTCTCGCAACAGCTCTGGTGGACATTCCTGCAGTCAGCATGCCTACTGCACGCTCCTTGGAAACTTGAGACATCTGTGGCATTATCTTGTGTGACAAAAAAAAAGCATATTTTAGAGTGGCCTTTTATTGTCCCCAGCACAAGGTGCACCTGTGAAATGATCATGCTGTTTAATCAGCTTCTTGATATGCCACACCTGTCAGGTGGATAGATTATCTTGGCAAAGGAGAAATGTTCACTAACAGGGATGTAAACAAATTTGTACACAACATTTGAGAGAAATAAGCTTTTTGTGCATATGGAAAAATGTTGGTATGTTTTATTTAAGCACATGAAACATGGGACCAACATTTTACATGTTGTGTTTATATTTTGGTTCAGTATAATAATAATAATAATAATAATTGAATCATGTGTGCCAGTTCAGGGCTATAACAAATATGTGAAACGCCTGATGGTCCCTGAGGAGATGGCTGAGAAACCCTGAGGTAAGTGATGTTTTCCCCTGCAGCAGGGTGCTAGATCGGGCTGCAGACCACCTCTGCCGGAGGCGTGCTGTGATAAGGATGGTTGCAAAGGTGGAGCCACAGGTGAACTTGATCCCAACAAAGTGGGGGATCCTCTCCTCGTCTCCTCTGTCCAGCGCTAAGGCAAAGCAGATTTTGCTGTGGCTATAGTACTGATCGTGCGGCTCCTCACTGAGCACTCTCCACTCCTGTGACACTAGCCAAACAGTCGCGGCACCATGCCTCATTTAACGCCCCTCCAAACCCTTTCTCAGGCCATTTAACATGTCATCGGTAGATTAAATTCTCCCCTGCACTCGAGGGGGACCAAGGAAAAAACATTGGTTGATGAGATATGATTATTCCACCTCACACTCCCCATCAGTCTGTAGAAATGGTGGACAATGGGCTTTTTACCTACTCGTCCATCTTACACCAAATAACACCAATAAATAAATAAAAGAATCTGCACTACGTGTATAGAGTAACTATTAGCTTAATCATTGTGATTTTCTACCTTAAAATGTAAAAAATATATAAATATTAAAAAATAAATATTTTAGCAATGGGGCTGCATGTTTAAACTATAGGGAAGAAATTTGGAAAACGGAACAGTAAGACAACATTCATAAAGCACAAAACCATCTTCACAGCACTGGCTACCATGTCATGGAGTTACAGTGTGACCTACAAATACACACATACCACACACAGGCGTAAAACACAGAACCTTGCAGACGAATCTCTGACAGTGTCTACATGTGCCACAAATAGGGCTGTTGCGGTGACCATTTTACCGCCACACCGGCGGTCACGAGTCGTGAAGGCAGTCAAATTCCACATGACCGTTTAGTCATGTTAATTAGGCTGCTTGCTCCAAGCTCTGATGCTGCTGATGGTCATTAGAAGCCTACCAAACTTACTGCCTGGTACTCAGCACTCTATTGTCCCACTAATCACTCTGACATCAATGCAAATGTAAACGAAAATCTAATCAAAACACTTCATGAGAGCATGCGCAATATTGCGCAATATTTCTATAGGCTATGCAATTGCGGGAGAAAACAGAGTGATGACCTCTATTAAAAAGAGGAGGATCCCATCAGCTAAGCCTACTATATTTATTGCTCAACTTTCCTAATATTAAGCACATTGCTTCTCTTTACAACAGGAGTATAGCCTACCTGGCTGGCATGAAAATGAATCACGGGAAAAGCATCCTCCATCCACTATTTAAGTGCATAGATTACATGTATTTTTTCCCACTGTCCATTTGGAGACAGGTGCATGATAATGGTCCATTCTAAATCAAAACTAATTTCACCCATATATTATTTAGTATGTGTTAAGACACAAACCTTATCAAAACATATAGGCCTATGGGCTAGGCTACATGAGGTGTGCGACTGATGAGAAAAAGTTGCGAGAGAAAAGGCTGTTTCTTATGCTGGGCATTATTCACAAGTACTAATATATAATTCACAAGTGATTGGCTAATATTACTCCTGTTGTAAAGAGAAGCAATATGCTTAATATTAGGAAAGTCTGATGGGTGGCAATATTAGCCTATCACTTGTGAATTACATGTCATCATCACTCGTGAATAATGCCCAGCATAAGAAACAGCTTTTTTTCTCCTCTACTTTTTCTAAATCATAGTCGCACACCTCATGTAGCCTAGCCCATAGGCCTATATGTTTTGATAAGGTTTGTATCACAACTAAAGTGTCCAAAAAAAAAAAGTTTTAAAATTAAGCACATGTATCCGCTTTACAAGGGGTTTACAGCCTAACTGGCAAACATAAGCAGCGCGTGAGTTTCAAGTTTGGGGAAGATCATTTTCACCATAAAAATGCATCTTATAATAAAACCATTACATGCATAATCACATTCGCGGTCACTTTTGATAATGGTGTTTTCCCACAAATGGACAATTCTCGCTTATAGCCTACTGCCTTGTGCGCATTGCTGCGCTTATAATGTGAAGAAATAGTCTAATAGTTTATCAACATTTTAAGCCAAACATTCTTATCTGTTGTGTCAGCCACATTGCGTAAAACATATGTTTTTATGCTATTAGTTGTATTAATTTGGGATCTATTGCATCCTACAACTGTCCCAGACTATTTTTGGAATATTTATTTCTCACACAGAATAGGTAGACTTTTTTACTATGGGGATAGTAGATTGACATAGGCTAGTGCTTTTGCTGTTCAGTAGACCTAGTCATCTTGTTGGCTGACGAAAAGTAAATGTGGACAGTCCTTCCAATATCTTCAATATGCACCTCGGAATTGGATAAGGATGCAAGCAGTTGCGTCCCACGATGTGTCTGTCTTCACTTGTAGCCTGTGAGAAAATCAAAACATATAGCCTAACTTTTGTAGAACAACTAAAGTTGAGAGTGCGTGCCGACACCGAGATGACCTGTTATATGGAAGAGAAAGACATCTGCTGACCTCCTGTCATTGTGGTGGGATAACCACTCTCGTTTTCCTATATTGGCTCTGCTTGCCAAAAAGTATAAATGCATGTGTGCTACCAGCACTGTGTCAGAGAGGGTGTTCAGCACGGCAGGGAACATAGTTACCTCTCTCCGGTCTTCACTGAAGCCCGACAAAGTAAACATGCTGGCGTTTCTTAAAATCGGAATCTTAAAGCCTAACTTTGGCGAGTGCTATAGCCTATGATAGTGGACTGAAACAATAGCCATTATAGGCAACAGTTAGCTAAAACCTTGAGTGCAGTAGTTTTACAATTTTCCCTTGGGTTGTATTTTTATAATTAGAAGTGTCTTATTTATTCCTCACGTGTGCTTTTGCTTTACATGTAATACTATTTCAGTGTTTTTATTCATATATTTTTTTACATGAACTTCATAACAAACCCCTTTTAAACAAGAAAAAAGAGAAAATACAAAAATGTCTATATATGTAGCCTACAGCCACTATTTGTCACAATGCTGATGTCACCATGATGCTTTTTGTTGTCTCAAGAAAGAAAAAAATAGACCATAAACATAATTGTGTTATGCTAAATCGTAACAGCTTAATCATTATATAATGGTGATGGTGGTGTTTAGCCTGCCCAGCTGATATTGGTCATTTTAAATCGAAATGGTGTATGCCTTTTTACATTATCAATAGAGTGGAATCATGCAGCTCATATATGTTTAATTTCATAAGACATTAAGGTTTGTATCATTCACAACTCAAGTTGCCAAATTGCCACTCAAACACATAACCTGTTTCAAATAATCACTTTTTAAGCTGAACACAGAATAACCGCTCCATGTGTGTACTAGGTAAAATAAATAACGGATTTATTGTAATGGTGTACAGGCAATTCAATTGATTTATTTAAGCAATAAGGCCCGAGGAGGTGTGTTATATGGTCAATATACCACGGCTAAGGACTGTTCTTAAGCACGACGCAACACGGAGTGCCTGGATACCGCCCTTAGCCGTGGTATATTGGCCATAAATCACAAACCCCCAAGGTGCCTTATTGCTATTATAAACTGGTTACCAACGTAATTAGAGTAGTAAAAATAAATGTCATACCCGTGGTAAACCACAGCTGTCAGCCAATCAGCATTCAGACTACGAACCAACCTGTTTATAATACACTTTAGACTTATAAAATGTAGATGTTTCAAAGGCACTCATTAGCAGCTGCATGTGTGGAACCCCTTTATGTTAATTAAACGGTCAATGACCGTGAGACCGACAGTTATTTGCTTGACAATTACCGGCTGACGAAAATTCCAAACGCCACAGCCCTAGCCACAAATAATCAATATTGACCCAACGTGAAACTTCTGTTCAACCTTCAAAAGGTCGAGAGTCAGACAGTTCCACACGAAGCTGCTCAGGTAGACTACAAGGGCCTCATCCTTACCTCAGTGACCTACATTAAAAACACATTTGAGAGTTGCTTTCTGCAACAGTCTCCAATCTTTGGACCTGTAAGCTACAATTGAAATCTCGAAAGTTTTGATAGTCTGTAGTCCTTTCCAATACAATCAACACATGAATGCCAGTTGATGGGCACTTCATCCAAGAGTAGTGCTGCCAATCTTAACCACATACTATTTTTCAATAAAGCATGAAAGTTCAGTTGGAAAATGACAGCCAAGTCTACCTGAAAAACATCCCCACTCACTAGGAACTCCAGGAGTAGTAAAGACAGCTTTTAGCCTATTACTGTGCACAGCAGTTCACAGTCAATCTCTACAGCTAGAGAGGATGTGTAAGGGATTGCCAGCGAGGTGAAACTATTTCCCACAACCAAAAACATGTGCAATAACAAACCCTTACAGCAAAAGAACCAGCAATAGAAAGACAAAATATGCTCTCCTTCTCTTCCATCAGTGATTTAAGGGACTTACCAGACTCATGTTTCAATGGGATGACTTGTGGTATGAGTGTTGGGAGTCAGGAGTGGTGTTTGAGGCAAGTGGCAATGCCCTCGTCTACGGCGACACTGTGGGGCTCTGAATCGCAACACCCTTTATAATTCACCCAAGAATGAGCAGAGAGCCCTCTCCCTGTGACCACGTGATGCGCTAATCGGAACTGTATCTCCCAGCCTGGCACTAACCTATCTCTTATGATTGTGCCGTGTTAGAATAAACAAGACTCTGCATTTATTCTCGCTCTGAGGACAAACCAACCGCACCTGAAAGGGCAAGCCGTGTTTGAATGGTCCTCAAACAATACCTTGCACTCACCTCCCTCATTTTAACTTTGGTACGTGTCAATATTGACCAAGGTACTTTAGACCCTAAAACTCTGTCAGAGGCCTTGGAGTGGGATGGGGCTTGATGTCCTTTGGGTGGTGGATCATTCTTGAAACACATGGGAAACTGTTGAGTGTGAAAAACCCAGCAGCGTTGCAGTTCTTGACAAACTTGTGCACCTGGCACCTACTACCATACCCCGTTCAAAGGCACTTAAATATTTTGCCTTGCCCATTCACCCTCAATTGCACACATACACAATCCATGTCTCAATTGTGACAAGGCTTAAAAATCGTTCTTTAACCTGTCTCCTCCCCTTCATCTACACTGAATGAAGTAGATTTAACAAGTGACATCAATAAGGGACAGACTGACCAGGTGAATGCTATGTCATGGAAATAGCAGGTGTTCATGTTTTGTACACTCAGGGTATATACACTATACTGTGTATGTACACAGTGGGGTCTGAAATTATTGACACCCGTGATAAAGACGAACAATGATGACTGTATAAAATAAATACTTCAAATACTGAGCTACATCACATACAAAAAAAAAGGGAAATTATATTTTATACTACACTGAACAAAAATATACACAAACTGTAATATGTTGGTCCCATGTTTCATGTGCTGAAATAAAAGATACCAGAAATGTTCCATAAGCACAAAAAGATTATCTCAAATTTAGTGCACAAATGTATTTATATCCCTGTTAGTGTGCATTTCTTCTTTTCCAAGAGAATCTATCCACCTGACAGGTGTGGCATTTCAAGAAGCTGATTAAACAGCATGATCATTACACAGGTGCACCTTGTGCTTGGGACATTAAAAGGCAACTCTAAAATGTGCAGTTTTGTTACACAACACAATGCCACAGATGTCTCAAGTTTTGAGGGAACGTGCAATTGGCAGGCTGACTGCAGGAATGTCCACCAGAGCTGTTGCCAGAGAATTTAATGTTAATTTCTCTACCATAAGCTGCCTCCAACGTCATTTAGAGGACTCACCACCGCAGACCACATGTATGGTGTGATGTGGGCGAGCGATTTGCTGATGTCAACATTGGTGGCAGTAGGATTATGGTATGGGCAGGTATAAGCTACAGACAATGAACATAATTGCATTTTATCGATGGCAATTTGAATGTACCGAGATACTGTGACGAGATCCTGAGGCCCATTGCATATCTGTATTCCCAGTCATGTGAAATCCATAGATTAGGGCCTAATGAATTTCTTTCGAATTGACTGATTTCCTTATATGAACTTTAACTCTGTAAAATCTTTGAAATTGTTGCATTTCGTGTTTATATTGTTGTTCAGTATAATACAATTGCTCAGAGAAAGAGATTTTGTCTAACAAGTAATACATGTTTTTCTTAAAAGGGGAGGGATCAAAATGATTGACACTCCTAAATATTTTTATAAATAAGGAAGTCAAAAGTTTTGTATTTGGTCCCACATTTATAGCATGTAATGACTACATCAAGCTTGTGATGCTACTAGGGCTGTGGCAAATAACTGCAAATAACTGCTGGTCTCACGGTAATTGACCGTTAACTGATAAAGGGGTTCCACACATGCAAGCTGCTGATGCGTACCTTTGAAACATCTACATTTTAAAAATCTAATAAATACATTTAATAGCCTATACACGATCACAATGAAACCATTATTTTAGGCAGGTATTTCCTATAAAAGGCAGCAGGTAGCCTAGTGGTTAGAGCGTTGGACTAGCAACCGGAAGTTTGCAAGCTCGAATCCCTGAGCTGTCAAGGTAAAAATCTGTCGTTCTGCCCATGAACAAGACAGTTAACCCTTAACTGACTTACCTAGTTAAATAAAGGTAAAATAAAAAAAATAAAACATAATATGAAGAAAATGTATTTCAGAAGAACAGATTAACATAAATCTGAGTCAGCCTATGTATGTTACTGATCTGGCTATGCGCCATGCCAATGGCAGCAGGCTAGTAATTTAACAGACAAGGTATGCTTATAATTCCAGTGCTATAACACCTCCCAAACCCGGATCCGGGAGCACCCCCATCAGTAGAAAAGCTACTAGCATAGCCTAGCATAGCGTCACAAGTAAATACTAGCATCTAAATATCATTAACTCACAAGTCCAAGACACCAGATGAAAGATACACATCTTGTGAATCCAGCCATCATTTCAGATTTTTAAAATGTTTTACAGGGAAGACACAATATGTAAATCTATTAGGCTAACCACATTAGCAAAAGACACCACTTTTTTTACTCCACCAGTTTTTTACTCCATCAGTAGCTATCACAAATTCGACCAAATAAAGATATAAATAGCCACTAACCAAGAAACAACTTCATCAGATGACAGTCTGATAACATATTTATTGTATAGCATATGTTTTGTTAGAAAAATGTGCATATTTCAGGTATAAATCATAGTTTACCATTGCAGCCACCATCACAACTCTCACCAAAGCGACTAGAATAACTACAGAGAGCAACGTGTATTACCTAATTACTCATCATAAAACATTTCTTAAAAATACACAGCGTACAGCAAATGAAAGACACAGATCTTGTGAATCCAGACAATATTTCAGATTTTCTAAGTGTTTTACAGCGAAAACACAATATAGCGTTATATTAGCATACCACAATAGCAAACATCACAACAGCATTGATTCAAGCCAAACATAGCGATTACGTATAAACCACCAAAAGATATTAATTTTTTCACTAACCTTCTCAGAATTCTTCAGATGACAGTCCTATAACATCATATTACACAATGCATATAGAGTTTGTTCGAAAATGTGCATATTTAGCGGCACAAATCGTGGTTATACAATGAGAAAAGTAGCCAAGCTGCAAAGAAAATGTCAGGAGAAATCTTGGGAAAGGCACCTATTCTAATCGAAAACTATTCATAAACTTGACTAAAAAATACAAGTTGGACAGCAAATGAAAGATAAATTAGTTCTTAATGCAATCGCTGGGTTAGATTTTTAAAATTAACGTTACTGCGCAATACAGCGTGCGCTAAAGCGAGACCGCCCCATAATTCATGGCGGAATTATTATTTAACATTTGTCAACATAAGTACGAATTAACAGCATAAAGACTGCTTACTATTAGCTGAGCTTCCATCAGAATCTTGGGCAAGGTGTCCTTTCTCCAGAACAATCGTCTTTGGGTTGAAAGATGTCCTCTTGTCCGGTCGAAATAGCCGCTAATGTTAGCCACCAACTGGAGAGGTGTCCAACTCGTGATAGCGCATGACAAAGAAATCCCAGAAAATCGCAATAAACTGCTATAAACTGCTATAAGTCGGTTTAAATTAACTACCTTATGATGTCTTTAACACCTATAACGAATAAAAACATGACCGGAGATATAGAACTACTAAAACGAAAGCGTTTGCAGGACGCCATTGTGATGTCTTCTTGCGCCAGGCGCACAGTTGAAAAGGACGGTACTTCCGTTCCACGGTCTTATATAAGGTCCCAGATTGCGCAATCCACTCCATTCAAATTCTCCCCGCTTACTGACATCTAGAGGAAGACGTGTGCAGTGCATGTAGCCCGATGGCTTACATGGGGACTTATAAACTGACCTCAGAACAGGGACCTCGATTTCTGAAATCTCACTCCCTGACAGGAAATGTGCTGCAGAATGAGTTCTGTTTCACTCAGAGAAATAATTCAAACGGTTTTAGAAACTAGAGAGTGTATTCTATCCAATAGTAATAATAATATGCATATTGTACGAGCAAGAATTGAGTACGAGGCAGTTTAATTTGGGAACTCATTTTTACAAAGTCAAAATGGCGCCCCCATAGGCTCAAGAAGTTATACTAACAATATAATTGAACATCGCTGAATAAAATTGAAAGGATATTTTTCCCAAATGACTGATGAGCTAGTGCGAACATGGAGCCGTTATTCTGTGTTCAGCTTAAAAAGTGATTTGAAAGAAGTGCTAAACGATTGATTTGTAGTTATTTGGAAACTTTAGTTGTGAATGATACAAACCTTATAATGTCTTATTAAATCAAAACATACATTGCCTTTCGGAAAGGATTCAGACCCATTGACTTTTTCCACTTTGTTACATTACAGCCCTATTCTAAAATTGATTACATTGATGAGGGGGAAAAAAACAATCTACACCCCATAATGATGAAGCAAAAACACGTTCAGAAATTTTTGCACATTTATAAAAAATATCACATTTACATAAGCATTCAGACCCTTTACTCAGTACTTTGATGAAGCACCTTTGACAGCGATTACAGCATCAAGTGTTTTTGGGTATGACGCTACAAGCTTGGCACACCTGTATTTGGGGAGTTTCTCCCATTCTTCTCTGCAGATCCTCTCCAGCTCTGTCAGGTTGGATGGGGAGCGTTGCTGCCCAGCTATTTCCAGGTCTCTCCAGAGATGTTAGATTGGGTTCAAGCCCGGGCTCTAGCTGGGTCACTCAAGGACATTCAGAAACTTGTCCCGAAGCCACTTCTGCGTTGTCCTGGCTGTGTGCTTAGGGTCGTTGTCCTGTTGGAAGGTGAATATTCGCCCCAGTCTGAGGTCCTGAGCACTCTGGAGAAGGGTGTCATCGAGGATCTCTGTACTTTGCTCCGTTAATCTTTTCCTGGATCCTAACTAGTCTCCCAGTCCCTGCCACTGAAAAACATCTAGGGTTGCAAAATTCCGGTAACTTTCCCCAATTTTCGAGAAATCCTGGTTGGAAAACTCCTGTAATCAGAAGGGAATAATCGGGAAATGCAGGAATCTTCCAACCGGGATTTCTGGAAAACCTGGACATTTTGGGAAAGTTACCGGAATTTTGCAACCCTAAAAACATCCCCACAGCATGATGCTGCCACCACCATTCTTCACCATAGGGATGGTGCCAGGTTTACTCCAGACGTGACACTTGGCATTCAGGCCAAAGAGTCTTTAGGTGCCTCCCAAAGTGGGCCGTCATGTGCCTTTTACTGAGTAGTGGCTTCTGTCTGGCCACTCTACCATAAAGGCCTAATTGGTGAAGTGCTGCAGAGGTGGTTGTCTGGAAGGTTCTCCCATCTCCACAGAGGAACACTGGAGCTCTGTCAGTGACCATCGGGTTCTTGGTCACCTCCCTGACCAAGGCCTTTCTCCACCGATTGCTCAGTTTGGCCCGGGCAGCCAGCTCTAGGACTGCCCTAGGAAGAGTCTTGGTGGTTACAAACTTCTTCCATTTAAGAATGATGGAGACCACTGTGTTCCTGGGGACCTTCAATGCTGCAGAAATGTTTTGGTACCATTCCCCAGATCTGTGCATCAACACAAATCTACCTCTGAGCTCTACAGACAATTCCTTGGTTTTTGCTCTGACATGCACTGTTACCAGTGGGACCTTATATAGACAGGTGTGTGCCTTCCCAAATGTCCAATCAATTGAATTTACCACAGGTGGACTCCAATCAAGTTGTAGAAACATCAAGGATAATCAATGAAAACAGGATACACCTGAGCTCAATTTCGAGTCTCATAGCAAAGGGTCTGAATACTAATGTAAATAAGGTATGTTTTTGCAAAAATGTTGCAGTCCACTATCATAGGCTATAGCACTCACCAAAGTTAGGCTGTAAGGTTCTGATTAAGAAGCACCAGCATGTTTAATTTGTCGGGCTTCAGTGAAGACCGGAGAGAGGTAACTAGGTTCCCTGCCGTGCTGAACACCCTCTCTGACACAGTGCTGGTAGCACACATGCACATATACTTTTTGGCAAGCAGAGCCAATAAAGGAAAACAAGAGTGGTTATGCTGCCACCGTGACAGGGGGTCAGCAGATGTGTCTGGTTCTTTCTCTGCCATATAGCAGTTCATCTCGGTGTCGGCACGCACTATCAAGGGTACCGGGGGTTGCTTTCAGGTCCCGTTTCTTCTCTAAGTAGATCACCATTCCTCTCGCATATTTGTAAAATGTCTTCATCCAGATTTATTGGCTGATCTTTCACATTTGACTTGAATCCAAAATGATTCCAAATGGCTGCCGTTGTGTTTGGCTTCAAAACAATATCCATGACCATGTTTTGGAAACAGTTTTACCTGGTTTTGACAAACTGGATCTGATGGGACCGCTCAGATCTTCTGCTCTTTTCTGTCCATATGGGAAGACGTGGTTCAGGTAGCCTAGTGGTTAGAGCTTTGGGCCAGTAACCGAAAGGTTGCTGGATCAAATCACCAAACTGACAAGGTAAAAATCTGTCGTTCTGCCCCTGAACAAGGCAATTAACCCATGTTCCCCGTAGGCCACCATTGAAAATAAGAATTTGTTCTTAAAACTTCTTGTGAATAGGGGGCGCTGTTTTCACTTTGGGAAAAAATCGTGCCCAATTTAAACTGCCTCGTACTCTATTCTAGATCGTACAATATGTATATTATTATTACTATTGGATAGAAAACACTCAAGTTTCTAAAACTGTTTGAATTATATCTGTGAGTAAAACAGAACTCATTTTGCAGCAAACTTCCAGACAGGAAGTGAAAAATCTGAAAACGATGCTCTGTTCCAGGGCCTGCCTATTGAATTGCCTTATATTTATGGATTTGCATGCACTGCATACGCCTTCCACTAGATGTCAACAGGCAGTGGAAGGTGGAATGGGGTGTCTAGCTTGATCTGAGGTCGAACAAGAGCTCTTGGAGTGGGAGGTCTGGAAATGTCTTTGTCTTCTCTGGCGCGCGAAGTACATCGACATTGGCTTCTGAAAAGCGTTCGGTATACACGGTGGATATCTCCGGCTCTGATTTTATTTGATAGATGTGATAAAAACATCATAAAGTAGTTTTTTTCAACCGAGTTGTATCGGTTTATTCAACGTTTATTGCGACTTTTGGAATTTTCCTTTCTTTGCGTCGAGAAGATGGGCATGTTCGCGCCACATGGCTAGCTAAGTTTGCTAATTCGACAGGAGAAAAGGACATTCTAAAACCAAACAACGATTTATTCTGGACCTAGGACTCCTTGTACAAGATTCTGATGGAAGCTCAGCAAAAGTAAGAGCAATTTATGATGTTATTTCGTATTTCTGTGGAAAATGTTGAGTCCTATTTTCCGCCCTTTTTGCGGGCGCTGTCTCGCTATAACGTAAGCTGTTTGTTATGGTAAAGTTATTTTTTAAAATCTAACACGGCGGTTGCATTAAGAACTAGTGTATCTTTCATTTGCTGTCCAACATGTATTTTTTAGTAAAGTTTATAATGAGTTCTTTGGTCAGATTTGGTGAGTGTCCAAAATATCTCCGGACAATTTGGTGAATCGATGCTACATATTCACAATGTATAACCACGGTTTGCAGCTCAAAATATGCACATTTTCGAAAAAAACATAAGTGTATTGTATAACCTGATGTTATAAGACTGTCATCTGATGAAGTTGGTCAAGGTTAGTGATTCATTTTATATCTTTTGCTGGTTTTTGCGATCGCTACCTTTTGCTGCTGATAAATGCATTTGTGTGTTTGGCTATTGTGGTAAGCTAATATAATGCTATATTGTGTTTTCGCTGTAAAACACTTAAAAAATCTGAAATATTGGCTGGATTCACAAGATGTTTATCTTTCATTTGCTGTACACCATGTATTTTTCATAAATGTTTTATGATGAGTATTTAGGTATTTCATGTTGCTCTCTGTAATTATTCTGGCTGCTTTGGTGATATTTTTGATGGTAGCTGCAATGTAAAACTATGATTTATACCTCAAATATGCACATTTTCGAACAAAACATAAATTTATTGTATAACATGTTATAAGACTGTCATCTGATGAAGTTGTTTCTTGGTTAGTGACTAATTATATCTCTATTTGGTCGCTTTTGTGATAGCTACCTATGCGGTAGAAAAATTGTGAAAATATGCGGTTGAGTCTTTTGCTATTGTGGTTAGCTAATAGAAATACATATTGTGTTTTCGCTGTAAAACATTTTAAAAATCGGAAATGATGGCTGGATTCACAAGATGTTTATCTTTCATTTGCTGTATTGGACTTGTGATTTCATGAAAATTATATTATATGATATCCCTGTCACGTTAGGCTAGGCTATGCTAGTCAGCTTTTTTGATGAGGAGGATCCCGGATCCGGGAGAGAGAAGCGGTAGAGGTTTTAACTGACTTGCCTAGTTAAACAACAGTTCAATAAAAAAAAGATTTAAAAAAAATCATGGCCAGATTTCAAGGCCAGAAATTTCTAAAATGTTGGTTTCGGCTATTGTTACCTCAGCAGATTATTAAATTAAATCATTAAGTGTTTGATTTGATTACATTTGCATTGATATCAGAGTGATTAGAAGGACCATTAGAGTGCCATTAGTGACTTAATGGCTGTTAGCAAGTGCAGTTTTGAAGTAGCCTAACTATCGTGAATCAACAGTCACGTGGAATTTAACTGCGGTCATGACTCGTGACTGCCGGCGTGGCGGTAATACGGTCACCGTAACAGCCCTAGATGCTACAAACTTGTTGGATGCATTTGCAGTTTGTTTTGGTTGTGTTTCAAATTATATTGTACCCAATAGAAAATAATGGTAAATAATGTTTTGTCATTTTGGAATCACTTTTATTGTAAATAAGAATATAATATATTTCTAAACACGTCTGCATGAATGTGGATACTACCATGCTTATGGATAATCCTGAATGAATCGTGAATAATGAAAGTTACCGAAGGTCAAAGATCATACCCCCAAGACATGCCAATCTCCCGTTATTGGTAACGGGGAGAGGTTAGCATGTCTTGGTTTCTTTGACCCTCATAACTTTCTCACTCATGTTTTTCTTTTTACAGAAACATTCTCTCAGCCTTGTACTGTGGGAGGAGAGAACATGCATTGTACATGTGCCATATAGGTCATTGAATCAGCAAATGGGGCTTTTCCACAACTTGCAATAACATATTTACATAATTTGTCCACAACTAGATTGGATAGAACACCTGAATGTCCTGCTACTTGGTGGAGGCGGTACTTGGTGGTACTTGGTGGAGGCGTTGTGGTGTAACTAATAACTAAGTGCTAATGTTCTGGGGTTAAACATTGGACATGTTCGTGACTGCAATGGATTGTTAGAGGACAATGGCACGCAATGGTTGTGTGGCTTTGGAAGACTTAAAAGCGTAAAATTAAAGTGCATTGGCCTCTGGCTCTGCACCCAGCAAGAACTGTATCTCATGAGTCATTGCATTTGAAGGTACTGAGTGATCAGATAGGAGATGAGCTGGGGAGATGTGAACACGCAGTGTGCTCTGCCTTGTCTTATCATTGCTTAGCCGGGGGGCAGGGTGAAGCGGAGGCTTCGTAGAACACTTTGAAGGTCAAAGTGGAGGTCACTTGGAACGCAGAGTGACCTCCACAATGCCCTGAAGTGAGGTTGGTGCTACGATTCTGTAGGTACCATGAACACTCACAGGCCGTTAGTTGTCATACTGTAGCTTTACCCTGGTCGTACTGATGGTTTGGGGAAGCCTGCAGAGGACCTTCTTAGGAACCAGGTAGGTAGACAAAACTTTTATCAAAATAAACATCACACACAAGAAGAGAAATCAAATCTGCCGTGTGGAAAGTGAAAAGAGACGCAGAGGAAGCTTTCTAATATCTAATTACAGTTCCCCAATACAGTAAACCAGATAGATTAGGCATACTGAAATATTAATCTCAGTAATGCAATAACCCCTACTGTCTGCTTAACATATACTAGGTTTGTTACAAGCAAAGTGAGTGTCATGAGTACTCAGCTAGTCACTTACACCGAGGTTGTAGAGAGGATTAGAGGAGCCGAGAGGTGGCTGAAATCCCACACAGTCAGCAACACTCAGGGCAGAAGAACAGGTGTACAATGGCGGATATAGAGTAGTAAGTGATCACGTAATACTCTGTTGAGTCACTGCATTCCTGCAGCAGCAGGCCAGACGAGGAGATCTCATGCCCATCTGTTGATGAGGTCTTTGAAGGTAATGCCTTGTGTGTAAATATAACCACTGTTTCTTTCTCCCCAGTGGTACCACCAGGTAAACAGGCCAGTGTACCTCAAAGTTGCTTCCCTTCACTTTTGAGGTCTGATTAAACTGTCCACCAAATAATCTTTTCAACCACTGACCTTGATTCTTAGTTGTTGATGTTCAGAGAAACGCAAGGAAATAAGCTTGACAAAATCGAGGGTGGCCATGCATAAAACGTTATTGAGGGGTAGACCACCAATGCTAAAGCTTTCTTTCCCACACTGATTAAGTGATAGTGGAGTGGAGCTAGTCCTAGTGCGAGTGGAATGTCATCTGGACTTGCACCCGCCTCTGTGGAAGATCTTTGTCCATGCAGCCCATGAATTATCAATTAACTTCATTCTTTATTAAAACATTTTTTTTATTAAGCATCTTTGGAGATTCTTTTTTAAATATATATTTTTAATGAATTTTTCCCCCCCTTTTCCCCCCAATTTCGTGGTATCCAATTGTTAGTAGTTACTATCTTGTCTCATCGTTTCAACTCCCGTACGAGCTCGGGAGAGACGAAAGTCGAAAGCCATGCATCCTCCGAAACACAACCCAACCAAGCCGCACTGCTTCTTAACACAGCGCGCATCCAACCTGGAAGCCAGCCGCACCAATGTGTCAGAGGAAACACTGTGTACTTGGTGACCTGGTTAGCGCGCATTGCGCCCGGCCCGCCACAGGAGTCGCTAGTGCGCGATGAGACAAGGATATCCCTACCGGCCAAACCCTCCCTAACCCGGACGACGCTAGGGCCAATTGTGCGTCGCCCCATGGACCTCCCGGTCGCGGCCGGCTGCGACAGAGCCTGGGCACGAACCCAGAGTCTCTGGTGGCACAGCTAGCACTGCAATGCAGTGCCTTAGACCACTGCACCACCCGGGAGGCCCCTTTGGAGATTCTTCATGTACTAAAAAGCGCTATATAAATATTATTATTATTAATGTGATATCCCTTGCATGAGCTTGCGTGATGATAGCCAGTGACATTGGATACTGTCATACTGTGACTTAGAGAGGAGAAAGGGGGTTGGGGTGCGGGGACTCTTAATTCTAATCCCTTTACGAGGGACAAACAAGAGAGGCTGGCGATTTGCCATGCCAGACGCCTTCCTCTAAAGTTATTCTCTAATGGGGTCACTTCTAGGGGAGGTGTTACTCACAACATGCTGATTGTATAAATCCTCTCACACCACATCTGTGTCCCAAACAGCACCCTATTCCCTGCACAGTAACGCACTACATAGAGGAATAGGGTGCCAATAAGGACGCATGCCCTGCCACTTCTAGCTGTCCAACACTATTCACACATAGCTAATGGCTGCCAGAGCCAGGAGTTTTACAAGACACACTGACTGACCACATTCCCCTGCTGAGATATCTAGCGCGCTCCATCTGTTGACAGTCGAGGGGTAACTATCAGCAAATCACTGATTAAGACAACAAATAGAAGAAATGTGGTCCTCCATTCACATACTCACGCAAACAGTCAATGGGCTGTTAACAAAATAACAAGACCGTCGCAGACGCCTTTGGAATTGGACAGTGCAACAAATCTTTATTATTATTAGTTGTTGTCGCAACAAATCTTTGCAAAGTTCACGTTTCACTTGTTGCACACATTACAACAAAATGTTGTCAGGGAAAAAAGGACAAAATCATTCAGTTTCGAACCCCATTGTGTTCACTTTTACTACAAGTCAGGTGTAGACCCATCTACTATATTTTTTGTTCAGCCTTTAAAACCAATATAGTGCACGTGGTATGTAGACATAGAACAGGAAAAGTCTCTTCATGTCCACACACATGGAGAGGCGCTTCTAAAGGGGATCAATGCCCATGTGACTCTTTATGTTGTTGTATGTTACCCTGTGTTCAAACTCATAACTCACCTTTGCTGCTGTGTAAAGAAACTCCATCAAAGTCCAATCTCGTTTCTCACGCGGCATTATCTCTAGCGACCGTATTTTTTGCTTGATAAGTAAAAAATAACTACCGCACACAGTAATCTCATTTTCAACCTCTGTCTAAGGTCTCTTTCGGTTGCCTCCAGTCACATGACAAAAGGGCAGTACCTAGCGGCAGGAAGAGGACATCAACCCCAGTGTCACAACGTTGACCGACCCTTCCAAAATCCAAATAGGATTATCTCAACTATCCTTAAACACACTCTCTCTTCCCCCTTGCATACAAGCATGTACACTCATCGATTGAAAGGTGAATTATTAACTCAGAAGAGCAAGGAAGCAAGGAAAATGACGAATGACAGCTTCACCTCCAGTCATATAGCAAACCTACATGTCTTTTGTCAATTTAACTATCAGCTTCGTGCGAATGTACAAGAAAGATTACAACTTCATGGCTGCAGATTTTGTTAACACGTCAATTGGATAGCAGCTTGGGTATGTATTGACAACCTGACAACCGTCTGAATTCTCCGTAAGAGATTATAAAGACGCTTCATGGCTGCCAGCTTTGTAACCGAGTTAGATTGAACTGACTAATGGGCTGAATCTGATTACCAGCAGACTGTATTCAAATCACAGCCGTCAATGCTGTCCATCAACAAGCCTTGGACAGGAAAAGGTTTGGAGAGCCCAGAGCCCAAGGTTAAATAAGTTCGGTGTAATGTCACAAAACAGCAGACTTGTCACTCTAACCAGACATACGGTAGATATATCTGTAGGCCATAATTAGCAATTACCGCCACTGGGATACCCGTCCATACTCTCCAACTCAGACACGTGTAGCAGGGACATTACAATTCAACTACAGAACTACCGCTACATTCTAACACAGGGAGGTATTCGGGACATGAGCGTCCTTTCACTCTTAGTTGTTTATGTCTTGGAGAGTCCACCTACCAAGAGGTAGTAGGCCAGTCCTGAGGGGGGGGGGTTGTCTAGTGCCACAGCCACATGATTGTGTAACATGGGATAGGAAGCAGCTGACTGAACACTGAAAAAAAAAATGCATAGCTCAGGGGAAGCAGGCATTTCCTGAAGTGGTAGAGCAGTGAGTGACGTTCTAGTATCTACCGCTCTTGCACTGTGTGTGGTGGTGCATGTGTTTGAGTCTACTGTATGTGTGCATGCATGCATGCTTAAGAGGGTCGTGGGAGAATGTTTGTGTGGGTCACAAATGGATGCTGTAAACTCTGTATCCAATCTCAATTAATCATTTGAAGAAACCATAAAGAGGACGTGTATTTGTTCCTCATTGATTGCCCAGAAAACTTTTTTTTACTGAATGACCCTCACGGCCTCTCTCAATGCTACCCAAAGCAACTTACTCATCTTCTTCAGATTGTTATTTTGAGAGGCCCCCAGGGGGCTGGAATCTAGTTTTAACCATTGACCTTCGTACAAGGCCAGCTGGCCTCTGCTCTGAGCCTAAACCACAGAGATGCTTTAGCACTGAGCTTCTAATAGTACTGATGCCAATATGTTAGGTTGGAGTGCCCATTCTGCCCCACATAACAAACTGGGCACTGGAAAGGCCTGGAAATACAACAAGATATTTTGGTCCTAGTACAGCCAGTCATTTCTAAATAGACGCTGGCTTAAGAAAAGTGGAAGGAAATTGCTTGGCTTGTGTAACCTTCGACATAATTGATTCCCCAAGCCAATCTCCACCCTATAAGGTCGTATAAGGGTAGCAGGCACTTCTCAAATGGGGCACAAGGGAAATGGTTTGAAAAACGTTTCATGTTTCAATACAGAAGTCAGAATTAATAAAAATATCCCTAAACCTGCCTGGAGTCAGGGGATTCAATCCCAGTGAGGGCATGGATTTGTATATACCCTGCTCTGAGAGGAACGGCACAATCCAAAAAACACACTCCCATTCCAAAACGCAGTGAACTGGAGAGGCTGACGAAGCAGAACTCTAGCATAGAGAGAATGTGTGTCACGTGTACAAAGAAACAAGGACGTTTGGCAGTCAGAGATCAGATGAAATCCTTTCTGGCAGAGGACCACTGCAGTTTTATGAGAATATTCAATTAGCATAAACTAACACAATATAAAGTCAGGAGCAATAATATATCAATGTACAGTACCAGTCAAAAGTTAGGACACACTCATTCAAGGGTTTTTCTTTATTTGTACTATTTTCTACATTGTAGAATAATAGTGAACACATCAAAACGATTCAATAATACATATGGAATCATGTAGGAACCAAAAGAAGTGTCAGACAAATGCCATGAGCGTGCAAAGCTGTCATTAACGCAAAAGGTGGCTACTTTGAAGAATCTCAAATACATTTTGATTTGTTTAACCCTTTATTGGTTAATCATGATCATGATTCCATGTGTGTTATTTCATAGTGTTGATGTCTCCACTATTATTCTAAAATGTAGAAAATAGTAAAAATAAAGAAAAACCCTTGAATGAGTGTGTCCTAACTTTTGACCGGAACTGTATGTTGACACGCAATTTCTTACTGATGTCATTGATTGTCAAATCACAGGTCTCTTGATGTCTGTGTTTGTTTGCATTGTGTGGCAAACGTTTGTTAGGATGATCTGATTGGGCTGACTTACTGAACTTGTATCACAGCGTGAACGAATGGACTTACGATGTGGATGACTGATGCCAAGGCGTCTGTAACATTGCTGGGTTCATTGGGGTTGCTCATGGCTCCTCTCCTCTGTGGAATGGGTGCTGGTGCTGTGGCTGTCTGGATAGCTAACAGGTTTAGGGAACGGTGTGGCTTCAGCCCTTCTCTTTCTCACTCGGACTCAGACAGCTTTTGGGCAGCATAACCTGGGAAAGACAGAAAGATGTAAGTGCATCTTAAAACAAACCTTTACACACACACATATATATATATATTTTTAAATGTGTCATTTAGCAGACGCTCTTATCCAGAGCGACTTGGGTTAGCGCATTCATCTGAAGATAGCTGGGTGAGACAACCACATAATCATAGTAAGTACATTTTTCCTCAATAAAGATGCTGTCAGCAAAGTCAGTGCTAAACTCAATGAGTCATCTTGTTTTTACACAGCACAATAAAACTACTCTCGCAAAACGCAAAGGTCATGACGGCTTCCTTGTTTGGTTAGGAAGATGATAATTCATCTTTGATTCCTGCCTAAAGGCTGAGGTTGTCAGCACAAGCTCAGACTTAGGCACAGGGCCCCTAACCATGATTAGTCACGTGTCTGTTACTGTGTCCCTGTCGGGGAGGACTCCAGTCCTACTGTAATTCCTCACCACCCCCAAGGTCATTACAACCACTGTCTGATAAGGGCCAGATAAGGACTTGCTACTGTGGAGAGGAGGCTGTGATAAGTGATGGCGCGTGACTGGAGCCACTCGCCCTACCCCTGCAGGAGGACCCATTCCTGCAGGTCAGGAGCCTTTGGGGACAGTAGAGGCAGACAGGAAGCAAGGACAGACAGGGCTGGTGGTAGTGCAGCACCAAGAGCTGTAACATCAAAGTCTGGTATGATCATTGTACTGCATAATATGCATTTTGATTGAGTCTTTGTACCCATTTCAAGATAACTGGCAGCCAACGTTAGACTAACTGATTGCGAGGAATCAGGTGCTGGTGCATGCTGTATAACCTACTCTGAATAATGTTTCCTAATATATTCCTGTTGAAGCAAACATCAACAGAAAGTTTTACCCTTTTCAATCCCTTTGATATTCCAGGTGGTCAATGGTTTCAGTTTACAGAGAACTTGGCGTGAGTCAAACATTGGCTCTGTGTGTCTCTGTTGAAGGAGAGATGCCGTTTCATTTATACAGCTATAGCAGAGGAGATCTGTACAACCCAAATGGAACCCTATTTTGTTTATAGCGCACTACTTTTGACTAAGACCCATAGAGCTCTAGTCAAAAGTAGTGCACTGCACTATAGTGGAAATAGGGTGGCTGTTCACGTTGGGCCATTCTAGACTCACCGTTAGAAACACTGCCTGTCCCGTCAAAGGCAGCCTAGTTTTCCTGGCAATCACTATCAAAGTGCTTCACTGAAGCCAGGGCATAATCATATCAATGACCTTGTTTGCAAGAGAGGTCCTTAAGAGGTAGCCTGGCTCATAACTTAGTACAGTCAACTACATAGAGATTAGGCCATGACGCGTGCTGTTGTTTGGAGGTTGTGGGCTGGAGAGAGAACGGTTTGTTACATTTTTTTAATTCTCCCAATCATAAGTGGACTTCAAGAGGGACAAGGAAAGGGAGTGACATTAGGGGCCGTATGCATCAAGCGTCTCAGAGTAGGACAGCTGACTTAGGATCAGTTTTGCCTTTGATATCACAATGAATAAGATTGCATGAACAGGGGGGACCGGTCTAATCTTAGATCAACACTACTCCAAGACGCTTGATACATAAAGGCACAGGAATATGACTAATTCCATGTACCAGAGATCTTAAATGATCAACAAGTCAATTGCACTGAGACAAGACATCTTCTCTCAATGACACGTGACACACACACCGCACAGTTGTAATTAGGAGACATGAGAAAATTGACTGTGTCAAACTGCACAATAAGAACCAAAAAACAGTTTTGATGCGCTTAAAATATGACTCTCAGTAAAACTAGACCCCTGCTGACTAAGGAAAGGGGAGCGATCAACAGTGGGATAAAGTTACAATTACAGTACACTGGGTTCCTGACCACACAACCATGGGAAACGGCTTATGCACCCCAGGGCAAGACTGTAATAACATCCATTATGATAACAATATGAACACAGTAATAATACAAATAATACAAAGCCAAAAAAACTGAAATACAGCAATCACAATGAAAGGAAATCAATGTGGAGCCAAATTGCACAGTGGATGTATCCAGCCATGTCATAACTTCTTCAGGGAACTGATATTTTCAGCCTGCAATCAATCAGCCTTCCAGACTTTTGAATAAAGGACATTTATCATCCTAAGATTGAAAGGAGATGACTGTGGACTACAGGAAAAGGAGGACTGAGCACGCCTCCATTCTCATCGACGGGGCTGTAGTGGAGCAGGTTGAGTGAGAGTGTCAAGTTCCTTGGTGTCCACGTCACCAACAAACGAACATGGTCCAAGCACACCAAGAAAACCTATTCCCCCTCGGGAGACTGAAAAGATTTGGCATGGGTCGTCAGATCCTCAAAAGGTTCTACAGCTGCACCATCAAGATCATCCTGACTGGTTGCGTCACTGCCTGGTATGGTAACTGGTTGGCCTCCGACCGCAAGAAACTACAGAGGGTAGTGCGTACTGCCTAGTACTTCACTGGGGCCAATCTTCCTGCCATCCAGGACCTCTATATCAGGCGGTGTCAGAGGAAGGCCCTAAAAATTGTCAAAGACTCTAGCTACCCTAGTCATAGACTGTTCTCTCTGCTACCGCACGGCAAGTGGTACTGGAGCGCCAAGTCTAGGTCCAAGACGCTTCTAAACAGCTTCTAACCCCAAGCCATAAGACTCCTGAACATCTAATCAAATGGCTGCCGAGACTATTTGCATTGCCCCCCCCCCCCTCTCGAATACACCTGTTGTATTCGGCGCAAGTGACAAATAAAATTTGATAACATAACCTCTGTCCCAGGCTTAACTGCTACTGCATTAACATAACCTGAAGAAATATAGGTTAAAGTGATAGTGCAAGATTCTGGCAATTATGGACAGACATTTTATGTTTCTGCATCCAGTATGAAGGTAGAGGTAGTTTTGTGAGCCAATCAGCATGGGGAATTAACAACAGTCAAATGCTGTTAGATTTAGGCTGGCTTGTAGACATAGGCGGGTGGTCACACAGAGCATTTGGGAGCAGTTTTTATTTTTTTATCCAAAGCCCACATGTAATTTTTTTTTAAATGTAATTTAAAAAAAAACATACATATATCTGAGTGTGTGTGTCACCTCGAAGAGAGAATCTCAACACTACAGTGGTGAAAGCGAGGTAGGGTACAGCATAGGTTCAATATCTGGTTCAAACAATAGAGAAAGATGGAGGCCTTGCCTGCTTGAAAAGGTATAGAACACATTAATATGTTGTTTTAACATTACAAAACATGTACATGCGTTTTAAAGAAATGTGGCTGATAAAAGATTTGAGTGGCTAATCACATTTGGGCATTAAATTTCCCACCCTGGAGCCAATGCTAACTAGCGTTAACGCAATGACTGGAAGTCTACCGGAAGAGCTACCATGCTAGCTTGCACTATCACTAGTCTATGATATGGCAAAACAGGTGGATGAGGAGACCCTTTACATGAGTGAGCATTTCCTGCTTGAGGTTTGGTCATCTAGCCCTGTGGCCTCCTTTGCAGCCTTCTGCACCATTTCCCTTGCAGAGTGGAAGAGTACTGGCAAATAAAGCTATGTAAAGTCTTCCATTTCTCTAATCTATGTTTAGTCAAGTCACCGGAGTTTCCACAATTCTGATGTCACCTTAAGTCACCTGGTACTCAATAAACCTTATGGTGACATAACTAACTCCTCATCAATGTCTGAGATTCCATTCTAATGCTATCACAAGACATCTACCTGCTTTCACAAAGCAAAATATGGATCAGTGCTGTAAAATTACAAAACAATTATTCAAATAGAGTATTAGAAATCAATATTAGTTACCTGGGTAGTTTGAATCTGACAGGAGACTTGAGAAGGTATTTACAACGTTATGACACCAGTGGCAGAGTTCCATGAAACAACTTAATTGCTTACTTCCATCAAGCAGTAGCAGCGCTCTACGCTGACCTTTTTTATAAGAAGCACGTGTGCGCCTAAATTGAAGGCTCACACAAAGAAATTTAGGAGCACAATGAAACATATTTGAGGTAATAAAGCTAGAATCCTTAATTTTTCGAGGCGCACTGGTGCTCGCAAATATTTAGGCGCATATGCAATTAAAACGGTCGCACTTTAGAGCCCTGAGTTGTCCTATTTGATTCCCAACTTCCCACTCATACCAGTAAACTTCCAATGTCTCAGACATGGGAATCAAATAGCATCTGCGCTGTGTCCACTTAAATTGACAGAACAATAAGGACCTGCTCTGAAAACAGTCTGCATTAGAGTCAAATAATGCCCCCCTAGGGAAAGCTCATCACTTTATAAATAACTGCAGTTAAAACCCATACATTTCGATTAGCATTTTGCCTCCTAGGCCTGTATGACTTGCACAGCATGACAGCTCTGTGAGATTATAAAGAACTTGGGTCACGCAATATGCAGTAAGCTATAGGCTAAGAGTACGCTTATAGCAAAGCCTAGCAGCTGATCAGTTTAGAGTGGTTATTGTAGTAGTACTAATATCTGCAAATGATTTAATATAACATGTAAAGTGAGTCTATACAGTCAGTACCACACAAGCTTATAAGAAGCTGTTGTAGGCTCAATCTACATGACAAGCCAATAACTCTTGGAAGCCTCAATTCAAGAGTGGTAGTAAAAACATGTTGTGTTGCAGTTGGAGATACAGTTTTAAGCCTTTAAATTGTGTGGCATAAAAGTATAGACCACAGATTACATACTGGCATACTTCAATCAAAGGCATCATTTCAGGAAAAGCAGTTCAATAAGAAATCTAACTGCCAATGAAAATGCCATTCCACAAATAGACACTCAATTATAATGTGGAAACCTCATCGTTGACACAACGTATACTTAAGATGATTTAAGATTTTACTTAGTCTATGCTTAGGCTATATTAGTGTATGCGACTCCTGTTTTAGGGACAGGGTTTATCTTTCTTGAAAACAACTTGTTTTTAGATGTGGTTTTGCAGGGTTAGCATAGAATATGTAGGGTATAGACTACATTACATCAGCATCGTGATAGCACTTCTGCTCAAGTGTGAGGTGTCCCTTAGATAAATCTTTACGGCCAGCATAATTCAACCTAATTCAAAATACACTGTGTTCATCTATGAAGCCTATGAATGACTAATTCACAGAATAGAGTTCATCAACTCCTATTTCTAATGATTGTGAGGCTCCAAGACACAGGAAAACGTGGACTAGAGGTCGACCAATTAAGATTTTTCAACGCCGATACCAATATAAATTACTGGAGGACCAAAAAAAGCTGATACCGATTAATCGGACGATATATATAGATAGATATATCAATTACAACAATAATGAATGAACAATTAAGACTTACTTTAATTTAATACATAAATAACATCTATTTAGTCTCAAATAAATAATGTTCAATTTGGTTTAAATAATGCAAAAACACAGTGTTTGAGAATAAAGTAAAAGTGCAATATGTGCCATGTAAAAAAGCTAACGTTTAAGTTCCTTGCTCAGAACATGATAAAGCTGGTGGTTCAATATTCCCAGTTCAATATTCCCAGTTAAGAAGTTTCAGGTTGTAGTTATTATAGGAATTATGACACGTTGACTATCTCTCTATACAATTTGTATTTCATATACCTTTGACTATTGGATGTTCTTATAGGCACTTTAGTATTGCCAGCCTAATCTCGGGAGTTGATAGGCTTGAAGTCATAAACAGCGCTGTGCTTCAAGCATTGATAAGAGCTACTGGCAAACGCAGCAAAGTGCTGTTTGAATGAATGCTTACGAGCATGCTGCTACCTACCACCGCTCAGTCAGACTGCTCTATCAAATCATAGACTTAATTATAATAAACACAGAAATACGAGCCTTTGGTCATTAATATGGTAAAATCTGAAAACTATAATTTCAAAAACAAAACGTTTATTCTTTCAGTGAAATACGAAACCGTTCCATATTTTATAGAACTGGTGGCAACCCTAAGTCTAAATATTTCTGGTTACATTGCACAACCTTCAATGTTATGTCATAATTTTGTAAAATTCTGGCAAATGAATTAGTCACAGTTCGCAACGAGCCAGGCGGCCCAAACTGTTGCATATACCCTGACTCTGCTTGCACTAAACGCAAGAGAAGTGACAAAATTTCCCTAGTTAATATTGCCTGCTAACAGAATTTAAAAAAAACTAAATATGCAGTTGAAAAAATATATACTTCTGTGTATTGATTTTAAGAAAGGCATTGATGTTTATGGTTAGGTACATTTGTGCAAAGGCGAATGCGCTTTTGTTAAATCATCACCTGTTTGGCGAAGTTGAAGTAGGCTGTGATTCGATGATAAATTAACAGGCACCGCATTGATTATATGCAACGCATGCAACGCAGGACAAGCTAGTTAACCTAGTAATATCATCAACCATGTGTAGTTAACTAGTGATTATGTGAAGATTGATTGTTTTTTATAAGATAAGTTTAATGCTAGCTGGCAACTTACCATGGCTCCTTGCAGCCACAAGGTCATTTTGACGCTGCACTCGCGTAACAGGTGGTCAGCCTGCCACGCAGTTTCCTCGTGGATTGCAATGTAATTGGTGTCCAAAAAGGCCGATTACCGATCGTTATGAAAACTTGAAATCGGCCCTAATTAATCGGCCATGCTGATTAATCGGTCGACCTCTAATGTGGACAACTCCAAACAAATGTCATGTTCCCTCAGATTTTCCCCAGTGGTGTAGACTATTCCTATTAGTCACCATAATCAACACTGAACAACTTATATACACGAGAGGAACCTTATCAAATACACTAAAGCAGGGCTGTCCATACTCATTTTGCCTGGCAGGCAGTGTTGTAGTGGAGGGTATAAGCCGTATACCTATTTTTTGTTGTTGTTATAGGCATATACCATATCAATTAATAAGGCTGATGGAAAAGATACAAATGTTTAGCTTAAAATGTTGATAAACTATTACTTCTTCACATTTTAAGCGCAGAAATGCAATTTGCGGAAAAACACCATTCTAAAATGCACACCACCGCACATGCGAGCGGTTTCATGGACAGAGATGGAAATATCCTTTACGAATTTTGAAATAGGGGAAATCTAAAGATGCAACAACTATCATAAGTTGCTAATATGACTAGGATAATGCATTTGGCTGCTAGACAATGAAACAAAGTTGATTTGAAAACCAACAGAACAGGAGAGCACATATGAGGAAGTCTCTACAAAATAATTGCCTCCATGTTTCTATGGTGGGATTTTGACTATAGGCTACTTTGAAGCAAGGTAAGACATGCCTCATAATATGATGTAAAACATCCAAGTCTCATACAATTATGGAACAGGAAAAATATAGCGATGCTAATGAAAGGCCTAACTGTCTTCTGGTAGATGGACAGGTTTTCCCAAAAACCTTCTCAATTAAATGTTAACTAGCTACAAAGTAGCCTATGCCTACCTGGCAGAATGATGATTATTTGCACCAAACCAGTGGCCAATTGTTTTGCAAACTCCATCTCATGTGCGCTACAGAAACACAGCTAGCCAAACAACAGTGCTGCACAGTTGAATTAAAGGGTAACTACACAAAACAAAAATAAAATCAACATTTCTAGATTTTTCCCACACCTCAAAAGTGGTCACCTGAAGGGGTTTAAGCATTGTTGTGATCTTAAAACATCACATTTTGTTGTTATTCTATAAAATAAAAACAAGTGAGACAGAGCCAAAAAGCTGAAACCTGTGAGTGAGTGTCATCGGAGACCTAAACGTCTGCAAGTCCACTCGGGGAAACTTAACTTTCAATTCATTGAATTACTTATCAGAATAGAGCACAACGCAACTCTAAACAAATTAACCTTGCTGTACGGTACTAAACTGAAATCACAACAACTCACATTGAATGAAGCAGACAAAAACCAAAAGATCCAAATCGAAGTAAATGGTTAAAAGTAACAAGAAAAACAGCCAAACAGGACAGGTTAGGTATCAACACTTCAAAAGCAAATGTAGCCTATGTAGCCTCATTTATCTATTTTAATAGTGGGCCTACTATTACCCTACTTGCACAGTACAGTTTGGGTTCGGTAACGCAGAGTGCATCTTACTGTTTTTCATAGCATCTTTCACACAGAACGCCTTTCCTGGACTTTGATGCTACCTGACTGTCTAGCGAAGAGATTGTATTGTAAGTCCATTATAATTTTAAAAAAGGTTTTAATCAAACCACCTGCCGGTTGCATTGAATCAGCTCGCAGGCAGGATCTGGCCCACGGGCCTTACGTTTGACACCCCTGCACTAAAAGGTACAGACAGACTACAGAAGAAAAACCTCAAATGTAGCCTAGGTACCAACTGACTACACTTACTGACCATGAATGAACTAGACAGGGGAGTTTTCAGAAAGTGAAAAGAAATGCACAAACCTCCAATAGAGCAAACAAAGAACTCTGAGGGAAGCAAATGCATTTATCATGAACTCAAAATGCCATTTAGCAAACCATGTGTGTTGCTGAAAACAAGTTCATAAAGAGTCTATTTCGGGCTTTATACGACTGTGGCGGAGTGTTTGTTGGAGCCACTTAACTAGAAGAGCACAAACAGTGCAGACTGGAATATGATAGGAAATTAGGATCATTTTTCTGGAGTGAGTGTCATCGGAGACCTAAACCTCTGCAGGTCCACTAGGTGAAACTTTACTCTCAATTAATTGAATTACTTAGAGCACAACGCAACTCTAACCAAATGAACCTTGCTGTACGGTATTAAACTGAAATCACAAAAACTCACATTGAATGAAGCAGGCAAGATCCAAATTGAAGTAAATGGTTAAAAGTAACATGAAAACAGCCTAACAGGACAGGTATCAAAACTTCCAAAGCTTCCAACAAGTCACCACCGAGACCGTATAGAGAGACAACTTCAAAAACCTTATACTGTACCTTGGTGTGCCTCCTGCAGGGGAGCCTGACATTGTAGTGCAAAGCTGCAAAGCTCCCCGCCGCTGTGAGGGGAGACCAGGAACCGGACAAAGTGAAGGAAAGAAAAAGAAAAGCGTGAGACAAAAAGACAGACAGAAAGCAAGCTGCAATTAGAGAGGCTTTCTGTGTGGCTTTACTGGCCGTGGTGGGCTCCTAGCCTAGTTTATTGTTCCCCCAGATGCTCCCTCTCACACTAACAGTCACAGACTGATAAATGCAGCCTTCCTCCTCAGGATTATGTTTCCTCCTGCAGCCCGCTGACAAGTAGCCATGTGACTGGAGTCAGTGACGACTTGTCCGAAGCCTCTGAGTCAGAGGCTTCAGACAAGCACAGACACACTTTTTTTTAGACGCAATTGAACAGGCCTATAGCTTATGAACTGAACACAAAACACAATCAACTAAAGTATAAATATTATACCTCAATCTGGAATTTTACAAAAGAAACAGATAACACACTTATTTTCTTGTAATAGAACAAGGCCAAAGTGATGAGTCGTGTAGCTAATCTTGTGTGATGAAAACATTCACCTCCAGCGTCAAAGTAGCAACACAGCCATAATGTGTGGTGATAACTATCCCACCAGAATAATGTGACTCTGGATTAGGAAATACCTCAGCCTTACAAGATATCATTTTTATGACCTCATCATCAATAGATTAATGCAGGGAAGCAGTCCAATCTTCAGATGTCTGGCTCCAACTATATTGACACAGGCGAAACCTGGGACAATAATGCTTGACTATAGTGTGCCACAATGGGCAAGCAGTGTAGTAAATGCTGTAGACATTGACAATACAACATGAGAGAGCTCGACAAAATCTGGTTGCCATGACATACAATCAACTGGACCTTGAGCTGAATAGCAATTCTGTGCTGAACAATGACAAACGGTGGCGTAGGGCTGGGCCGTATATCATATTTCATAAAACGGGTTGTTTGGATCCTTGATGCGGATTGGTTGATATGCAGGAGATGTGGGACAATAGCTCTCGCAAAATAACATGGTGTTAATGTCAATTCCACTGTCCCCGCAGCCCAGGCAGGAAATTCATAAACATCTACATATTATTTGTCCATGCTACTATTTGGTTTGCAACAGTCGGCGGTTGTATAAACCTATCTGTCAGCCTCTACGACCTGTGCAACAATCTCTCCTGTACCAGTAGCCTAGCTAGCCCAAGAATGAACATGAAACTAATAATTCACCAAGGAAACCGTAAACACTCTGAATTCCAGTGCTGGAGTGCCATTTTAGCTGGCAACGATGTGAGTGGGACGTCCCATTCTCCGCCTAAGAAGAGGCAAGCACCAGCCCTTGGCTTCACCTTGTCAAATGATAATTCCCGGGTTCTCAGGCATTATTGCTTAATTACTACATAGGCCTAACGGTATTTATCCACGCACTGGTGTGGATTTTTACTGTACCCTCTCTAACAGTATTTTATATGTTGTATTTGTTACATTAAATAATTCAGTAAACTATTTAAAATCATTCGTTTTTAAAAATGGCCAGCAAGAAACTGCTAACAGCTGAGCTAGGTAACTTGCAAGCACAACAAGTCTACAACTTCGGGAGTAGAGACCCCCGAAAATTGTCGGACTGCTGTCTAGTGGCAAAAGTACGATTTTTTTTGTTCACAAAAAAATGGAAATACTAAAAGACAAAAGAAACGTGCCGGTGTGTAAATTATACATTAGAACAAGAAATTAAGAAATTGATGACATTTCTGGAAGTGAATGCTTGAATTGAACAAATAGCCCAACTACACAACTGGAAACCATTGGTCGAGTACCAGCATGAGGCTACAAAATAACATTTTGATGCAATGTTCTACAAATAAGACTACTTTAGTGTCAGTTTTGTCCTCCTATTATTTTTTGTTGAAGTTCGGTTGAACAGTATAAAGCAATCAGAATGGAGAAAGCCCATAAAAACCAATTATAAATAATTTTCTGCCATCCTAGGTTCATGCACTAACCATAAAGCATATTTAGAACTGTTATTATTCAGAAACATCAAATACTGTCAGAAATTTGAAATACACTGCTCAAAAAAATAAAGGGAACACTTAAACAACACAATGTAACTCCAAGTCAATCACACTTCTGTGAAATCAAACTGTCCACTTAGGAAGCAACACTGATTGACAATAAATTTCACATGCTGTTGTGCAAATGGAATAGACAAAAGGTGGAAATTATAGGCAATTAGCAAGACACCCCCAATAAAGGAGTGATTCTGCAGGTGGTGACCACAGACCACTTCTCAGTTCCTATGCTTCCTGGCTGATGTTTTGGTCACTTTTGAATGCTGGCGGTGCTTTCACTCGTGGTAGCATGAGACGGAGTTTACAACCCACACAAGTGGCTCAGGTAGTGCAGCTCATCCAGGATGGCACATCAATGCGAGCTGTGGTAAGAAGGTTTGCTGTGTCTGTCAGCGTGGTGTCCAGAGCATGGAGGCGCTACCAGGAAACAGGCCAGTACATCAGGAGACGTGGAGGAGGCCGTAGGAGGGCAACAACCCAGCAGCAGGACCGCTACCTCCGCCTTTGTGCAAGGAGGGGCACTGCCAGAGCCCTGCAAAATGACCTCCAGCAGGCCACAAATGTGCATGTGTCAGCATATGGTCTCACAAGGGCTCTGAGGATCTCATCTCGGTACCTAATGGCAGTCAGGCTACCTCTGGCGAGCACATGGAGGGCTGTGCGGCCCCACAAAGAAATGCCACCCCACACCATGACTGACCCACCGCCAAACCGGTCATGCTGGAGGATGTTGCAGGCAGTAGAACGTTCTCCACGGCGTCTCCAGACTCTGTCACGTCTGTCACATGTGCTCAGTGTGAACCTGCTTTCATCTGTGAAGAGCACAGGGCGCCAGTGGCGAATTTGCCAATCTTGGTGTTCTCTGGCAAATGCCAAACGTCCTGCACGGTGTTGGGCTGTAAGCACAACCCCCACCTGTGGACGTCGGGACCTCATACCACCCTCATGGAGTCTGTTTCTGACCGTTTGAGCAGACACATGCACATTTGTGGCCTGCTGGAGGTCATTTTGCAGGGCTCTGGCAGTGCCCCTCCTTGCAAAAAGGCGGAGGTAGCGGTCCTGCTGCTGGGTTGTTGCCCTCCTACGGCCTCCTCCACGTCTCCTGATGTACTGGCCTGTCTCCTGGTATCGCCTCCATGCTCTGGACACTACGCTGACAGACACAGCAAACCTTCTTACCACAGCTCGCATTGATGTGCCATCCTGGATGAGCTGCACTACCTGAGCCACTTGTGTGGGTTGTAGACTCCGTCTCATGCTACCACTAGAGTGAAAGCACCGCCAGCATTCAAAAGTGACCAAAACATCAGCCAGGAAGCATAGGAACTGAGAAGTGGTCTGTGGTCACCACCTGCAGAATCACTCCTTTATTGGGGGTGTCTTGCTAATTGCCTATAATTTCCACCTTTTGTCTATTCCATTTGCACAACAGCATGTGACATTTATTGTCAATCAGTGTTGCTTCCTAAGTGGACAGTTTGATTTCACAGAAGTGTGATTGACTTGGAGTTACATTGTGTTGTTTAAGTGTTCCCTTTATTTTTTTGAGCAGTATATATATATATATATATATATATATATATATATATATATATATATATATATATATATATATATATATATATATATATATATATATATATATATATTACACACACATATACAGTTGAAGTCGAAAGTTTACATACACTTAGGTTGGAGTCATTAAAACTCATTTTTCAACCACTCCACAAATTTCTTGTGACAAGTCATTTTTCCAACAATTGTTTAGAGACAGATTATTTCACTGTATCACAATTCCAGTGGGTCAGAAGTTTACATACAATAAGTTGACTGTGCCTTTAAACAGCTTGGAAAATTCCAGAAAACAATGTCATGGCTTTAGAAGCATCTGATAGGTTAATTGACAATTTGAGTCAATTGGAGGTGTACCTGTGGATGTATTTCAAGGCCTACCTTCAAACTCAGTGCCTCTTTGCTTGACAGCATGGGAAAATCAAAAGAAATCAGCTAAGACCTCAGAAAAAAAATTGTAAACCTCCACAAGTCTGGTTCATCCTTGGGAGCTATTTCCAAACGCCTGAAGGTACCACGTTCATCTGTACAAACAATAGTATGCAAGTATAAACACCATGGCACCACGCAGCAGTCATACCGCTCAGGAAGGAGACCCGTTCTGTGTCCTAGAGATGAACGTACTTTGGTGAGAAAAGTGCAAATCAATCCCAGAACAACAGCAAAGGACCTTGTTAAGATGCTGGAGGAAACAGGTACAAAAGTATCTATATCCACAGTAAAACGAGTCCTATATCAACATAACCTGAAAGGCCACTCAGCAAGGAAGAAGCCACTGCTCCAAAACCGCCATAAAAAAGCCAGACTACGGTTTACAACTGCATATGGGGACAAAGATCATACTTTTGAGAAATGTCCTCTGGTCTGATGAAACAAAAATACAACTGTTTGGCCATAATGACCATCGTTATGCTTGGAGGAAAAAGGGGGAGGCTTGCAAGCCGAAGAACACCATCCCAACTGTGAAGCACGGGGGTGGCAGCATCATGTTGTGGGTTACTTTGCTGCAGGAGGGACTGGTGCTTTTCACAAAATAGATGGCATCATGAGGATGGAAAATTATGTGTATGTATTGAAGCAACATCTCAAGACATCAGTCAGGAAGTTAAAGCTTGGTTGCAAATGGGTCTTCCAAATGGACAATGACCCCAAGCATACTTCCAAAGTTGTGGCAAAATGGCTTAAGTACAACAAAGTCAAGGTATTGGAGCGGCCATCACAAAGCCCTGACCTCAATCCCATAGAACATGTGGGCAGAACTGAAAAAGCAGGGAGGCCTACAAAACCTGACTCCGTTACATCAGCTCTGTCAGGATGAAATGGGCCAAAATTCACCCAACTTATTGTGGGAAGCTTGTGGAAGGCTAAGGAAATGTTTGACCCAGGTTAAACAATTTAGAAGGCAATGCTACCAAATACTAATTGAGTGTATGTAAACTTCTGACCCACTGGGAATGTGATGAAAGAAATAAAAGCTGAAATAAATCATTCTCTGCTATTATTCTAACATTTCACATTCTTAAAATAAAGTGGTGATCCTAACTGACCTAAAACAGGGAATATTTACTAGGATTAAATGTCAGGAATTGTTTAAAACTTAGTTAAATGTATTTGGCTAAGGTGTATGTAAACTTCCAACTGTACCAATTATATTATTACAAATTCCTGTGTGATAATTTCTCTGTAAGTATATATTTTTTTGGTACTGGCAGCCTACGTGGTATAAACTGTGTAAATTGAGATGAATACTGTGTCTGAAATGAAAAAAAATGACAAAGCAAATAAAAACGTGGTCAAAATATTTAAATAAAGAAGCTGCCATGCAGGGAATCGTAAGTGGTTCGTTTCAGCTCGTTGTATCTTGTTATTGATACCGTCTCTTGTTTTGAGGTGTTTTCACTGATGTCATGTCTATGCTAATGTGGCAAAAATGCACTAGCTAGCTAACCAACAACTGTAAATATGTATTTGAGACAACAAGTGCTCATTGTACAAATGTATGTTTTCAATAAACATTTGGAGACTTAATATAGTTTACATGTTGTCAACAATCTAAGCCAACCCCGCCTGTTTTGTCCCGTAGTTGGGCACATGTCGGTTTTGTTGCTAAACAACTAACCTGTCTATAACTCCCTGCTATCAACCAATCAGCATTCAAACTTTCCATTTTATAATGTCGGTTCGTTTGAAAAATAATTGGAATCATTACACTTAAACTGGCTGACTAGCTAGCTAACAAACATAGTCAAATGTTTTTTTCCTTTGTTCTATTGCGTAAAGACAATGCCATTGTCTTGGAGAATGTGGTTTTGTTATAACCTATTACTGATTTTGAGATACTGAAATGATTGCAATCAGGCTTTATTGTAGTCCAGAGGTATACCAAGCTTCATACCTCTGTTAGGAAAAACGGAACTATCAATCCGCTTAAAACTTCAAACAATTCCACATAAAGTCAATTAAGGTACTGGATTATACATGTTTTGAACAAAGTGTGCAGTAATTCAATCTAAACACTTAGCCAGTGGGTCAAACAACAAGCATTCCTACATCAGCTTACATGAGACTTAGTGCTGAAGAAATGCCTGTAGCCATGGGTGACAAGGCGTGTGTGTGTGTGTGTGTGTGTGTGTGTGTGTGTGTGTGTGTGTGTGTGTGCGTGCGTGCGTGGGGAGGGTTACAATTAGGGTTAGGGTAAGGGTTCGTAGTTACGGAAAATAGGATTTTGAATGGAAATACATTTTAGGTCCCCATGATGATAGAAGAACATAACGTGTGTGTGTGAACTTGTTTTCCTACCTTATCAGGACCCCAATGTCCTAATAATTCACCCGAATGTCCTGATAAGGTAGGGAAACAAGAACCTGAATTTGGTCAATTGCTATTTTAAGCTTAAGTGTTCGATTTAGGGTCTTTGTGTTAAGGTTAGGTAAATGTTTTCCCCTGAAAAAGTCCTGAAATTTCACAAAAACACAGCTGTGTGTGTGTGCCTGTGTGTGTGTGTGAGAGAGTATTAGTGTGCATGCATGATTGTTTGTCATTGGGTATATGTGCTCACAGGGAGTCACATGACATTCTGGAAGAAAGAGGAAACGCAGAACAAAAGCCACAATGAGCTCAAACTAGACACCAGTTCAAAGACTGGGGTTTCCTCTGTCCCAATAGCACACTGAAAATAGCATTTATCCATGGAGTACTGTGGTCAGACCTATAAAAAGAGGTGTGAGAGCCCCTTTGGATTGTGGAGGATGAGCTTTTTTACTGTGGCCACCAGACAATTAGGCGAATGCTCAGTAGATAGAATGCTGTTTACATTTCAAACTATCTCTGCAACACAGCCAACTACATTCCCTTGGTCAGTTCCAAAATTTCAAAAAGGAAAACTGAGTACATATTTGCTTGCGGAAATAGTTGATGTGGTGAGCAACAGCATCATCCAAACCTGGCTGAAATGACCAAAACTTCTGTAACTGGGCAGACACATGAACATAAAACTAAGACTATAAATATAGCCTAGTCTATATAACAGATTTAAAAAGGTATTCTAACCAATTGCCTGATACACATATTTTTTTTTTTTTTAATAATAATGAAATGTATACCTTTGAGTGATATATAACTATGGTGTTTTAAACACTTCGAGCTCACTTGGACTGAGTTTTGAAACCGTCAGCAAAACTCCTTTCTGCAGCAGATTCTCCTGCTTCCTATCATTTCTGTTCCTGTTGTAAGCCTGTAGCCCAGTGTTTCCACTAGTTTTTTTGCAGCAGTGGCTTTTTTAAAAGGACATTCTAGGGTTGGGCGTTATACCGTATTTATCATATCCCGGGGTATTTTGAAATACCCACAGTAGGGTTTTCAATAGCATAGGATTAGTATAATTTTTTTAATACATGTGGATATTTGTACTTTTTAAATAAATGCCTGCAGTGCAGTCAATTTGTGCATTAATAGATAAAGCGTTGCCCATGCTAATAAAGCATTTTGGCCACTAGAGGCCTCGATCATTCTCTATGATCTAGATGCTCACTCAGATCAACGATCCCTCAGAAGCTAACTTTTTTTGTCATGTCAAATAGTGGTAACATTATTAATCCCGGATCACGCAACAAATATCATTACACATTTGCAAGTAAGTAAACAGGCGCATCATAAACAAACTCTCCAGTCCCGATTAGTCAAAGCCCTCTCCAAATTGTCTTGGCACCGACTTGAATAAGAAGGACCCTGGATCTAGATAGGTGTTTGCTATAAGCCCAGCTGGCCTATTGGTTTATTCCTATGGTGATCTGGCAGTGGTTAGTGTTGATAGCTTCGCCTCCGTTGAAAAGTTGTTTCCCTTGAAATAGCACTAGCGCTTGGGGGTCGTTTCAGCTGAAACATTCAACATGCAGACGCATCTCTCCGTCCAGACTTCAGAGAGCTGGGGCCGGTAGGACCCCAGTCTTCGCCAGTTCTGTGCACACAGTAACTGGAGTGTTTCCAGCATCACACACACAGCAACAGCTGCTCCTGATGAATCTACTGTACGTCCAGCTCTCTCCATCTACCCTCAGAAGAATCAGTCAGCCGGCTCTGTCTGTCTAGCTCTGTCTGCAAGTTAAGTAGCACCTGTCTTGGGGTGGGGAGGGATATAGAAAAGGGCCGAGTGAGGAGATCCCGTGGTGGCATGCCGATATGGAGGTTTTCATGTGCTTCCTTATTGTCAACAGACCCCACTGTCTAAAGAGGAAAATTCAGTCATCGTTCTAGCCTCGATACCAGTGGAGGCTGGTGGGAAGAGCTATAGGGGGACGGGCTCATTGTAATGGTTAGAATGGAATTCATGGACCAGAGCCAAACATGTGGTTTCTAGGGGTGTAAGAGTACACGTAAGAGTACCGAACCATTCAGTACAGGGACCTTGGTTCAGTCCGGACTGTGAACCCGATTACATACAAAAAAATGTTTTCAATACAAACACTAGGCCTATAAGCTATGCCTACGCTGCGTTGGAGGCCTATGCCTCTTGAGTAAATCTGAGCTGAAAAAGAAACCGGAATAGCCTGAAATTAGTTAAAACAACTAGACTATGCCCACATTGTAACCAAAATTCAAATCTTAATTGCCACATTTCAAACTGTCCTTTTATGAGGCGCAACGGGGAACTAGTTCTGTAGGATAGAGAGTGGTGGGGTCGATAAAGGATCATCGTTTAAATCTCCAGTTTGGGAACATTTCGGCTTCCCAATAGATTATAACCGTGAAGGATAGAGAGGTGTGAATAAAACGTTAACAGTATGTCGCCACGCTCTACGAGAATAGCCTATGCAGCTGCCAACACCTCAAATGTCGACAGATTTACACCGACATCACCCCAGTATACCAGAGCAAGACGGAAACTCATAGAAATAATACAACATCGTCTCTCCTCGGCATTCAAACATTCCTTGGCAACTGATTCTGACTGGTCCAAATAAATTACAAGAGCGATAGGTAAGCTATGTTTATATTTTTTACAGTCTTTGATTTATAGCCGCGGATATGCGCCCATTCACGGTGGTTGAGAATGGGGGGTTTCAGCACCTTGTGAAAGAGCTTGAGCCATGTTACGAACTTCCCTCTTGCACCCATTTCAGCAAACAGGTACAGTGGTTTCTCCTTTAAAAGTTGTGTCATACTGCAGCACACCTTGCGGGCTGCTGCAGAATTCTATGGAACGTTATTTAAATTGTCAGCCATTTTTACCATTAATGCTAGTTGGTACTAGTTTGACCACCAAAGGCCAAAACATTTATTTCTGTTTTTAGAGGGAGAGAAACGCTGAGCCAATTGTGTGCCACCCTATGGGACTCCCAATCACGGTCGGATGTGATACATAATAATAATAAAAATTATTATTTTTCCCCCTTCTACATGTTAAAAGGTTCCAATTGATAAACATGTTTTATCAATTAAGATATTTGAGTTTAACCACAATATTTGTTGTATTATTTGTTCTGTATTTCCTGGTAGATTAAACTGAAATTGTAACCAATCACGGCCGGTTGTGATACAGCCAACATAACTGAGAAATACATTTGGCGATAGAATGCTCCCCCTACCCTCTTTCTAGGCAAGTCTATTGTCCTGCTAATAGCCAGAATGGCGCTGTACAACATAACCGTGTGTGTTTGAAAGAGTATTTTCCAGTAAGCAACAATTCGCTTTCCTTAATTAGCCTACTTTGTTCCAATATTTCTGTCATTCAGTGGATATTTATTCTCATAGTAAATCGTTATGGAGCCATAAGGAAATAAGCATCTGCATTTTTATCAACATTGTATTAACGAAAGCATAAAGATGCTGATGAATAAATACAGTACTGTACAGTATATGCTTTATCTGACATTTTGCGGTTGCAGGAGGTCGCCCACACTCATTTTAAACATTTGGATAATAAAGCATTTTGAAGATAGAAGCCACCTGCATTTTTTTTATTAGGCTACTATGCTGTCTGACAAGTAAATATAGCCTACAGTACATACTGTAGTAAACATGGTGAGTGCCTAATCGCCGATTGTCCTCACTTTGATTATGCTGTAACATACTGTAGCACCATGACCTCTATTCATTTAAGTGAGCATTTTAGGGCTTTCAGGATGAATGGAAAATCTACTGGAGACATTTAAAAGAATACTGGTAGACTTGGGGATTTTGGTCACGGTCAGTGCTATTCGCAAACACTATCAGATGCCTGTGCTACGCTGAATGTGAAAGCCCAAGAAAATAAACAGGTACAGTGGGAGACTACTGTAAAGTGGGTCTAATAATGCTAAAAATAATGCTTAAATAAAGTGACTGCTGGTCTTTACTGTATGCTGCACATTTTTACATTGTATTCCATTTCCAGCGAGACTATTCAAGCCATCGACTCACTAATGAATGAAGATGAGCGATCGGCAAAGGCCATCTGTAATCTGCTGGCATCACGGCACAACATCAACATCGCTCTAATCACAGTCAGAAGAAACTTAGTCTATTCTTGTTCTGAGAAATGAAGGCTGACGGGTTTCAGAAGGTCTTTGTTTCTGGCCATTTTGAGCCTGTAAATCGAACCCACAAATGCTGATGCTCCAGATACTCAACTAGTCTAAAGAAGGCCAGTTTTATTGCTTCATTAATCAGCCCACAGTTTTTCAGCTGTGCTAACATAATTGCAAAAGGGTTTTCTAATGATCAATTAGCCTTTTAAAAATGATCAACTTAGCTAACACATTAGCTAACACAACGTGCCATTGGAACACAGGAGTGATGGTTGCTGATTATGGGCCTCTGTACGTCGATGTAGATAATCCATAAAAAAATCTGCCGTTTCCAGCTACAATAGTAATTCATAACATTAACAATGTCGACACTGTATTTCTGATCAATTTGATGTTATTTTAAAATGGACAAAAAACATGCTTTTCTTTCAAAAACAAGGACATTTTGAAGTGACTCCAAACTTTTGAACGGTAGTGTACATACATACACACTTTTTCCCAGAGCATTAACCATGTGTGCTTGTTTTGTACTGTTCTGTAGTTTCGACCCGATGATTCGTCTGACAAAGAACTTTGCGTCCTGCAGGCCCAGGCATGGATCAAAGCTGGTGAGACATTCAATGACGTCATCTTCACAGACGAATCAACCATGGCCCTTGAGCAATTTGCTCAAAATTGTTACAGGAAAAAAAGGAAGATAAAGCAAGCCGAGTCCCAAGCATCCGCTCAAACTCCATGTGTGGGGGGCAATTTCTCACCAGGGACCAGGCCCATATTTGACTTTTGATGGTAAGTTTGGCTATTTACAAAGCAAAAGGTAAATAAAATATTGTAGCCTACACATCACGGACTGCTATGTGTTCCACAATAATTCACTGTTGCCTCCTTTTTCAGGAATCATGGCTAGAGATTTCTTTGAGGAAGAAATCATCAAGAAATATGCTGGACCCTATGCCAGAGAGGTGTTTCTGGCACCACATCGTTTCTTTCGAGGTAGGATTATAGCAATATTTTGTTATGTTTAGGCCTATTTACATGTATATTTCTAGTATTGTACCTAAATTTGCCTGTTAGGCTAAATTTCTTTTTTTCTTCTCCAAAAGCAGACAATGACCGAAAACACACTGCCGCCCGGTTTGCATTGCCGCCCGGATTGCATTGCAAATGAGGGCATAAACTGGGTCAAGACGCCAGCAGAGTAAGTAGACCTTCATGTAGTAAAATAAAGGTTAAATAAAATAAATAAAAAGACCAACACCACCTACGGTAGGCCTACAGTATATCTAAAAAAAAAAAGTTCTCTCTACATGTAGGTCTCCTGATTTAAACCTGATCAAACTCGCTTGGCATCAACTGAAAACATTCATCCGTAACTCTGCCAAGCCTACAAGCAAAGATGAACTGGTCAAGTAGGGGGATGTTCCCACTTACAATAGCCAGGCTATAAAGAGTCTATTGTCCTGCTAACACTGTAGGGCTCCACCTGCTACAGTACACTTGTGAAAAACAAATGTTTATAAACCTGTTTTCAAAATGCCACCAGCTGTCCATCACTACTGTGATGGACAGTCTTTATTGTAACCACAATGTCACAAATAATTTGTATCTACCTTTCAAATTACTTTTCGAAATTTGCGCTTTTCATGTAATTTTTTGTTAAATCCAATTCGGATTTAAGTATAACTTTTGGCTGACGCCTTTAGTGAGAGGTCTAAGGCTTCAATATTTAAATCAGATCTGCCCTCCGAATTCATATCTAAGCGGCATTTTTCACACCATTATTAGTTACATTGTTTTAGTTTGAACGTGCAGACAGACACTAAGAACAGCAAGAACGTTTCCCTAGTCAGTGGATCAAGCTGGAGAACTGCAAGGCAATCCCCATTGTGCGCCACTCGGGAGCCAAAACCAATATATATTGTCCTGCTAGAAACGTTGTTTGCAGAATTCACAGCCTGCTATGCTTGTGAAAAACAGGGTTAATATATCTGAGAATATCTAAGGGGCTTTATATAAATTCTAAATGAATTATTATTAATAATAATAGCTTTGTTTTAAAAATAACAATTTTTAGAGATGATTTAGTTTTCGAAAAACGTAAAGTGAGTGAGAAAAAGGCCATTCTTGAACATGGGGTGAGACATGGTTACTAATTTGTAAATAAAGCCAGTTTGTTATTTAGAATGATTTATTTCTGTTTATAGGAGGGAGAGATATCAAAAGCCTACCATCACCTCATGGGTCACCCGGGCGTGGCCAGCACGGGTATTGAACCAGCATCTGTAGCAATGCGATGCAGTGTCTTAGACCCGCTGCGCCACTCGGGCGCTGTACAACGTGACCAGTCGGGAGTAGAAAACAGTACTACAGTAAGAGCAAAAATAATCCTAACATTTCCACACCATAATTGTAGTCTAAGTTTCTCTTAGAATAAAAACCTTAATGTAACAACAGTTTTAGTAAGTAATACTGACGAGTAGTAACAAAAAAATAAGTGTATTTTTAATGACACAGTAGCGCCTTAGTGCACTGATTATGCTTTTGAGTTCCAACTCCTCCTTGCGCTGGTCTGGTCAATGAAGTAGTGACGCAGGGTACCGTACTAAACAACAAATGACCTCTAAATCCTGCAGCATAACCGCAACATTTTTAGTTGAGCAACCCCTGTAGTACCCGCTCTATATAAGCAAGCCAAAGCCGAAGCTTCCAATGAATTGGGCGATGTACCGTGCTACAGACACACCCCATTTATGACAGTCAAAACTTGAGGTAGTGTCATGGTGCGTTCATAACAAAGTGGGAATTTACCACAAACGACTGGGAAAATTCCACTTGAATGGCCCTCCAACTGGTAATTACTAGCTGGAAACTCATCCATCATCCAGAGCACCCACTTCCCCCACATGGTCAACTCAGACGTCACCTACTAAGAAATGGCCTCTATAACAGCATTTTCAGAAGTTAAATGCAACAAATCATTATTTATGAAAAGCAATCTATTAGTGATTTTTTAACTCTATAATTAGATTACAAGCATGATAGCAGTATTTTAAATGTATGGTTGCCGCAGCTTGTTGGCCATTAGCTTATCAAATCAAGTCAAATTTTATTTGTCACATGCTTCATAAACAGGGTTAGACTAACAGTGAAATGCTTACTTTGGGCCCTTCCCAACAATACAGAAAGAATGAATAAATAAAAAACACATAATAAATACACAATAAGTATCGATAACTTGGCTATATACACGGGTACAAGTACCGAGTCGAATGTGCAGGTAATTGAGGTAGGTGTGTATACTGTATAACTAGGAATAAAGTGACAGAAACAGTAGCAGCAGCATATGTGATGAGAAAAAAGTTAGTGCAAAAAGGCAATACAGATAGTCTCGATAGCTATTTGGTTAAAGGGATACTTTGGGATGTTGGCAACGAGGCCCTTTATCGAATCAGCATTTCTCAACGAGTTCAAATCACATGAATGCATCCAAATGATATTTACGACTTCACAACTGGTAAATTCCCACCTCCCACATGGTTACATATCGCAGCATCAGAGTGGAAACTTCAGAGGCTCAACATAACAATCCTGTGACAACAGACAATGTCAAGAACATTGTAAAAGGCATTTCATTTTCCTGCTGTAACAAGACCCGCCTCCTCTGCACAATTACCTCAGCGAGGCAAGCAAGGGCTATTGAGTGGAGGGGTGTGGTGTGTAGTCTATTGATAGCACACAATTTGACACATAGAAACTAGCAACCATCATCCAACTTTTGCCTACTACCACACCTTCCATACATCCTAGGGCTGAGTCCCAAACACACCCCATTGGCATGTTGGAATAGAGCCTAGAGGTCAGAGCTAATACCCTTGCCTGCAAAATAGACTTATCATCTATTACTGTGTTTGAATAATCCAAATTAAATACATAATCACTCTTGTAGACAAATACGTTAGCTAGATATGTACTTGGCATCAGTCTGAATAGAAAGCTGAAAGTCTTTGGTATAAAGAAGGTGAGGAATTAAACTCTTGATACAGATCAAAAAGCATGGTAAATCTCTGTAAGCTTCTCAAAAACACCAAAGGAAAAATCCCAAATCCCCAGTTGAGATCCATTTTTTAATAGACCTATGTGGTTTATGCACTAGTCACAGTCATGGTTCACGATCATGTTCTCTTCTGGCCATCACACACACCAGCAATGGACACTATGTAGTCTAATCTCTAAGATCATGATCTACACTGAATGAAAATATGAACAAAATATGTAAGGTGTTGGTCCCATGTTTCATGAGATTAAATTGAAAAAATCCCAGAAATGGTCCATACGCACAAAAAACATATTTGTATGGTTCAAGCTAGAGGTCGACCGATTAATCGGAATGGCTGATTAATTAGGGCCGATTTCAAGTTTTCATAACAATAGGTAAATCGGCATTTTTGGACACCGATCATGGCCGATTACATTGCACTCCACGAGGAGACTGCGTGGCAGGCTGACTACCTGTTATGCGAGTGCAGCAAGGAGCCAAGGTAAGGTGCTAGCTAGCATTAAACGTATCTTATAAAAAAAATCAATCTTAACATAATAAATAGTTAACTACACATGGTTGATGATATTACTAGTTTATCTAGATTGTCCTGCGTTGCATATAAATCGGTGTGGTGCCTGTTAATTTATCATTGAATCATAGCCTACGTCGCCAAACGGGTGATTTAACAAGCATTCGCGAAAAAAAGCACTGTCGTTGCACCAATGTGTACCTAACCATAAACATCAACGTCTTTCTTAAAATCAATACACAAGTATATATTTTTAAACCTGCATATTTAGTTAATATTGCCTGCTAACATGAATTTCTTTTAACTAGGAAAATTGTGCCACTTCTCTTGCGTTCTGTGCAACAGAGTCAGGGTATATGCAGCAGTTTGGGCCGCCTGGCTCGTTGCGAACTAATTTGCCAGAATTTTACGTAATTATGACATAACATTGAAGGTTGTGCAATGTAACAGGAATATTTAGACTTATGGATGCCACCCATTAGATAAAATACGGAACGGTTCCGTATTTCACTGAAATAATAAAAGTTTTGTTTTCGAAATTATCGTTTCCGGATTTGACCATATTAATGACCTAAGGTTCGTATTTCTGTGTGTTATGTTATAATTAAGTCTATGATTTGATATAGGAGTCTGACTGAGCGGTGGTAGGCAGCAGCAGGCTCGTAAGCATTCTTTCAAACAGCACTTTCGTGCGTTTGCCAGCAGCTCTTCGCTGTGCTTCAAGCATTGAGCTGTTTATGACTTCAAGCTTATCAACTCCCGAGATTAGGCTGGTGTAACCGATGTGAAATGGCTAGCTAGTTAGCGGGGTGCGTGCTAAAATCGTTTCAAATCGGTGATGTCACTCGCTCTGAGACCTTGAAGTAGTTGTCCCCCTTGCTCTGCAAGGGCCGTGGCTTTTGTGGAGCTATGGGTAACGATGTTTCGAGGGTGGCTGTTGTCGATGTGTTCCTGGTTCGAGCCCAGGTAGGGGCGAGGAGAGGGACGGAAGCTATACTGTTACACTGGCAATACTAGAGTGCCTATAAGAACATCCAATAGTCAAAGGTTAATGAAATACAAATCGTATAGAGAGAAATAGTCCTATAATAACTACAACCTAAAACTTCTTAACTGGGAATATTGAAGACTCATGTTAAAAGGAACCACCAGCTTTCATATGTTCTGAGCAAGGAACTTAAAACGATAGCTTTTTTACATGGCACATATTGCACTTTTACTTTCTTCTCCAACATTTTGTTTTTGCATTATTTAAACCAAATTGAACATGTTTCATTATTTATTTGAGGCCAAATTGATTTTATTGATGTATTATATTAAGTTAAAATAAAAGTGTTCATTCAGTATTGTTGTAATTGTCATTATTACATATAAATAAATAAATCGGCATCTGCTTTTTTTGGTCCTCCAATAATCGGTATCGGTGTTGAAAAATCGTAATCGGTCAACCTCTAGTTCAAGCTACGGTCAGTGTAATACAACTGTAACTGTTGCAACTGTTGCATACCACTGACCCTGCCCATGTTTAGGCCTGCATACAGACCATACCACTCTATACAAATGTCAGTGTGGATGTCCCCATGGATGTTATTCAGTGCATATCCACTTAACAACTTCTGTTGTGAAGGCAAATGTAAAAACCAAACCGTTGTGGACCCAGCCAGCATAACTGATTAGGTACTAAGAAAGATGTGTCATTGTTAGTCCACTGAGCATCTCAGGTTGCATTGGCAGTACAAAATGTCAGTCACTTTTCTCACAAGACATTAATGGTAAATGTGAAGCTTTGACCAGGTGTCCCTTTGTAATAAGCTGAGTTGGCCGCAAGTTGGTCCCAAAAGACTCAGACTGAGGCGTGGAGAAAATCTGAACAATGATCATGAAATCTTACTCCAGCCTCAAAACACACAGAGGCATTCAAATTCCTGGGAAATCATGTGCTATGAATAACATGATACACTAGCTGCAGGCTGAATTTGATAGGCTATTACTATTCCAGGTGGAAATCAAAATGCTTCTTGTGTCTTCAATGTAATCTTTGGAAAATGGTACACATTTACAGACTGCAGCAGTGTCAGACATTTTGAATATGGTCTCAGGGAATCTAAGTATTTCGCATTCATGTTGGCATGAATAGCCTAATAGCAATTGTCATCCAGATGATGATATTTCAGTACAGTACATTCATGATGTTCATAAGGACCACATACTTTGTTTCATGTTTGGTCTGAGATGAACAATATGTGCAGAGAGAGATGGGATTGACCTGATTGAGGTCATGGTTTTAGGCCACGCTGGGCACTAACATCATACTGACAGACGGAGCATCACAATGGACACTGAAAGGGGAGGCAGTATAAACGGAGTGAGACTGGGAGGTGAAAGTTGTAAGTGCACCAAACAACGTTCCCTCAAAGTGTTTGTCACTGAGCGCAAAATTTAACGTTGTGAAAATTCTGTGAACACTGAGCCTGTGCCTGCTGTAAGTTAGTTTTAACAGTGGTCAAGAAGGCTACTGTGGTAATTTGATTTTAATGTAGGCCTACATTCAAATACAAATGGAAAAAAATGCATCCCATTACATTTTAACATGGAAATAGCTGTTCTATCATTCAGCCTACAGTAGCAGCCAATGTGTGGTGCTCAATGTAGGTCTACATTCCATGAAACATGCAGGGCTTGACATTAACCTGTTTATCCACAAAAATGTGTTGCATTCTTTGATGCAAGAAACCACTTTACAAAATAAAATGCATAATTTTCCCCATACCACTATTACAGAGAATCAGATTATGCTACCTTCTGCCTATTGGCTACTTAGGTTATTCAAGCCGGTCTCAAAATACAACAGAAAAAAAGCTCTTTACCTTGTTTTTCAAAGATCTCAAAAAATTCACAGATTTTGTGTTCTTGTAGGAAGCAATCACTCCCCCATTGCTGACTACAAATTATCTATAACTGGGCTAATAACTCACTAACTACACTGATCAAAAATATAAAACGCAACATGTTAAGTGTTGGTCCCATGTTTCATGAGCTGAAATAAAAGATCCCAGAGGCACAAAATACTTCTCTCAAATTTTGTGAACAAATGTGTTCACATCCCTGTTAGTGAGCATTTCTCCTTTGCCAAGATAATTCATCCACCTGACAGGTGTGGCATATCAAGACACTGATTAAACCGCATGATCATTACACAGGTGGACCTAGGGCTGTGGCGGTAAAGAAATGTCAGCCGGTGAATGTCAAGCAAATAACTGCCGGTCTAATTGACTTAAAATTCTGTGGCATTATTTTATATTATAGTATGAAGAACACAATTGAACAAAACTGAATAAAATAGAAAGGATGTTTTCTCCAAACGATTTGAGAGTGCGTACATGCGGCTATTCTCCATTGAGCAATTAACAAAGACATAGGTACTACTACAGTAAATTCTTAATTTAGAGTTATTCATATTACCCGTAATTAAGCTCGAGACCCTGGGTCTCGACCCCACCCTGTGCAACTGGGTCCTGGACTCTGATGGGCCGCCCCCAGGTGGTGAGGGTAGGAATCAAAATCTCCACCCCGCTGATTCTTAACACTGGGGCCCCACAAGGGTGCGTTCTCAGCCCTCTCCTGTACTCCCTGTTCACCCATGACTGGGTGGCCATGCACGCCTCCAACTCAATCATCAAGTTTGCAGACGTGTGACCTCTCACTCAACGTCCACAAAACAAAAAGGAGATGTTTGAGGACTTCAGGAAACAGCAGAGGGAGCATCCCCCCCCATCCACATCGACGGGACAGTAGTGGAGAAGGTGGAAAGTTAAGTTCCTCGGCATACACATCACGGACAAACTGAAAATGGTCCACCCATACAGACAGCGTGGTGAAGAAGAGACAACAGCGCCTCTTCAACCTCAGGAGGCTGAAGAAATTTGGCTTGTCACCAAAAACTCAAACCTTTACAGATGTACAATCGAGAGCATCCTGTCGGTCTGTATCACCGCCTGGTACGACAACTGCTCTGCCCACAACCGGTAGGCTCTCCAGAGGGTAGTGCGGTCTGCACAAGGCATCACTGAGGGCAAACTACCTGCCCTCCAGGACACCTACAGCACCCGTTGTCACAGGAAGGCCAAAAAGATCATCAAGGACAACAACCACCTGAGCCACTGCCTGTTCAACCGCTATCATCCAGAAAGCGAAGTCTGTATAGGTGCATCAAAGCTGGGACCGAGAGACTAAAAACACTCCTATCTCAAGGCCATCAGACTGTTAAATAGCCATCAGAGAGGCTGCTGCCTAAACACAGACTTGAAATCATTGGCCACTTTAATAAATGGAACACTAGTCACTTTAAATAACGTCACTTTAATAATGTCTACATATCCTACATTACTCATCTCATATGTATATCCTGTATTCTATACCATCTACTGCATATTGCCTATGTCGCACGGCCATCGCTCATCCATATAAACTCAGCAAAAAAAGAAACGTCCTCACTGTCAACTGTGTTTATTTTCAGCAAAATTAACATGTGTAAATATTTGTACGGACATAACAAGATTCAACAACAGAGATAAACTGAACAAGTTCCACAGACATGTGACAGACAGAAATGGAATAATGTGTCCCTGAACAAAGGGGGGGGGGGTCAAAATCAAAAGTAACAGTCAGTATCTGGTGTGGCCACCAGCTGCATTAAGTACTGCAGTGCATCTCCTCCTCATGGACTGCACCAGATTTGCCTGTTCTTGCTGTGAGATGTTACCCCCACTCTTCCACCAAGGCACCTGCAAGTTCACTGACATTTCTGGGGTGAATGGCCCTAGCCCTCACCCTCCGATCCAACAGGTCCCAGATGTGCTCAATGGGATTGAGATCTGGGCTCTTTGCTGGCCATGGTAGAACACTGACATTCTTGTCTTGCAGGAAGTCACACACAGAACAAGCAGTATGGCTGTTGACATTGGCATGCTGGAGGATCATGTCAGGATGAGCCTGCAGGAAGGGTACCACATGAGGGAGGAGGATGTCTTCCCTGTAATGCACAGCGTTGAGATTGCCTGCAATGACAACAAGCTCAGTCCGATGATGCTGTGACACACCGCCCCAGACCATGACGGACCCTCCACCTCCAAATCGATCCCGCTCCAGAGTACAGGCTTCAGTGTAACACTCATTCCTTCAACGATAAACACAAATCCGACCATCACCCCTGGTGAGACAAAACCGCGACTCGTCAGTGAAGAGCACTTTTTGCCAGTCCTGTCTGGTCCAGCGACGGTGGGTTTGTGCCCACAGGCGACGTGTTTGCCGGTGATGTCTGGTGAGGACCTGCCTTACAACAGGCCTACAAGCCCTCAGTCCAGCCTCTCTCAGCCTATTGCGGACAGTCTGAGCACTGGTGGAGGGATTGTGCATTCCTGGTGTAACTTGGGCAGTTGTTGCCATCCTGTACCTGTCCCGCAGGTGTAATGTTCGGATGTACCGATCCTGTGCAGGTGTTGTTACACGTGGTCTGCTATTGCGAGGACGATCAGCTGTCCGTCCTGTCTCCCTGTAGCGCTGTCTTAGGCGTCTCAGTACGGACATTGCAATTTATTGCCCTGGCCACATCTGCAGCCCTCATGCCTCCTTGTAGCATGCCCAAGGCACATTCACACAGATGAGCAGGGACCCTGGGCATTTTTCTTTTGGTGTTTTTCAGTCAGTAGAAAGGCCTCTTTAGTGTCCTAAGTTTCATAACTGTGACCTTAATTGCCTACCCTCTGTAAGCTGTTAGTGTCTTAACGACCGTTCCACATGTGCATGTTCATTAATTGTTATGGTTCATTGAACAAGCATGGGGAAACAGTGTTTAAACCCTTTACAGTGAAGTTATTTGGATTTTTACAAATTATCTTTGAAAACAGGGTCCTGAAAAAGGGACGTTTCTTTTTTTCCTGAGTTTATTTGTATGTACATATTCTTATTCCAACCCCTTATATTTGTGTGTATAATGTAGTCGTTGTGAATGTTAGATTACTTGTTAGATATTACTGCACTGTCGGAACTAGAAGCACATTTCGCTACACTCGCATTAACATCTGCTAACCTTGTGTATGTGACTAATAAAATTAGATTTGCTTTGATCCTTATCCAATTCCGAGGTGCATATTGAAGATTGTGGACAGTACTTTTACTTTGTCCGCCAACAAGATGACTAGGCCTAACGAACAGCAAAAGCACTAGCCTATGTCAATCTACTATCCCCCATAGTACAAAAGTTAATCTATTCTATTCTGTGTGAGAAATAAATATTCCAAACATAGTCAGGGACAGTTGTGGGATTAGATAAATCCCAAATTAATACAACCACTAGCATCACAAAAACATTTTTACGCAATGAGGCTGACCAACAGATCAGAATGTTTAGCTTAAAATGTTGATCAACTATTAGGCCATTTCTTCACATTATAAGCGCAGCAATGCGCACAAGGTAGTAGGCTACAAGGACAAATGTTATTTTAGCAGGAAAACACCACAATCAAAAGTGACCAATAATGTGATTATGCATGTAATGCTTATACTATTAAAGGTGTATTTTATGGTGAAAATGATCTTTCCTAAACTAGAAAACACACACGCTGCTTAAGTATGCCAGTTAGGCTCTACGCCCATTGTAAGCAGATTGATGTGCTTAATTTTATTGTTATTTGGCCACCTTAGTTGTGATAAACCTCAGCAAAACATATAGGCCTATGGGCTAGGCTACATTAGGTGTGCGACTATGATTCTAAAAAGTTGTTTCTTGCCTTACGCTGGGCATAATTCACAAGTGATAATATATTAATTCACAAGTGATAGACTAATATTGTCACCAATGACCCATCAGACTATTCTTGATTTAATATTGTATATATATATATATATGTGTGAAATTTGTTTTGATTTAGAATGGACCATTATTATGTACTTGTCTCGAAACAGGGGCAGGGGGGAAAAAATGAATGTAATCTATGCACTTAAATAGCGAATAGGAAACAGCAGAGGGAGCACCCCCCTATCCACATCGACAGTAGTGGAGAGGGTAGAAAGTTAAGTTCCTCAGCGTACACATCACGGACAAACTGAATTGGTCCACCCACACAGACAGCGTGGTGAAGGCGGCGCAGCAGCGCCTCTTCAACCTCAGGAGGCTGAAGAAATTCGGCTTGTCACCAAAAGCACACAAACTTTTACAGATGCACAATCGAGAGCATCCTGTCGGGCTGTATCACCGCCTGGTACGGCAACTGCTCCGCCCACAACCGTAAGGCTCTCCAGAGGGTAGTGAGGTCTGCACAACGCATCACCAGGGGCAAACTACCTGCCCTCCAGGACACCTACACCACCCGATGTCACAGGAAGGCCAAAAAGATCATCAAGGACAACAACCACCCGAGCCACTGCCTGTTCACCCCGCTATCATCCAGAAGGCGAGGTCAGTACAGGTGCATCAAAGCTGGGACCGAGAGACTGAAAAACAGCTTCTATCTCAAGGCCATCAGACTGTTAAACAGCCACCACTAACATTGAGTGGCTGCTGCCATACATGTAAAAAATATATCACTAACCACTTTAAACAATGCCACTTAATATAATGTTTACATACCCTACATTACTCATCTCATATGCATATACTGTACTCGATACCATCTACTGCATCTTGCCTATGCCGTTCTGTACCATCACTCATTCATATATCTTTATGTACATATTCTTCATCCCGTTATACACACAAGTGTAAGGTAGATGTTGTGAAATTGTTAGGTTAGATTACTCGTTGGTTATTACTGCATTGTCGGAAGTAGAAGCACAAGCATTTCGCTACACTAACCATTTCGCTACACTAACCATGTGTATGTGACAAATAAAATTTGATTTGGAGGACACTTGTCCCGTGGTTCGTTTTCATGCCAGCCAGGTAGGCTATACTCCTGTTGTAAAGAGAAGCAATGTGCTTAGTATTAGGAAAGTTAAGAAAATAAATATAGTAGGCTTAGCCTATAGAAAGCTGATGGGATCATATTTTTAATAGAGGCCATCACTCTGTTTTCTCACACAATTGCATAGCTTATAGAAATGTAGCGCAACATGAGCTCACATGAAGTGTTTGATTAGATTTTCGATAACATTTGCATTGATGTCAGAATGATTAGAGGGACAATAGAGTGCTGAGTACCAGGTAGTTAGCAAGTTTGGTAGACTATTAATGACCATCAGCAGCATCAGAGCTTGGAGCAGCCTAATTAACGCAAATAAACGGTCATGTGGAATTTGACTACCTTCATGACTAGTGAACGCCGGCAATACGGTCACCGCAACAGCCCAAGTTGCACCTTGTGCTGGGGACAATAAAAGGCCACTCTAAAATGTGCAGTTGTCACAACACAATGCCATAGATGTTTTGAGGGAGCGTGCAATTGGCATTGCTGACTGCAATCATTTCTACCAGAGCTGTTGCCAGAGAATTGAATGTTAATTCAAGCTGCCTCCAACATCGTTTTAGAGAATTTGGCAGTACGTCCAACCGGCCTCACAACCGCAGACCAAGTGTATGGCGCTGTGTAGGGGAGCGGTTTGCGGATGTCAGCGTTGTGAACAGAGTGCCCCATGGTGGAGGTGGGGTTATGGTATTGGCAGGCATAAGCTACAGACAACAAACACAATTGCATTTTATCGATGGCAATTTCAATGCACAGAGATACCGTGACGAGATCCTCAGGCCCATTGTTGTTCCATCACGTTTCAGCATGATAATGCACGGCACCATGTCGCAAGGATCTTCACACAATTCCTGGAACCTGAAAATGACCCAGTCCTTCCATGGCCTGAATACTCACCAGACATGGCACCCATGGAGCATGTTTGGGATGCTCTGGATCGACGTGTACGACAGCGTGTTCCAGTTCTCTCCAATATCCAGCAACTTCACACAGCCATTGAAGAGGAATGGGACAACATTCCACAGGCCACAATCAACTCGATGCTAACTTGATATACAAATATATAATTTAAAAAAATATATATATGCAAAGGAGATGTCGCATTGCATGAGGCAAATGGTCACACCAGATACTGACTAGTTTTCTGATCCACGCCCCTGCCTTTAAAAAAAAAAAGGTATCTGTGACCTATTCCCAGTCATGTGAAATCCATAGATTAGGACCTAATGAATTGACTTATTTCCTTATATATGAACTCAGTATAATATTTTTTAATTTGTTGCATGTTGAGTTCATAGTTTTGTTTGGTATAGCAAAGGATATGAACAAATAGACACGTCGCTCTTACTTTGATCTCAAAACAAGCGTGTCTACTCACGACAGCTCATGCTGTAAAAACAGTCCAGTTCAAAGTGAATGGCACAGATCCATATATGGCAATGGTCTATTTGCCTTTAGGCCTACTGCAGCTCTGATTGGTTATGGCGCACCGGTCTGTGTAGAGTATGGGCCTGAGTCCTCCCTGTCAATGCAATAGAATCCTACTATTATGTGTTCTGCCTACAACATCTCTTGCATAGTTCGTTTTGTTTAGGTATGTTCCATTGAAAGTTGCTAATATTGTGGTGATTTGCTCACAATTCCCACAGTAAAGGGAAACATTGATAGCGTTAACAGGGAAAACTCTAGAAAGTTGAGTGAAGTTCAATCTCGTGCTGATATTTCTTGTGCACGGCAGTCCCGTGGAGGGAACATTGGTGCCAAACAGTATTTGTGGTTCAGTGTATAATTCGATGTACCAAATGAGGCTGCACAGAGCTTAATGCGGTTTAAACATGAAATCAATACGATTGTTGGCCAAAGAGTAGGCTATCCAAAGAGTTATATCAAAGTAACACTGCTTATTTGATGCCTGCTAAGTAGAGCAGCAGTAACAATTCTGCTCTCAAGTAAATAACCTAAGTGTTTAGAAAATTGTGCATCATAACCATAGGAAATTATTGTGATATAAATACCTTTTTTATATTAGTTTCTCTAGCCCTTTGGAGACTTAAAGGGAGATTTGTTTACCTTGACGGATAAAGTACTGAGCCAATTCAATTCCTGAAGGAAAGCGGAAAGGAAAACAAACAAAGAGTGACAAGAAGTCTTGATAAGAACTCAAGAGGGAGGTGTTCGACTTTCGCCTTTTCTCCTGTATAACGAAAGCAATACTCAATAAAGTAGCCTATGTCGAGTGCTCCATCAGCCGTGTCGGTGGTGCATTGATATTGTTACACCACGCCCAGTCATGACTGATCATTTCACAATGGGGCTGCTTGATTTCCTCCAGTGGAGCCAAAGAAAACAAACCATAGCTCTGAGATCACAACCGCAGAGTGGAGATATGTTCCTACAGCACCCCTGACGTGTTCTTGGATTAGCGGCTGAGAAGGCTGGAAACTTTTCATCTAATGATTTTCCAGCTCCTAAGCATACAGGCACAACGTATTTCTCTAAATCAAACATGTTCGGTTTCCAACACCTTTCCGGCCCTCAGATGAAGTAAACTAGACTTTCTCAGCTGGATTGTGAATCAAATATGACAGTATGTGCTAGTGGCTGGGGTGGGTAGATGAGAGTAACAGGGTCGGCAGGTGAATAAGTATCACCTTTAAAAAGGTCAACTGTCTTTTAGGAAGGCAGGCCTTCATAGTTTTGCTTAACTCTGAAGATTTTATCAAAAAGCTATCAAATAAATTAGATCCTAAATAGCTGCGTTGACTTATAAGTCACTGATCTTCTTTGGATGGTTAGTCTTACCACGTAACAATAAAACCTAAATGTTTTTCCGTCAAATCAAGTCTAATTACAGTGCCTTCAGAAAGTATTCACACTCCTTTACTTTTTCCACATTTTGTTGTGTTACAGCCTGATCTACACACAACACCCCATAATGTCAGTGGAATTTTGTTTCTAGAACATTCTCCAAATTAATTAAAAAATGAAAGTCTGAAATGTGTCAAGTCAATAAGTATTCAACCCCTTTGTTATTGCAAGCCTAAATAAGTTCAGGAGTAAAAAATGTGCTTTTCAAATCACACAATAAGTTGCATGTTCAATAATAGTGGTTAACAAGATTTTTGAATGACTACCCCATCTTTATACCCCACACATATCAAGTAGTGAATTTCAAGGACAGATTCAACCATAATGACCAGGGAAGTTTTTCAATGCCTCGCAAAGGGCACCGATTGGTAGAAAAAGCAGACGCTGAATATCCCTTTAAACATGGTGAAGTTATTAATTAGGCTTTGGATGGTGTATCAATACACCCAGTCAATACAAAGATAAAGGCGTCCTTCCTACTCAGTTGCCGGAGAGGAAGGAAACTGCTCAGGGATTTCACCATGATTTTAAAACAGTTACAGAGTTTAATGGTTGTGATATGAGAAAACTGAGGATGGATCAACAACATTGCAGTTACTGCACAATACTAACCTAAATGACAGAGTAAAAAAGGGAAGCCTGTACAGAATAAAACATTTTCCAAACATGCTTCCTGTTTGCAACAAGGTACATAAGTAATACTGCAAAAAAAATATGTTTTGTCCTGAATACAAATCCAACACGTCACTGAGTACCCCTCTTTATATTTTCAAGCATGGTGGTGGCTGCCTCATGTTATAGCTTTGCTTGTCATCGGCAAGTACTAGGGAGTTTTTTTAGGATAAGAATAAACAGAACACAGCTAAGCACAGGCAAAATCCTAGAGGAAACCCTGGTTCAGTCTTCTTTCCAACAGACACTGGGAGACAAAATCAGCTTTCAGCAGGAAAATAATCTAAAACACAAGACCAAATCTACACTGGAGTTACTTACCAAGACGACATTGAATGTTCCTAAATGGCCTAGTTACAGTTTTGACTTAAATCTGCTTGAAAATCTGTGGTAAGACTTGAAAAGGGCTTTATAACAATAATCCAACAACCAATTTGACAGAGCTTGAATATATATTTTTTAGAATAAATGGGCATATTGTACAATCCAGATGTGCAAAGCTCTTAGCGACTGACACAAAAAGACTCACAGCTGTAATCGCTGCCAAATGTGTTTCTAACATCTATTGTCTCAAGGAGTGAATACTTACAGTTGAAGTTGGAAGATTACATACACATTGGACTCATTAAAACTCGTTTTTCAACCACTCCACAAATGTATTATTAACAAACTATAGTTTGGCAAGTTGGTTAGGACATCTACTTTGTGCATGACACAAGTCATTTTTCCAACAACTGTTTACAGACAGATTATTTCACATATAAGTCACTGTATCACAATTCCAGTGGGTCAGAAGTTTACATACACTAAGTTGACTGTGCCTTTTAACAGGTTGGAAAATTCAGGAAATGATGTCATGGCTTTAGAAGCTTCTGATAGGCTAATTGACATAAATACATAATTCACCTCCATAAGTCCATTGGAGGTGTACCTGTTGATGTATTTCAAGGCCTACCTTCAAACTCAGTGCCTCTTTGCTTGACATCATGGGAAAATCTAAATAAATCAGCCAAGACCTCAGAAAATAAAATTGTAGACCTCGACAAGTCTGGTTCATCCTTTGCAGCAATTTCCAAACGCCTGAAGGTACCACGTTCGTCTGTACAAACAATAGTACCCAAGTATAAACACCATGGGACCACGCAGCCGTCATACGGCTCAGAAAGGAGACACGTTCTGTCTCCTAGAGATGAACGTACTTTGGTGCGAAAAGTGCAAATCAATCCTAGAAAAACAGCAAAGGACCTTGTGGAGATGCTGGAGGAAGCAGGTACAAAGTATCTATATCCACAATAAAACAAGTCCTTTATCGACATAACCCAAAAGGCCGCTCAGCAAGGAAGAAGCCACTGCTCCAAAACCGCATAGAAAAGCCAGACGACGGTTTGCAACTGCACATGGGGACAAAGATCGTACTTTTTGGAGAAATGTCCTCTGGTCTGATGAAACAAAAATACAACTGTTTGGGCATAATGACCATTGTTATGTTTGGAGGAAAAAGGGGGAGGCTTGCAAGCCGAAGAACACCATCCCAACCGTGAAGCACGGGGGTAGCAGCATCATGTTGTGGGGTGCTTTGCTGCAGGAGGGACTGGTGCACTTCACAAAATAGATGGCATCATGAGGATGGAAACTATGTGGATATATTGAAGCAACATCTCAAGACATCAGTCAGGAAGTTCAAGGTTGGTCGCAAATGGGTCTTCCAAATGGACAACGACCCCAAGTATACTTCCAAAGTTGTGGGAAATGGCTTAAGGACAACAAAGTCAAGGTATTGGACTGGCCATCATAAAGCCCTGACCTCAAACCTATAGAAAAATTGTGGGCAGAACTGAAAAAGTGTGTGCGAGCAAGGTGGTCTACAAACCTGACTCATTTACACCAGCTCTGTCAGGAGGAATGTGGAAGGCTACCCGAAACATTTGACCCAAGTTAAACAATTTAAAGGCAATGTTACCAAATACTAATTGAGCGTATGTTGTCTTCTGACCCACTTGGAATGTGATGAAAAAATAAAAGCTGAAATAATTCTCTATTATTATTCTGACATTTCACATTCTTAAAATAAAGTGGTGATCCTAACTGACCTAAAACAGGGAATTTTTACTAGGATTAAATGTCAGGAATTGTGAAAAACCGAGTTTAAATGTATTTGGCCAAGATGTATGTAAACTTCCGACTTCAACTGTATCTAATCAAGATATTTTTTATATTTCATTCATTTTCAATAAATGTTAGAATTTTTCTTCAGCTTTCACATTAGAGAGTATTTTGTGTAGATTGTTGACCAAAAATTACAATTAAATCAATTTTAAACCCAGTTTGTAACAAAATGTGGGGGAAAAAGTCAAGGGGTGCAATACTTTCTGAAGGAACTGTAAATAGGTCTTAATTACACACAGCCCTGCCCAGTATGTGTCAGAAGGGATATGAACATACGACAGCTGACAGGATAGCTTACTTATGGGTAAGATATACACCTAGAACCATTTCATAATGAAATGACTTCAATAGTGGGTCCCACTATGACATGTTTATGGATGTGTGTGCATGTGCATACCGGTAGACTGGTCTCGGTGTACTAGCAGTGCAGTGTTTTTAAAGAAGAAATTTTTTATTTGATATAAGACAACATATTGTGGGCTAGTAATAGATACATTTTTATAGTATTCCTTACTCACTATGCCAATCCCATTAGATCAGGAGACTGCCATGAGATGCAATGTAGTGCGAGTGTGTCAGCAGCTATGGATGACAGAGGTAAACCTGCATGGGAGAGCTAAGGAGACACATCCTTCCTGCCATAGACCTCCTGACAGTTTTATTAGCCTACAGCGTCATTGCGTTTTGGTACACCAGCAGAAGTACATTCATTTCCAACAGAACCCTGTGTTTGCCTTGCAGCACTACATTGTAGTGCAGTTGCAGTGCATTGTGTGGTGCATATGTTGAACTTTTGTTGCACGCTGCTTGTGATAGAGGCGTTACACACCTACAGCGTCATTCAAATCAAATCAAATTGTATTGGTCGCATACACATGGTTAGCAGATGTTATTGCGAGTGTAGCGAAATGCTTGTGCAAAATGGTACGCTGCATCATCTTGATGTGTGCAACAAAAGTTCAACATTTACCTTCTGCTACCAATTTCACACATACGTTTGATTAATCCAATGTATAGATGACTTAGCTGACAACGTCGCAAAAACAATGTGCGCATGCTTCCACGGGGCAGAAGACAGCCTGTAGTTGTGATTCTGTATGTCCAGATTGCTAGCAAGAAAGACAAGAAACTAACATGTGGCGAATCATAAGTGGCCCATTTCAGCTTGTTTCATCTTGTTATTGATATCATGTCTTGTTTTGAGGTGTTTTGACAGATTTTTCATGTCAATGCTAATATGTCTCAAATTTGCTAAGCTAGCTAACCAACAACTGTAATGATGCATTTGAGAGACAAGTGCTCATTGAGCAAATTTATTTGCGTTTTCAATAAACATTGGAGACGAAATATTGCTGTCTGCTTTGACCTATAGTTGCACACTCCTGGGTTTTGTTGCTAAACAACCAACCAACACAGAACGCACTGCAACTGCCTCTGCAACGCAATGTTGCAAGGCAAACGAAGCGTTCCATTGGAAATGCATGTACTTCTGGTGTACCAAACGCAATGACGTTGTAGGTGTGATCAATGGGTTAGAACCTGGAGAAAAATAGTTTACTGTAAGAGTCATTTCTGAGTCATTTTGGCATTATGAGGAAATAACTGGTTTAGTTAGAAAAATGAGTTTACAACATAACGGAAAATGTTGCACTCAAAAAATGAATGAAAGCGCATACCTCGTTACCCCTGACCAAACCCCCACACACAGCCTCTGATTGTTCAATGGTTAAGCGACTAGTACACCCAAAAAGTTCCTAATGAAAAGTACAGTTGATAGGATGTGTGTACCAAATAAAAAACCTTTAAAAAAAATTGGGCTAAGTGACCTTGCGACGTACCTCCCTACCTATATCACATTCACAAAAAAATGACTGTACTTTGTTGTCACATGGCTTTAGCCATCATTCATTTTTTACTGTAAAGTCAGCTCACGTCTTTAGTTAAATGTTGTCTACAGTGGGGTGCCAAAATGTATCTTATACCAACGTTTTGAATGGGCATATTCATCTTTATCGACAATACCATTAAACTAGCAATATAAATTCAGTCATTCCCATTATTAGCTGACTAGCATTGCTAGCAAAACCAAAGACGTGGAGGCTAAACCTTTCCGTTACAACCTTTATCGTGCCAAGTGACAGCATAGCCTGCTGCTAGCTAACATTGCCTGTCAAGTCCTAACCAATGTGAATTTCAGTTTTAGAAGACAGCTCGCTAACAAAAACACTATTCTCGGCTAAACAATGGCATTTTCACATATTTACAAACAGTACAGGTATTTTATCCACTTCCTGCTTACTTTAGTAGCTAGACTTCTTACCCTGACTCACCTCCCGCTGCCTTGTGTGTGGACATGCAATGGATGCGCGTGCGTAAAATGTTTCATATTTCTCATGATGGCTCGACCAGAGACGGAAAAGGAAGCGAGACATCCCACTCCCTCAATTTATGTGGTTCATGTACTTTCAATGAACTAAGCAGACCAGACCCAGCTGCGACTGCATTGGTACTTATGGGAGAGCCACCCTATTAAGCAGACCGGAACTGACCATTTCTTTCAATGGTAAGTGAATATACGTTATTTATAATGAGGAATACCTGGATAAAATCGGATCTATCTGAAATGAAAATAGACCGCTCTCACTTAAGTAAAATATATATTTTATCCGACGTTCCCTTTACGCTTGAAAAAAACAAGTGACCCTCCCCTATACCCAACATAATGATTCAAACATATACAGCCTAAATGCGAAATGTATAGGCATGTTGTTGGAGTGCTGTTGTTGATGTAATGTTAAAATGCTGAACGATCCTGCCAGCCTGTCGCGCGTCACAATATATTTTTTAAATGGCCTAAATAATTCATTTTCATTACTTCTTAGGCTACCTGTCATGCTCCTGACTCATTTAGAGTTAGTATGTTGTTTAATAACCTGTTGAAATGTTGAACGTCAATTAAAGAATAATTACTTCTCAAGCAGAGTACATTTTTTTTGTCTCCTCTTGGCCGGCTATGGAAGGTTGTAGCGCAGCCTCTGAATGTCAGAGACAAACCAAATATATCCCATATGCATCGGAGTCACGTCTTTCCCCAGCATTTTACAGCTGGTTTCTAGCATAAAGCATTGCAGACTAAAGCAACGTTATACAACGCTTTATATAATCAGGTCCAATTATTATTATTATTTTTAAATCTTACATTAACAAGGGCTTTAGCCATTTTCTTTAACAAAAGCCACACTACCTCCACATACCCCCTCAATTCGAGACCCGATTTTAACTTAACACAACGAAGCTCTTCACTGACACTGATATATTTAAGGAGCGGTGACTGAATGAACTGGCTGACAAAAACTATGGATAGTAGACTATAATTTTGTCTGTCAAACAGGTAGACCTACCGCTTATTTCTTGAATAGGAAGACATTGGCTCCAACACAGAGCCCTATTGTTGTGCGTAGCCTAAAGTCAAATTAAAATGAAGACTGTTTAAATGAATTGCGTCTTCTCGAATTAGCCTACTTTCAGCACCCACGCACTGTCCATCTCCACTGCTTCCGCTTCATAGTCATGTATGTAAATTACTCGAATATTGCTTATTGTGAGGTCAATAACTCTGATAAATAGCTTCATTTTGGGCAACGAAACATTGTTTTCATTAAAATGAATTATAGCAGTAGCAAGGTTACCTCCGGTCCTCCTTTTCATCTTCATGCTCTCCCTCTCAACCTGAACAGGACATTACCATCCCAGAAGCGCCAAAACTCGGGAAGGAAGTACATTTTCTTAGAAATCAAATTTTGCTCTGTGCTTCTCCGAGCATGCTCTTCGTATAGCCTAGGCCTATAACCTATATTATAGGCCAGCTTTTCTCAAACTTTTTGTCCCAGGGACACCACATAGGTGTCAAAGTGTTTTCAACAGCCAGTCTGTTGCGATATTTAGATTTTGTTGCAGCAAGAGAGGAGAAGCTGGTCTCACATAAATAGGTAGAATGAAAGAGTATTAAGTTCTTCACTGCCATCTCGCAAATTTGCGGGTATTCTCCGCAGCTGAACAGCCAGAATGTGGACAGGCGCATCTCATTAAAACGAATGCGCAGGCCTTGGTCACAGGACAGCTCCAATAGTTTATCATCAAGAACCGGTGACAAACTGAGTCTCTTCAGTGTTGGTGAACGGATTACGTATCCACTGCTTTCCCGGGCGTGGATCAGATTGTGAAGGGAAGTAATCCTTGAATGTGAGCAGAGTTTTGCTCAGATGTGACCCAATCAATTTTCGCATGTGATTCATGTCTACATCCATCACCCACGTTAGAGTTTACAATAGGGGGAACATATCGAAAATACCTCTGTCCACTCGGTCTCTCTAGATGCCCAGTTTTGTCACTTACACGTACCTGCATGAATAGGTTGAGCAGCAGTCTCGTCGGTAGGCCTACAGACCGGATAAAAAAGGTCCCACCTGCTTTACATTCCCTCATTACTTGACGTGCATATAACCCTCTGTTCCCCCATGTCTGTGTGTGGAATTGTTTGTTGTAAAGTGTATGTGCACTTCAGACTGGTTTGCAATGGGTTATTTCAACCCGTATTTTGTTGTTCTGGGTGCAGTTTGTTTTGTCGCATTAAACTATGGACCGCTGGGAGAGACAGGGAGTTCCTCCAGCGCCTCCACCAGCACAACAGGGATTTCCACTACTCGCCCCCCCCCTGCACCCAGTCCCAGTGGGATTCGTCTCGCCCTTCCCCGGGAGTACGATGGGACGGCTGCACGCTGCCAGGGTTACCTGCTGCAGCTGGATCTATACCTGGCAACCGTCCACCCGGCTCCTTCGGGCCGCGAGAGGGTGTCCGCCCTCGTCTCGTGCCTCTCGGGGAAAGCCCTGGAGTGGGCCAACGCTGTGTGGGGAGACATCTGAGGTAGGGGACGAGGAGCGACCAGGAGTTTGCGATGGACTTTCGGACCCTGGCCGCCGGTGCGGGATGGAACGACAGGGCCCTGATCGACCACTATCGCTGCAGTTTGCGCGAGGATGTCCGTCGGGAGTTGGCCTGCAGGGACACCACCCTCACCTTTGACCAGCTGGTGGACCTGTCCATTCAGCTGGATAACCTGCTGGCTACTCGCGGACGTCCAGAGCAGGAGCTGTCGGTTCCATCCCCCAGCACCACCGCTCCGATGCCCATGGAGCTGGGAGGTGCTGCGCCCAGGGAGACCGGAGGAGGTTCCTTCATGTGCACCATCTGTGGCCGCAGAGGTCACACTGCCGGTCGGTGCCGGGTTGGTTCCTCTGGGGGTCGAGGCAGCAGGCAGGGCACTCTGGCATCACCCCAGGTGAGCCGGCACCATTCTCACCCAGAGCCCTCTGTTGCACACCTGTTTTTGTATGTTACTTTTCCTGAGTTTTCCCCGCATTCCCAGCATAAGGCGCTCGTCGATTCAGGCGCGGCTGGGAATTTAATAGACAGATCATTCGACCATAGTTTAGGGATCCCAATTGTTCCAGTGGCTCTGCCCTTCCCAGTTCACGCTTAGACAGTCGACCATTAGGGTCAGGGTTGATTAGGGAGGCCACCGCTCCCCTGGGTATGGTGAAGCAGGGGGGTCACAAGGAGAGAATCAATCTCTTCCTCATTGACTCTCCTGCGTTTCCCGTGGTGCTAGGCCTACCCTGGTTAGCCTGTCATGACCCCACTGTTTCATGGCAATGGAGGGCTCTCACGGGGTGGTCGCAAGAGTGCCCGGGGAGGTGTTTAGGGGTTTTCGTTGGTGCTACTATGGTGGAAAGTCCAGACCAGGTCTCCACTGTGCGCATTCCCCCCGAATATTCCGATTTGGCTCTCGCCTTCTCCAAAAAGAAGGCGACTCAATTACCACCCCATCGTCGGGGGGATTGTGCGATAAATCTCCTGGTAGACGCCGCACTTCCCAGGAGTCACGTGTATCCCCTGTCACAGGCGTAGACGCCGGCTATGGAAACATATGTCTCCGAATCCATGCATCATGGGTACATTCGGTCCTCTACTTCACCCGCCTCCTCGAGTTTATTTTTTGTGAAGAAAAGGGAGGGGGGGTCTGCGCTCATGTATTGACTATTGAGCTCTTAACCAGATCACTGTGAAGTACAATTACCCGCTACCTCTCATAGCCATAGCGATTGAGTCAATGCACGGGGCGCGCTTCTTCACGAAACTAGATCTCAGGAGCGTTTACAACCTGGTGCGTATTTGGGAGGGAGACGAGTGGAAGACAGCGTTCAGTACCACCTCAGGTCATTATGAGTACCTCGTCATGCCCTACGGGTTGAATAATGCTCCGTCAGTCTTCCAAGCCTTTGTGGACGAGATTTTCAGGGACCTGCACGGGCAGGGTGTAGTGGTGTATATCGATGACATTCTGATATACTCCGCTGCACGCGCCGAGCATGTGTCCTTGGTGTGCAGGGTGCTTGGTCGACTGTTGGAGCATGACCTGTATGTCAAGGCTGAGAAATGCCTGTTCTTCCAGCAGTCCGTCTCCTTCCTAGGATACCGCATTTCCACCTCTGGGGTGGAGATGGAGAGTGACCGCATTTCAGCCGTGCGTAATTGGCTGACTCCCACCACGGTAAAGGAGGTGCAGCGTTTTCTAGGCTTTGTCAATTACTACCGGAGGTTTATCCGGGGTTTTGGTCAGGTAGCGGCTCCCATTACCTCACTGCTGAAGGGGGGTCCGGTTCGGTTGCAGTGTTCGGCTGAGGCGGACAGGGCTTTTGTTCACCTAAGGGCCCTGCTTACCTCGGCTCCCGTGCTGGCCCATCCGGATCCTTCTTTGGCGTTCACAGTGGAGGTGGACGCGTCCGAGGCTGGGATAGGAGCCGTGCTCTCTCAGCGCTCGGGTACGCCACCGAAGCTCAGCCCCTGTGCTTTCTTCTCGAGGAAACTATGACATGAGGGACCAGGAGCTGTTGGCTGTCGTCAAGGCTTTGAAGGCGTGGAGACATTGGCTTGAGGGGGCTAAACACCCTTTTCTCATCTGGACTGACCACCGCAATCTGGAGTACATCCGGGCAGCGAGGAGACTGAATCCTCGCCAGGCAAGGTGGGCCATGATTTTTACCCATTTTGTTTTCACCCTTTCGTACAGACCAGGTTCCCAGAATGTCAAGGCAGACGCACTGTCCCGGCGGTATGACACAGAGGAGCGGCCCATGGATTCCACCCCCATACTCCCGGCCTCCTGCCTGGTGGCGCCGGTAGTGTGGGAGCTGGACGCGGACATTGAGCAGGCGTTACGTGCAGAGCCCGCTCCCCTCCAGTGTTACGCTGGGCGTCTGTACGTTCCGTCTGCTGTCCGTGACCGGCTGATCTATTGGGCTCACACGTCACCCTCCTCTGGTCATCCAGGTATCGGTCGGGCAGTGCGCTGTTTGAATGGGAAGTACTGGTGGTCCACCTTGGCCAAGGACGTGAGGGTTTATGTTTCCTCCTGCTCGGTGTGCGCCCAGTGTAAGGCTCCTAGGCACCTGCCCAGAGGTAAGTTACACCCCTTACCCGTTCCACAACGGCCTTGGTCTCACCTGTCGATAGATTTTCTCACAGATCTCCCCCCATCACAGGGGAACACCATGATCCTGGTCGTTGTGGACCGTTTCTCCAAGTCCTGCCGTCTCCTTCCTCTGCCCGGTCTCCCTATGGCCCTACAGACTGCGGAGGCCTTGTTCACTCACGTTTTCCGGCACTACGGGGTGCCTGAGGATATAGTGTCTGGAGAGCGTTCATGGAGCGTCTGGGGGTCTCGATCAGCCTTACCTCAGCCTTACCTCAGGTTTTCACCCCGAGAGTAATGGGCAGGTGGAGAGCGTTAACCAGGATGTGTGCGGTCTTATTGCCAGGACGGCTATCAGCGGAGCCTTGTCTGGCAGCGAAACTGTTAATTCAGCCTCATTTACTGCCTTTTAAAAAAACATATCTGATATGGCTGACTTACTTAAACAAATGTGGTTTCTACTGACAATTTAAATGTACAAACTATGGCAGAAGGGGACAATGGGCGGGTAAGAGGCAATTCGTAATTTCGATTAAGACATTAATGAGCGAGCTAGGACAGTACAATTTGTTCAGTAGTGTAACGACCCTGGGTTTATAAGTGCGGATATCGACTCTGCCGCACGAGAATGCTTTTGCGGCACAGTCGATAGCGCAATGGACTTTGGGCTAGAAGGTCGATGGTCCGAGACCTGCTCCTTGCTGTTTCATTACATTGGTGTCAGAAGTGATCGGACCTTGCATCCAAGACAGTGCGGGTGCTCGGCCGGTGAGCACGTTCCTGTAAGACGTAGAGTCGTAAGCTAGCGCGAGGACGCTCTCTTTGAAAGGAGGGAGTAGTGTAACGACCCTGGGTTTATAAGCACGGATATCGACTCTGCCGCACAGCATGCTTTTGCGGCACAGTCGATAGCGCGCTGGACTTCAGGCTAGAAGGTCGAGGGTTCGAGACCTGCTTCCTGCTGTTTCATTACAGTACTTTTGAAATGTACAAAGACAGAATTCAGAACATGGGTCATTCTTACAGTATTCTCCCTGTACACCAAGTCAGAACCGTAGGATAAATAAAGGGGGCATATAAGCAGACAATGAAAGCTCTTACAATATTTGATGAATACATTTCTCTAAAACAGGCTATAGGCTAAATGTGCACCACCAAGTCAAAACAGTAGGCTAACTTATGAGGGGAAAAGGGACCAAATTATTAGGGTGAGGCACATGGGCTACTAACAGCTTACTACACAACATACACTTTGTATTACTTTCTTAGCTACAGTATACATATCTCCCTGGCATATTACATAATTTATGGAGCAGCATACAAGATATTTTCGGACTCACCTTGTTTTGCTGTGCTCACTTGAACAGGAAGGTGGTGCGGCGGTCCTTCGTGGCAAATTTTGTCATCAAAGTCTGTCATTCTCTGAATTTATGGTTGTTGCAAGACAACTGCAAACTATGAAAAAAAACAAGGTTGAATCATGATGTCAGAGATCTTCAGGTCGGAGCTCTAGAAAGATGCCTGAGTTCCCGACTTGGAATTCCGAGTTGGATGGCCGTTCAAAAGTTATTTCTCAGTCGTGGCTCGTTTTTTTTCCAAAATTCCCAGTTTTCTTGAACTCACTGAAGTCTGAGATTTCCCAGTTCCCAGACCCTTAAACCCAGACTTGGACCACACACCCACTCCACTGAATAGCAGGCTAGGGATTGCTTTGCAATGCTTGCAGTTAGCCACTGATTCCTTCCAAACCACTCATTGTTGAATTTGCGATTTCCAACTTGTTGGGTAATGTTTATGTCCAATTGCCGATGACCACCGATATGTTTTATCTATAATTTCTCTTCATCATTTCTCTTCATATGACAAGGATTGAAAAGGCTTTGCCAGTAGATTGTTGACTTGATACATGATGATGACTGCAGCTTGCTAGCTAAGATTCTGAAAGTATGATGTTGACATGATCAGTCCAATCAAAGCTACGATACATATAACGTGATTTGACGTAATTTTATCTGTGACCAATGACCCTGAGCCTTCTTGGATGGGCACTTCTAATGTAACTCAATGGCAGCATCCAAGGGGCTTGAATTTTCTAGCTCTCCCCGTAGATTTTGTGGTGACGCAGTGTCCCCATGAGTGACAGAATACTGAGCCAATCACGGCACAACTAGAGAACATTACCAACCCCTATGCTCCGTATTTTCCGCTGGCTGCCCCACCCCCACAGAAAGGACCTATCTAGGCTGAAACACCTGCATTTTGGAGCTGCCTTACTGAAGAAAGAAAAAAAAGACCCTCTTTATATGCGGCTTTATTAACTCAATGATTAGATTTTTTAAATTGTTTGCAAACTGATATGTGACACGTATTAATGTCAAAATAACATGCAAAACAGGAACAAACAATATATATATTTTTTGTTGTTGTTGCTAAACACCTGCCCTGAATGACAGGTCACCACTGGCTGCATGCATGGTTCAGTGCATTACACAAGTAGTCCTACTGCAATTATTTATTTGACTCAATATGCTGCAGACCTAAAAAAATTCAATAATAATATTCAGGACAAATATGCTGCAATCATTCCTCCACAGACTGGTGCCGGGACCAGGGTTTGAGAAAGGCTGGTGTAGGCTATGGATAATTTTATTGAGACCACACTAGGCGCACTTGATATTGCGCTGATTTTGCCTGCCCATCAGAGAATAAATGATGAGCGGCATCATTGGGCAGACATGAGATACTATAATAAGCAACTAATTCTCAAACCCTGAGCAATATAACATTTAATTGATTTTCAAATTACATGACCCTCCTGTCACGCCCTGACCTTAGAGAGCCTTTTTATTTCTCTATTTGGTTAGGTCAGGGTGTGATTTGGGTGGGCATTCTAGTTTGTCTATTTCTTTGTTGGGCTGGGTATGGTGATTGGGGATCATACTTAGCAAGCCCTTTTCCCACCTTCAGTTGTGGGATCTTATTTGTGTGTAGTTGCTTTCTGCACTGCATATAGCTTTACGTTTGGTTTTGTATTTTGTTGTTTTTCGGTGTCATTTTTAATAAAGAAAAATGTACGCCTACCACGCTGCACCTTGGTCTCATTCTATCAACGAGCGTAACACCTCCCCTGGAATACATTTCTAAAATACTAAACCTTCCCTGACTGAAATTGAAAAAGCATGACCCCTCCCCCATTTTCCTCCGGGTAACTATTGTGTAAATTTCGACCTCTCCCTAAACAACCTGAGTGGGGCATCTTCATTTATATGTTATCTTTGGCTCTACCACCAGTGTCTTTTTACCCAGGCTGGTCTCATGAACTATATCTAACAGTATGATATAGGAGTTGGCTTTGGGGATGACCAGTGAAATATACCTGCTGGAGCGCGTGCTACAGGTGGGTGCTGCTATGGTGACCAGTGAGAATGATATGTTATGTTTGCAGCTGTTATGTCTGCAGCTAGCTAGCTGCAAACGAGTGGCTACTATTAGCTAACGTCTCTGTCCTGAAGCAAGCACCAGCTAGCCTTGAGCTAGCCTCGAGCTAGGCCCATATACCAGCTAATTCAAGGGCTACAATACCTCCTTTGCCAATTGGCCTGGACCCTTTATTGTCAACACGGAGCCCCATCGATCCATCACAACTGAACTGCCGACGTGATCGCCCGATGTGGTCTCAACGGGCTATTCTGTTATGATGTCGTCGAAGAATGATGCCCAGTGGACTGTTTCAATAACACGGTACCTCATTTTATTTACCTGTCGGCCCCAGCCTCGAACTCAGGTCCTGTATGTACGTAACTGACCCGATCTGCCTATCCATTTCCATTTACCCATTGTTGTTTTAGCTCTCCTGATCAATACCTGTGATTGCTTTATGCCTCTCTCTAATGTCAATATGCCTTGTCTACTGCTTTCTTGGCTAGTTCTTATTATTTTATTTCACTGTAGAGCCCTCAGTCCCGCTCAACATGCAATAGATAGCTCTTTTGTCCCACCCCACACACATGCGGAGACCTCACCTGGCTTAACTGGTGCCTCCAGAGACAAAACCTCTATCATCATCACTCAACGCCTAGGTTTACCTCCACTGTACTCACATCCTACCATACCATTGTCTGTACATTATGCCCTGAATCTATTCTACCACGCCCAGAAATCTGCTCCTTTTATTCTCTGTTCCCAACGCACTAGACGACCAGTTCTTATAGCCTTTAGCTGTACCCTTATCCTACTCCTCCTCTGTTCCTCTGGTGTTATAGAGGTTAACCTAGGCCCTGTAGCCCCCAGTTCCACTCCTATTTCCCAGGCGCTATCATTTGTTGACTTCTCTAACCGTAAAAGCCTTGGTTTCATGCATGTTAACATCAGAAGCCTCCTCCCTAAGTTTGTTTTATTCACTGCTTTAGCACACTCCGCCAACCCTGATGTCCTAGCCGTGCTAAGGAAGGCCACCAAACATTCTGACATTTCCATCCCCAACTACAACATTTTCCGCCAAGACAGAACTGCCAAAGGGGGGGAGTTGCAATCTACTACAGAGATAGTCTGCAGAGATCAGTTATGCTATCCAGGTCTGTGCCCAAACAGTTCGAGCTTCTACTTTTGAAAATCTACCTTTCCAGAAATAAGTCTCTCACTGTTGTTGCTTGCTTGTTATGGACACCCCTCAGCCCCCAGCTGTGCCCTGGACACCATATGTGAATTAATTGCTCCCCATTTATCTTCAGAGTTCGTACTGTTATGTGACCTAAACTGGGATATGCTTAACACCCCGGCCATCCTACAATCTAAGCTAGATGCCCTCAATCTCACACAAATTATTAAGGAACCTACCAGGTACAACCCTAAATCCGTAAACACGGGCACCCTCATAGATATCATCCTGACAAACCTGCCCTCTAAATACACCTCTGTCTTCAACTAGGATCTCAGTGATCACTGCCTCATTGCCTGCATCCGTAATGGGTCCGTGGTCAAACGACTACCACTCATCACTGTCAAACGCTCCCTAAAACACTTCAGCAAGCAGGCTTTTCTAATCGACCTGGCCTGGGTATCCTGGAAGGATATTGACCTCATTCCGTCAGTAGAGAATGCCTGGTTATTCTTTAAAAGTGCCTTCCTCACCATCTTAAATAAGCATGACCCATTCAAAAAATGTAGGACCAGTAACAGATATAGCCCTTGGTTCACTCCAGACCTGACTGCCCTTGACCAGCACAAAAACATCCTGTGGTGTACTGCATTAGCATTGAATAGCCCCCGCGATATGCAACTTTTCAGGGAAGTTAGGAACCAATATACACAGGCAGTTAGGAAAGCAAAGGCTAGCTTTTTCAAACAGAAATTTGCATCCTGTAGCACAAAAAAAAAGTTCTGGGACACTAAAGTCCATGGAGAATAAGAGCACTTCCTCCCAGCTGCCCACTGCACTGAGGCTAGGAAACACTGTCACCACCGATAAATCTACGATAATTGAGAATTTCAATAAGCATTTTTCTACGGCTGGCCATGCTTTCCACCTGGCTACCTCTACCCCGGTCAACAGCTCTGCACACCCCACAGCAACTTGCCCAAGCCTCCCCCATTTCTCCTTCACCCAAATCCAGATAACTGATGTTCTGAAAGAGCTACAAAATCTGGACCCCTACAAATCAGCAGGGCTACACAATCTGGATCCTCTCTTTCTAAAATTAACCGCGGCAATTGTTGCAACCCCTATTACTAGCCTGTTTAACCTCTCTTTCGTATCGTCTGAGATCCCTAAAGATTGGAAAGCTGCTGCGGTCATCCCCCTCTTCAAAGGGGGAGACACTCTAGACCCAAACTGTTACAGACCTATATCTATCCTACCCTGCCGTTCTAAAGTCTTTGAAAGCCAAGTTAACAAACAGATCACCGACCATTTCGAATCCCACCATACCTTCTCTGCTATGCAATCTAGTTTCCGAGCTGGTCATGGTTGCACCTCAGCCACGCTCAAGGTCCTAAACCATATCATAACCGCCATCGATAAATGATAATACTGTGCAGTCGTCTTCATCGACCTGGCCAAGGCTTTTGACTCTGTCAATCACTGCATTCTTATCGACAGACTCAACAGCCTTGGTTTCTCAAATGACTGCCTCGCCTGGTTCACCAACTACTTCTCAGATAGAGTTCAGTGTGCCAAATCAGAGGGCCTGTTGTCCGGACCTCTGTCAGTCTCTATGGGGGTGCCACAGGGTTCAATTCTCGGGCCGACTCTTTTCTCTGTATACATCAATGATGTCGCTCTTGCTTCTGGTGATTCTCTGATCCACTTCTACGCAGACGACACCATTCTGTATTCTTCTGGCCCTTCTTTGGACACTGTGTTAACAAACCTCCAGACGAGCTTCAATGCCATACAACACTCCTTCCGTGGCCTCCAACTGCTCTTAAATACAAGTAAAACTAAATGCATGCTCTTCAACCGATCGCTGCCCGCACATGCCCGCCCGTCTAGCATCACTACTCTGGACAGTTCTGACTTTGAATATTTGGACAACTACAAATACCTAGGTGTCTGGTTAGACTGTAAACTCTCATTCCAGACTAACATTAAGCATCTCCAGTCCAAAATTAAATCTAGAATCGGCTTCCTATTTCGCAACAAAGCATACATCACTCATGCTGCCAAACATACCCTCCTAAAACTGACTATCTTTCCCGATCCTTGACTTCGGCGATGTAATTTACAAAATAGCCTCCAACACTCTACTCAGCAAATTGGATGTAGTCTATCACAGTGCCATCCATTTTGTCACCAAAGCCCCATATACTACCCACCACTGCGACCTGTATGCTCGCGTTGGCTGGCCCTTTCTTCATATTCGTCGCCAAACCCACTGGCTTCAGGTCATCTATAAGTCTTTGCTAGGTAAAGCCCCGCCTTATCTCAGCTCATTGGTCACCATAGCAGCACCCATCTGTAGCACGCGCTCCAGCAGGTATATTTCACTGGTCATCCCGAAAGCCAACTCCTCATTTGGCCGCCTTTCCTTCCAGTTCTCTGCTGCCAATGACTGGAACGAATTGCAAAAAAATCACTGAAGCTGGAGTCTTATATCTCCCTCACAAAGTTTAAGCATCAGTTGTTAGAGCAGCTTACCGATCATTGCACCTGTACACAGTCTTTCTGTAAATAGCCCACCCAACTACCTCATCCCCATATTTTTTTTGCTCCTTTGCACCCAAGTATCTCTACTTGCACATTGATCTTATGCACATCTATCAGTCCAGTGATAGCACATTGTAATTATTTCGCCACTATGGCTTATTTATTGCCCTACCTCCCTAATCTTACTACATTTGCACACACTGTATATAGATTTTTCTATTGTGTTATTGACTGTACATTTGTTTATCACATGTGTAACTCTGTGTTGTTTGTGTCACACTGCTTTGCTTTATCTTGGCTAGGTCGCAGTTGTAAATGATAACTTGTTCTCATCTGGTCTACCTGGATAAATAAAGGTGAAATATATATTTTTAGCATGGTTACATAGGACAGAAGGTTATTTAAAGGGACATTTCACCCTGTCTCTGCCGCTGCGTATATTATTACTACACTGAACAAAAATATAAATGCAACATGCTAAAACAGGTAGGTGCGTGGATCAGAAATCCAGTCAGTATCTGGTGGGACCACCATTTGCCTCATGCAGCGCGACATCTCCTTTGCATATTGATTGTGGCCTGTGGAATGTTGTCCCACTCCTCTTCAATGGCTGTGCAAAGTTGCTGGGAACTGGAACAAGCTGTCGATCCAGAGCATCCCAAAACACGCTCCATTGGTGACATGTCTGATGAGCATGCAGGCCATGGAAGAACTGGGACATTTTCAGCTTCCAAGAATTGTGTTCAGATCCTTGCGACATAGGGCTGTGCATTATCATGCTGAAACACGAGGTGATGGCGGTGGATAAATAGCACGACAATGGGCCTCAGGATCTCATCACGGTATCTCTGTGCATTCAAATTGCCATCGATAAAATGCAATTGTGTTCGTTGTCCGTAGCTTATTCGTGAAGAGCACACTTCTCCAGCATGCCAGTGGCAATCGAGGGTGAGGATTTGCCCACTGAAGTCAGTTAAGGGTCTGAATACTTATGTAAATGTGATATATATAAAAAATATATATATAAATGAGCAAAAACCTGTTTTTGCTTTGTCATTATTGGGTATTGTGTGTAGATTGATGGGGTGAGGACAATTTAATCAAAATGGTCAAGGGTTCTGAATACTTTCCGAAGGCACTGTAGCTAGCTAGTAAAATGATTTACAGTTGCTGATGTTTCACGTTTGCTGACAATTTACAAACGCAAGGCTTGGCGCATAGCAAATTAGCAGGCACCAGGCTAACTAGCTAGCCATCTCCAGTCATGAGCTGACGTTTGCTGATAAACCTAGCTGTTTAGTAGCCATATCTACAACTAAAAAGAGATGAGGTTTTACATTGAGATACAATCTCCTATTGTAAAACATCAATTTTTAGACATATATATGGCTACTTGTAGCTGTTTAGATAGCTAGCTAGCGAGACAAGCTACCTAAGTTAGCAAACAGAAAAATTATTATATTTTAGATTTAGTAGCCACTCTTTGCCTTGATGACAACTTTGCACTCTTGGTATTCTCTCGACCAGCTTCACCTGGAATGCTTTTCCAACAGTCTTGAATGAGTTCCCACATATGCTGAGCACTTGTTGGCTGCTTTTTCTTCATTCTGCGGTCCAGCTCAACCAAAACCATCTCAATTGATTTGAGGTCGGGTGATTGTGGAGGCCAGGTCATCTGATGCAGCACTCCATCACTCTCCTTCTTGGTCAAACAGCCCTTACACCGCCTGAAGGTGTGGGGTCATTGTCCTGTTGAAAAACAAATGATTGTCCCACTAAGCGCAAACCAGATGGGATGGCTTATTGCTGCAGAATACTGTGGTAGCCATGCTGGTTAACTGTGCCTTGAATTCAAAATAAATCAGTGTCACCAGCAAAGCACCTCCACACCATCACACCACACATGCAGAGATCATCCGTTTCTGCGTCTCACAAAAACACAACAGTTGGAACCAAAAATCGCAAATTTGGACTCATCAGACCAGGACAGATTTCTACCGGTCTAATGTCCATTGCTTTTGTTTCTTGGCCCAAGCAGGTCTCTTCTTCTTGTTGGTGTCCTTTAGTAATGGTTTCTTTGCAGCAATTTGACCATGAAGGCCTGATTCACGCAGTCTCCTCTGAACAGTTGATGTTGACATGTGTCTGTTACTTGAACTCTGTGAAGCATTTATTTGGGCTGCAATTAATGGGGCTGGTAACACTAATGAACTTATCCTCTGCAGCAGAGGTAACTCTGGGTCTTCCTTTCCTGTGGCGGTCCTCATGAGAGCCAGTTTCATCATAACGCTTGATGGTTTTTACGACTGCACTTAAAGAAACTTTCAAAGTTCTTGACATTTTCCGCATTGACTGACCTTCATGTCTTAAAGTATGATGAACTGTCGTTTCTCTTTGCTTATTTGAGCTGTTATTGCCTTAAATGGACTTGGTATTTTACCAAATAGGGCTATCTTCTGTTTACCACCCTACCTTGTCACAACACAACCGATTGGCTCAAACGCATTAAGGAAAGAAATTAACTTTTAACAAGGCACACCTGTTAATTGAAATGCATTCCAGGTGACTACCTCATGAAGCTGGTTGAGAGAAAGCCAAGAGTGTGCAAAACTGTCAAGACAAAGGGTGGCTACTTTGAAGAATTTCAAATATTAAATATATTTTGATTTGTTTAACCCTTTTTTAGTTACATGATTCCATATGTGTTATTTCATAGTTTTGATGTCTTCATTGTTATTCTACAATGTAGAAAATAGTAAAAATAAAGAAAAACCCTTGAATGAGTCAGTGTGTCCAAACTTTCGACTGGTACTGTATACATTTTATTAAGCACAATCTGACTGCAACACACAGGTTGGAATGTCTGACTGAAATACTGGACAAATCTACCTTTTTTTCAACGTTTGTGATAATTGAATTTGTTGATAAAATGCGGGACATGATTGTTTGGTTTCAGTAAACGGGTCAAAGGGCCAAAATGTGGGACTGTCCCGCCAAATCCGGGACATGTACACTATATAGACAGAAGTATGTGGACACCCCTTCAAACTATTTCAGACAATTTCAGACGTTGCTGACAGGTGTATAAAATTCGAGCACACAGTCATGCAATGTCCATGGACACACATTGGCAGTAGAACGGCCTTACTGAAGAGCTCAATGACTTTCAACGTGGCACCGTCATAGGATGCCATCTTTCCAACAAGTCAGTTCAGTCAAATTTCTGCCCTGCTAGAGCTGCCCTGGTCAACTTGAAGTGCTGTTGTGGTGGAAACGAACGCAAAGTGGTTGCTCACAGAACGGGACCACCGAGTGCTGAAGCGTGTAGCAGGTAAAAATCGTCTGTCCTCGGTTGCAACACTCACTACTTAGTTCCAAACTGCCTCTGGAAGTAATGTCAGCACAATAACTGTTTGTCGGGAGCTTCATTGAAATGGGTTTCCATAGCCGAGCAGCCGCACACAAGCCTAAGATCCCCATGTGCAATGCCAAAAGTCACCTGGAGTGGTGTAAAGCTTGCCGCCATTGGACTCTGGAGCAGTGGAAACGAGATCTCTGGAGTGATGAATCACACTTCACCATCTGGCAGTCCGACGGACAAATCTGGGTTTGGCGGATGCCAGGAGAATACTGCCTGCCCCAATACATAGTGCCAACTGTAAAGTTTGGTAGATTAGGAATAATGGTCTGGGGCTGTTTTTCATGGTTTGGACTAGGCCCCTTAGTTCCAGTGAAGGGAAATCTTAGCGCTACAGCATACAATGACATTCTAGACGATTCTGTGCTTCCAACTTTGTAGCAATAATTTGGGGAAGGCCCTTTCCAGTTTCAGCATGACATTGCCCCGGTGCACAAAGCAAGGTTCATACAGAAATGTTTTGTTGAGATCGGTGTGGAAGAACTTGACTGGCCTGCACAGAGCCCTGACCTCAACTCCATCAAAACACCCTTTGGGATGAATTGGAATGCTGACTGCAAGCCAGGCCTAATCGCCCAACATCAGTGACCGACCTCGCTGCTCTTGTGGTTGAATGGAAGCAAGTCCCTGCAGCAATGTTCCAACATCTAGTGGACGCCTTCCCAGAAGAGCAGAGGCTGTTATAGCAGCAAAGGGGGACCAACTCCATGTCAATGCCTATGATTTTGGAATGTCGATGTTCAACGAGCAGGTGTCCACATACTTTTGGTCATGTAGTGTTTACGTCATCATAGTTCAAGTCCCCTGTTATTTTCTTGACAATTTCTCATACATTTGGGAGGGGATACTGACTGTCCTTTTGCCTGACGACTCAAACTGAATTCGTTCGCTGCTCTTTGTGGCGTAGTGTTTGGCCGGAGCAAGGCGTTTGGGTACCAGGCAAACTGTACTACTGTTCTTGCCGTGGATAAACCATGGTCAGAGAATAAATGGAGCAAGCGTGACCCCCGCTGTTCAAATACAGTAATTTAAAGAAAGCGGCACCACGAGCTGCTGGTTATGTGGTGTGGATTATCATTTGCTGACTGTCTTGTCTGAGTACACATTGCTACAGACAGTTTTAATGATATTGAAACAAAACGACGAAGTGTTCAAACGTGTGTGTAGTCTGTATAAACATTTTCTTATTTTGGAATAACGGTGGTTTTCGGGGCGTTTCCCACTGTCTGTCAGCAGTTTTGATAGGTTCAAATCGCGTTCTGTAATGTAGCCATTGGCTCTGGCTACTAATCTTTCCTTGACATGCAAGCCAACAACAGGGCACATAGCTAGCTAGTGCAAAGAACCACTGAAACTGAAAGTATGGATTCCACTCCGGTAAGTTGCAAATAGCCAACTGGCTTAATACTTTCACTTCTAAAGAATAACAGTTATTACTTAAATAAGTTGGTACAGTAGTAACTAACAGTTAGCTAGCTAATTGGATAACGTTAGCTAGCTATGTTAGCTATTGTACCTAGCACATCCTCCATTGTAAATTCCCGTAGCAGTAGTTCACTTGCTAGGATGACAGTAAGCTAGCTAGCTACCGGTAGTTATCTGCATTAAGATACAAATGGCCCTGTTTAGGTTAGAATGAGCTCAAGTAAAATACCCGGACTTTGATAATTTCCCTGAAGAAGTGGAGTTCAGAGTGATCATCATGTCACGTCGAAGTTTCTAACCTAGAGTAGAGGTCCTAGACTATAGCAAAGATTTTTTGTAACTAAACCAAGATTGACCACAGACTGTCGTTTCCAATAGGAATAAATTAGTCAAAGTGGGCAGAGCCAAGCACGAGCTACCGATATCCTATTGGCGCGATCTAGCAACGTCTGCATATTTCCATCAGGGAACACCTCCTCTGTGAAGTGCGCGTGTGCAATAACTCATTCCCATTGCACTCCTAAACAAACAACACGATTTGTAAAAAACTTTTGCAAAGGGTAAAGTCTACGAAACGTAGTCCACTCGGTTCATATCAGATTGTAGTTTTAGGAACCGTAAACTGTATTGATCCGTAGCCTACATTTCACTGATCTTAGTAGCAGAAAGCATTTTTTATTTGTGTCCTTCAAGGCAGCAGTCAATGATCAAGATTAGGCTAATTTTCAATTGATTTTTTATGGCGGTTTGATCGCGGGTAGGCACTAGTAATGTCTGCAGTTTTCGGTTTGGCTATTTGGCTAAATACATCTCTTTGCCAAAATGTGTGATCTCTCCCATGTCTTATTCGACTAGTAGTTGTTCTGAAATGTTTATTGCTTGCTTATATTTTACTCCCTCTGTTTAATATAACACACATACATTGATTATTAATTTCGGTTGCCTATCCTGACGGGAAGTTTGTTCTATAGAAAGTATTTGACTCTGATGTGTGCCACAGAAAGTACTTGACTCTAGTGACAAAATTAAAGAAATTAGGAGGGCCGTTTTCTTGCCTGGCGGAAATTCTCCCACCCCCCTACTATTTTAGGACTGCAAGGCCTGGCACACTTCAGAATCATTTTGGTAGCTCATGTTGACCAGTAGGGTGTGCCACAGAAAATATTTGACTCTAGCCACAAAATTAAGGAAATTAGAAGGGGGGTTGAATTTTGGCAGGCAAGAAAATGGCCTTGCCGAAATACTCCTCCCCCCTTTAATTTCCTTAATTTTGTGGCTAGAGTCAAATATTTTCTGTGGCACACCCTACTGGTCAACATGAGCTACCAAAACGATTATGAAGTGTGCCAGGCCTTGCAGTCCCAAGATGGAAGGGGGGGAGAACTTTGGCAGGCAAGAAAATGGCCTTGCTGAAATCCCCCCCCCCCTTCTAATTTCCTTTAGTGACAAAATTGAGTCAAATACTTTCTATAGAACAAACTTCACATCAGGATAGGCAACAGATTAATTATTAATTTCAATGTGTGTTATATTAAACAGAGGGAGTAAAATCTAGGCAAGCAATAAACATTTCAGAACAACTACTAGTCGAATAAGACATGGGAGAGATGACGAATTTTGGCAAATACATTTATTTATAGACTAATACAAACTGAAAACTGCAGACATTACTAGTGCCTCCCCCGCAATCAAAGGACACTAATAAAAAATGCTTTCTGCTACTAAGATCAGTGAAATGTAAGCTAAACTGACAATGGCGTGAAGAGTAGAAATCTCAACTAGCAAGAAAGTCACAGCAATGAAGAATTGAGTGCGTGCTCGGTGGGGGGAGAATTCTGGCAGGGGGGAGATTTTCTGCAAAACACCGGCCAGTGGGCTTCCTCTCATGAGTGGAAAAGCCAAGCGGATGCTTCACATTTATACATCTGAGGAAATATCTGTCTCATTGTTCTATCTGTGACTATAGTTTATTAATTGGCACTGGAAGTACAATACAGCTAGCTAGATACCAACTAAGCTAGCCAGCTAGTTGAAAATACATATGAAATTGTTGAGCTTTATCAGACCTAGAAAACAAGCTTTTATGACAACACAGCATTTCCCTATAAGGATTAATCTCAAGGCTAGCTCACTTCAATCAGCTGCTGTCTTTAGTCAAACTTGCACTTTGTCGTCAGAGCCAAACAATCACTCCATTCATCAGTCACACTTCATTCAGGCATTATTGAGTGAGATTGATTGACTTTGTAGGGCATCATCTGATTGATCTGCTCAAAGAAACCAGGGGCACCCTTTGCCCCTTTTGTGTTCGGGCAATTGTGCGGTTTGTGTATAGGCCCGCCTTTTGTTATGAGTTTTCCTGTTGTCTCACACCCCCATGGCTTTGTGTTGTAGACTATCGGAGAGTTGTTCCATACCCTGTGTGAGATGGGCTTCAGTGAGGAGCAGATCCAGTCTGCCGTGCAGGCAGGACACTTCTCAGTGCCTGATGCAGCTGAGTGGTGAGTCCTCCCAAACCATAACCCTTAAATGGACAGGCAAGGAACTATGTTTTCCGATGTCAAGACAGGTGTTGTCAATAACTGAACATGTCAAATGGTTAATGTTTTTTTTCCCCCCATCTTTTTTTCTATGTGTTTACGTCAGGCTTTTACAAGGTGAAAATCTGAGGCACAAGCTGGTCAAAAATCCATCCCAGCCAGTTTCAACGGCGTTCGCTGCATTTAACCCTCCCAAAGACGCGGGGAGCTCTTGCCCCCCAAGCACATCACACTCACAGACATCGCCCAATGACAGTAGAGGTGTGACACACCATTATGATATTTCATCAGGCATTTGTTTTCCATGGTTGATTGCATACTGTAATGTAATGGTCCAATGTCTTATTGTGCACAATTGACCACTTGTGGTGTCTTTTATCCCTTTTGTACAAATCAGATAACGGTCTTGTAAAACTTGGAACAGCGAGTGGCTTTGCCTTGTTTCCAGCTGAATATACAGGGGAACTGTGTACAGGACAGGGCATAAGTTACAGTAAATTATCCAAGCTTTTTGTTTCCAAGCTAATCTCCCTCCCTCATAATCTTCCAATAATACTTATTTGTTATAACATAGTGATGACATTGATTACATTTCAGTATGTGAAGTCTCAGTGGTGCATTTGACGTATTGCCATCTTGCTCATGGAGGAGTTTTTGGAAACATCGCATGTGTAGTTTTAGCTACTCTAGGAAGTGACTTTGCAGGCTAACTTAGTGCTGCCCCCTTCAAATCAAATCATTTAGTATCTCAAGTTGAAGGCCAACCGGGGTAGTGAAGGCTGGTGGTAGTAACTCAATTATCCTTCTTCTTTTGTGTGCGATTTTAAAATAATCGGTTCAAGGACATGCATGTGGTGTGATAGAAGCAATTATTGGTACTATGATTGTGTAAATATTGACCACGAAGATTGCCATTTTCCCATTCACCGTAATGGGGATCTTACTTTCTGGAAACAGCCTACAGTACTGCGTTCGACCTTGAACTTTGTGACTTCAATGAGAGAGGGCAGTCGCGGCAGGTAGGCTAGTGGTTAGAGAGTTGGGACAGTAAGCGAAAGGTTGCTTGTTTGAATCCCCGAGCTGGCAAGGTGGAAAAATCTGAGTACGGCAGTTAACCCCCACAGCAACTGCTCCCCGGGTGCCAATTATGTGGATGTTGATTAAGGCAGCCCCCGCACCTCTGATTCAGAGGTTTAAATGAGGAAGGCACATTTCGGTTGAATGCATTCAGTTGTGCAACTGACTACCGGTAGGTATCTATCCCCTTTCCCAGTCGTCTCCCCTGCCTCAGACACATTCCTCGCTTGAAATTGTAGCCTTAAATATATATTACTTAACTGAAGTTTTGGGCAAAACACCAACCTACTCTGGACATAGCATAGTAGCTAGTTATTTGACTCTTTATTTCAGCAGTGACCATTCTGTTTCTAATGTGTGTCTGAAGGCCCCTCTTTAGTCCTGGGACCCACGCAACCCACCAGCCCATCCACAGACACCCCACCGCTGGAGTCACGTATCAGGCAGGACAAGAGTGACTTTCAGGAGCAGCAGAGGATGCGTGTGGCCAACGAGGCCAGGAACGAGAGGAGGCAGAAGAAACAGGTCAGCAGCACCTGCCTGATTGATCAGCTGAAACACACTGAGCACACACACACACACACACACACACACACACACACACACACACACACACACACACACACACACACACACACACACACACACACACACCCAGCATAGCCACAGGGTATTCGACATGCTAGTCTAACATACTGCAGTGCATACTGCCTAGTGACACAATTTACATTGAAGATTGGTTTATTCAAATTATTGAGACTATATATTCAGCCCTTTTTGCAAAAAAGTCACACTCCGACATGGCATCCCTGTGACGTGTGTGTTGTTACCTCAGGAGCGTGAGCTGGTGCTGAAGCGTATTGCTGAGGACCGGAGGAGCTTACAGGAGAAGAAGACCCAGCCGAGCGCCTCCACTGAGACCACGTCCCCCCCTGGCAGCAGCCAAGGCCAGAGGCTGGGGGGTACGGTCCAGACTAGTGTAGACAACAACTGCATCCTCATGGTGAGACTGAACCCTCCTCTGGCAATGGTTACATTCAGTGCCTTCAGAAAGTATTCACACCCCTTGACTTTTTGTTGTTACAGCCTGAATTTAAAATTGATTCAACTGAGATTTTTTTTGTCACTGGCCTACACACAATACCCAATTATGTCAAAGTGGATTATTTTTGTTGTTGAAATTTCTACAAATGTATTTAAAAATGAAAAGCTGAAATGTCTTTGAGTCAATAAGTATTCAACCCCTTTGCTATGGCAAGCTTAAATAAGTTTAGGAGTAAAAATGTGCTTAATAAGTTACATGGACTACAATAATAGTGTTTAACATGTTTTTGAAGATCTACCTCATCTCTGTACCCCAAACATACAGATAATTGTAAGGTCCCTCAGTCGAGCATTGAATTTCAAACACAGATTCAACCAAAAAGAGGTTTTCCAATGCCTCGTAAAGAAGGGAACCTATTGGTAGATGGATTTTTAAAAAAGCAGACATTGAATATCTCTTTGAGAATGGTGAAGTTGTTAATTACCCAGTAACTACAAAGATACAGGCGTCCTTCCTAACTCAGTTGACAGAGAGGAAGGAAACTGCTCAGGGATTTCACCATGAAGCCAATGGTGACTTTAAAACAGTTACATAGTTACATGGCTGTGATAGAACTGAGGATGGATCAACAACATTGTAGTTACTTCACAATACTAACCTAATTGACAGAATGAAAAGGAAGCCTGCACAGAATAAAAATATTCCAAAACATGCATCCTGTTTGAAATAAGGCACTAAAGTAATACTATAAAAAAATGTGGCCAAGCAATTCACTTTTTGTCCTGAATGCAAAGTGTTATGTTTGGGGCAAATACAATACAAAACATTAGAGTATTACCACTCTCCATATTTTCAAACATAGTCGTGACTGCATGATGTTATGGCTATGCTTGTAATTGTTAAGGACTGGGGAGTTTTTCAGGATAAAAATGGAATGAAGCTAAGCACAGGCAAAATCCTATAGGAAAACCTGGTTCCTTCAAACACTGGGAGATTAATTCACCTGTACAATAACCTAAAACACATGGCCAAATCTATACTGGAGTTGCTTATCAAGAAGACAGTGAATGTTCCTGAGTGGTCAAGTTACAGTTTTGACTTAAATCTACTCAAATCTATGGCAAGACCCAAAAATGGTTGTCTAGCAATGATCAACAACCAATTTGACAGAGCTTGAATAATTTTGAAAATAATATTGGGCAAATGTTCACAATCCAGGTGTGCAAAGCGACTTACCCAGGAAGGTTCAGCTGTAATTGCTGGCAAAGGGCTTCTACAAAGTACTGACTCAGGGTTGTGAATACTTATGTAAATTCAATATTTCTGTATTTCATTCTCAATAAATTTGAGAGCGAAAAAAGATATCTAAAAACATGTTTTCACTTTGTCATTATGGGGTATTGTGTGTAGATGGTGAGAAGAGAAATTCATTTTTTTATTCAGACTGTAATAACAAAATGTGGTATAAGTCAAGTGGTATGAATACTTTATGAAGCCACTGTATGCCTAGCAGCATAGGCAGTGCTCTAAAGTGCGACCATTTTGGTTGGATATGCTCCTAAATATTTTGCTCTACGACCAGTGCGCTTCACTGTACTGTTGTTCCCGAGTGACTATTTTCATCATGATATGCGTAGATTTCCATTATTTTCTATGTTTTCAAAAGTATTTGAGTGTTGTGTTCATATTTCACAATCTCCTCAGGCTTTTGGAATTGCCTAAAGTCAATTGCCTAATGTCAGTCAATAGCAAAATATTGCACTTATTGATTTAAGCTTACATTATAACATGCTAAATGTTTCTGATATGTTATAAATGAGCAAACGAATAGATGAGCTGCACCTCCACGTGTTTTCCCAGCCAGAGGTCAATTAACCAAAAATATGGAGATTTAGTTAAAAAAATCACATTGATTCATTACCAGACAAGTCACAGGATTTTGGTTTGGAGAAGCCAAGGCTATTACGCGAGTGAAAAGCAAAATAATCCACTAACGTTAGGCTACATAACATGCTAGCAACATTTTCTGATCAGTCCTGCTAATAGATGAGCAACCTAGAATAATGATCATAAGCACTCACCTTAATTTAGCTAATATTTTCCAGCCTAATTGTAACCAAATATCCAAATTGAGATTCCGTGAAAACAAAAATCTGATATTGATTGATTTATCAAGAGGAGTCCCCATGTTTGTATCAAAGCAGGCACTCCCAAATTAAATTATCATCCAGTTGACCACACCGCTATTGCTTTACATTTATTATAATGGTTGGATGACTTTGGAAGCTGTCATCAAGGCATAGGGTGGCTATTTAATAAATCTCAAATATAATTTTAATTTGTTTTAACACTTTTTTGGTTACTACATGATTCCATATGTGTTATTTCATAGTTTTGATGTCTTCACTATTATTCTACAATGTAGAAAATAGTAAAAATAAAGAAAAACCCTTGAATGAGTAGGCGTTCTAAAACTTTTGACCGGTAGTGTATGTCGGACAGGTTTTTTGTATCAAGATTTGTTACGGGGGGCACACAAATCCAAAACAATGTGATTGCAAAATCGAATGCTTCTACCCAAAATAGTTACCTTACCTTTCTACTTAAAACCTAAATCGATAATGTCATTTAACGTGGTTCTTCAATAATTATGCATACTACTTGTTGGATACGCATTTGGTGTCAAGCTGACTAGTTAAGCCTTGATGTTTTCACACATCATCTGATCCAGGAAGGAATTTTCCAAATGACAGTCAATTGACTAACAGCTGTTGTGATAGCGCATGCGATGCAACAACAGCCCAAGTGCTAGAAAAAAGGTGTTTGTGAGGAATGTCCAGAATATTTTGGTGTCTCATTCGTTACGCCAGTGACCGTTGTACCTGGTTCCATGCTGGATCTAATTATCCCTAGCAAATTGATGTTGATCATTTGTCTGCTTGATTTACAGCAGGGTCTCATTACCTTGATGCTTTCTCTGTTAAATCTAATGTGTTCATGTTTTTGTGCCTCAGATTGGACACCGAGTCTACTATGCGCAATTGTGTAGGCTAGACTATTGCGCATCACCCAATACTATTCCTATTAATTATTCTGCATATAATGACAACAAATTATACTGAACAAAAATATGAATGTGTTGTGTGACAAAACTGCACATTTTAGAGTGGCCTTTTATTGTCCCCAGCACAAGGTGCACCTGTTAAATGATCATGCTGTTTAATCAGCTTCTTGATATGCCACACCTATAAAGTGGATGGATTATCTTGGCAAAGGAGAAATGCTCACTAACAGGGATGTGAACAAATTTGTGCACAGAATTTTAGAGAAATAATCTTTTTGTGGTATGGAACAGTGGTGGAAAAAATACTCAATTGTCATAAGTAAAGATACCTTAATAGAAAATGATTCAAGTAAAAGTGACAGTCACCCAGTAAAATACTACTTGAGTAAAAGTCTCTAAAGGTATTTGTTTGAAATATACTTAAGTATTAAAAGTAAATGGAATTGCTAAAATGCACTTAAATATCAAAAGTAAAAGTATAAACCATTTCAAATTCCTTATTTTAAGCAAACCAGACTGCCCAATTTTTTTATTTTATTTTTTATTGACGGATAGCCAGGGGCACACTACAACACTCAGACATAATATACAAATGAAGCATTTGTGTTTAGTGAGTCCGCCAGATCAGAGGCAGCAGGGATGTTCTCTTGATAAGTGTGTGAATTGGGCCATTTTCCTGTCAAAATGTAACGAGTACTTTTGGGTGTCAGGGAAAATGTATGGAGTAAAAAGTACATCATTTTCTTTTGGAATGTAGTGAAGTAAAAGTTGTCAAAAATATAAATAGTAAAGTACAGATACCCCAAAAAATGACTTATGTAGTACTTTAAAGTATTTTTACACAAGTACTTTACACCACTATTATGTAAAATTTCTGGGACCTTTTATTTCAGCTCATGAAAATATGGGACCAACACTTTACTTGTTGCGTTAATATTTTTGATCAGTATAAATAGCCTAGTGGGCTTATTCTCAATATCATCTGGTAATGAAATAACATGACAAATACATTTTTTCCCCCATGTTACTTACACCTGCAATTTTAAACAATACAAGGAGCTTGAAAAAGCCTACATGAATTTGGAGCTCAGAAATTCAAGTACTGGAGTAGGACTACCTTAAAAAGCAGACATTTCTTCAATTTGGTGCTTGAAAAGTCCTTGTAATTATTGTAGCCAATTTATAAGTTCCCCTGTTGCCTTTATGATTTTCCCTGATTTCATTTTTAAATCGTTTTTGTGAGAAATGTGGCCACTTTCGTTTGTTTCCTGCCTCTTCAATTGAAGGGTGCGGTAAAACCATGTGCGCTTATTATGAGGATAACATGTTTTTTCTCTTTTACCCTTATTTTATCAGGTAAGTTGACTGAGAACACATTCTCATTTACAGCAACGACCTGGGGAATAGTTAATGGGGAGAGGAGATGAATGAGCCAATTGGAAGCTGGGGATGATTAGGTGGCCATGATGGTATGAGGGCCAGATTAGGTATTTAGCCAGGACCCCGGGGTTAACACACCTACTCTTACGATAAGTGCCATGGAATCTTTAGTGACCACAGAGAGTCAGGACACCCGTTAAACGTCCCATCCGAAAGATGGCACACTGCACAGGGCAATGTCCCCAATCACTGCCCTGGGGCTTTGGGATATTATTATTTATTTATTTTACCAGAGGAAAGAGTGCTTCTTACTGACCTTCCAACACCACTTCCAGAAGCATATGGTCTCCCATCCAGGGACCAACCAGGATCAACTGAGCTTCAGAGGCAAGCCAGCAGTGGAATGCAGGGTGGTATGCTGCTGGCAACATCGAATGTTGGCTTCAATTTGGCTTTCCATACAAATCCTTCCACTTTTCATAGCTTAATTATGTGTGCCTGCGTCAACCACATACTGTAGGCTACAGAAAAATTGCCATGCATGTATCCAGTCTATTTAGTCAGACAATGTCCACATTATTCTCACATATTTTAGAATGTAATAATAATTTGAATATCAACGCATTGGCAAGGTATTTTTTAGTGGTAATGGCCTATTTAGTGGTTCTATATTAGGCCCTATATATACAATGATTTACAATTGTATAACGTTGAGGTCCTTGAAAATTAAAATGAAGCGCTAGAGTTATGGGTCAATTTGCATATTTTCACTTTTATTCCTCTAAGTACATATGTGGAACTGCATGAAAATCCATTTGGAAATGTTGATCCCTATGTCACACATTGGCTCCATTATTTACAGAAATAACCTGTTACACAGTGTAGAAACCTAATATTCCACCAATGACAGGTTTTTGTATCAACATTTTAGCTTTTAATAATAAACAAATGTTTTACAGGGTTCCATATTCCTTTTTATGGTACAACATGTGCTTCAGAAGTATCTAGAATACATATAGGCCCAATATATAGGCTATATCTCAATCAATTAAAAACATCTTCTTTTCTGGTGCTCCTTAACACCAGTGTTACCAAAATGTGTTGTATTAATTTAGAGCCCTGAGCATAGGTAGACTTCTGTCTTGATTGTTGACTTGAGAGCACTCCTATTAGTTGATTGAAGAGGCGTGCATGAATTGTGTAGCTTAGTTAGATGGAGACTGAGGTGGTATGTTATAATGGAGGTTTCACCCTCTCTGTCCCTCCCTGTAGATCCGGCTACCCTCTGGGGAGTCCATGCGGGAGCGCTTCCCTGCCGACGCCCCTCTGCGCAGCGTGATGGAGCACATCTCCGGGCGCTACCCCTCCCTGGCCTCCTTTTCCCTCCTCCAGGGGTTCCCACGGAAACGCTTTGGGGAGGCGGAACTGGCTTGCTCCCTGCGCTCCCTGGGCCTCACGCCCAACGCCGCCCTCTGTATCCAGACCACGCCCCCAGAGACACCCCAGGATCCGGCCAGCCCAGCTGCACGCCTCTTATTGGGCCAGGAGGAGGGGGTGGTTCCACCCCCTGCGCTTCCCCAGCCACAGCAGCCCCAGATACCAGAGCTGGAGGAGGAAGGGATGGAGGATCCCGCTCGGCCCCCACCTCTGCCTCACCAGCTGTGGGAAGAAGCAGTGGGCTACGCAGGCATCCCTGGTGTTGGGCCCCCAATGACCGGACCTTCTCACTCCTGGGGTAAGATTCACGTCTGGCGTATGAAGTCCTCATTCACAATGTATTTGATGTATTTTCAAATATCACAGTCGATGACTTGTTGGGTGTTTTACCTTCAGAAATGCATTTTCTTGGAGTGTAAATGGTTACATGGTACCATGTAACGCTGTATAATTGCCTTACTCACGAAGGCTATTGCATTATGGACCCATTAGTTTGAGGCGTCACTTTGTGAAGACACCATAACACCATTACAGGCACTAAGTTTCATTCAGGCATTCTGTGTCAGCTAAATGTGAATTGTTCACTCCGGGCGCAGTTTCTCCTAGGTACAGATCTAGGATCAGCATCCTCTCCCCCAATCCTAACCTTAACCATAAGTGGGAACAATGTGAAACTGACCCAAGATCAGCGTCTAGGTGCCACTTCATCCCACTCCAAAGTGTTCATGCAGTTTTTCCCTTACAGGACGGGGCCAGAAGCTGAATCCTGGTGATGCAGAGGAGGCTGCCAGCTCAGATGATGAAGAGATGCCAGAAGGGGGTAGAGAGCCGCCCTTCTTCCTCAATGGTACTAAAACCTCTGTTTGGAATTTTCTTTTATCCTTCCTTCCTTCGTCTCTCTGTGTCTCCCTGGTTTTTCCTCTGAACTCCTTGTTCTTTACAGTCCAATAAAGATGAGCCCTCTCTCTGTGTCAGTGGTTAGACAAATGGCTTTGAACTTGATGAGCACTGTAGCCCCATTTGCAGTAGGATTTAACCTGCTGTCCCCTGGGAATATATATATTTTTTACAGCAGGTTACTGCAGAAGTAGTTGAAGTGAACCAGTGTGTGTGTAGAAATCCGTTGAACTAACCTGCCATGGCTGCGGTCAGGATAGTGAGCCAACTGGCCCAGTGATGATGTTTGGTATCGCCTCACTCACCATGAGAAAGCTGCTTTGATTGGGAAATAGCAGGTGAATGCGCCCGACTTTCCAACTTATGCAAGTTTGCACTGCACTCACTCGTGCCAAAAATAAGTCTGTCTTTCTGAGTAGTCAAGCTCTGAGGTACAGACAGTAATCCAAGTGTTACACTTCGTGTGAAGCTCATTGCCGGGGATTCTTTTTACAGCCAAAGAGGAAGCTAAGCTGAAGAAGAGGAACATTGTGATTAGAGAGAGATTTTGTTTATGAGAGGCATGTGATATGTCTCAGAGACAGGCATTCAGATTGTTAAATAGCTTGGATATTTGTCTGAAATACACTATATATACAAAAGTATGTGGACGTCCCTTCAAATTAGTGGATTTGGCCACACCCGTTGCTGACAGGTGTATAAAATCGAGCACACAGCCTTGCAATCTCCATAGACGAACATTGGCAAGTCAGTGACTTTCAACATGGCATGTGCTGTTATTGTGAAGTGGAAACCTCTAGGAGCAACAATGGCTGAGCCGCGAGGTGGTAGGCCACACGAGCTCACAGAACGTCACTGCCGAGTGCTGAAGCACGTAGTGCGTAACAATCGTCTGTCCTCAGTTGCAACGCTCACTACTGAGTTCCAAACTGCCTTTGGAAGCAAGGTCAGCACAATAACTGTTTGTCGGGAGCTTCATGAAATGGGTTTCCATGGCCGAGCAGCCGCACACAAGCCTAAGGTCACCATGCGCAATGCCAAGCGTTGGCTGGAGTGGTGTAAAGCTGACCTCAACCCCATCAAAAACCTTTGGGATAAATTGGAACGCCGACTGCGAGCCAGGCATAATTGCCCAACATCAGTGCCTGACCTGACTACTGCTCTTGTAGCTGAATGGAAGCAAGTCCCCGCAGCAATGTTCTAACATCTTAGGGAAAGCCTTCACAGAAGAGTGTAGGCTGTTATAGCAGGGAACGGGGGACCAACTCCGTATTAATGCCCATGATTTTGGAATGAGATGTTCAACGAGTCTACATACTTTTGGTCATGTAGTGTAATTCAAGATGTATGGCTTCTAGAATTAATACAGATTTAAATTGAGTATCCAAAAGGCCTAACCTATTGATAACCCCAGCAGATATGCCCCGATTACCCTTCTTCCCAGAGAACCGGCTGCGTGGAGTGCTGGAGCCCAGACACCACTGGCCAGACCAGGGCAACAGACTTAGGTGAGTGCCCAGCCTAAACCTAGCCTATATCATGACCATGACCTCCACTTTAAAGCAATGTCTTTTTTTGTAACGTGATTTCAATTTCATTTGATACTGTTCAGGATCTAAACTCAGCGAAAAAAAGAAACAGCTTCACAGGTCTTCATTGTGAAGGGTTTAAACACTGTTTCCCATGCTTGTTCAATGAACCATAAACAATTAATGAACATGCACCTGTGGAACAGTCTTAAGACACTAACAGCTTACAGACGGTAGGCAATTACGGTCACAGTTATGAAAAATTAGGACACTAAAGAGGCCTTTCTACTGACTCTGGAAAAACACCAAAAGAAAGATACCCAGGGTCCCTGCTCATCTTCGTGAACGTGCCTTAGGCATGCTGCAAGGAGGCATGAGGACTGCAGATGTGGCCAGGGCAATAAATTGCAATGTCCGTACTGTGAGACTAGGCGCTACAGGGAGACCGGACGGACAGCTGACCATCCTCGCAGTGGCAGACCACGTGTAACAACACCTGCACAGAATCGGTACATCTGAACATCACACCTGCGGGACAGGTACAGGATGGGAACAACAACTGCCCAAGTTGCACCAGAAACACACAATCCCTCCATCAGTGCTCAGACTGTCTGCAATAGGCTGAGAGAGGCTGGACTGAGGGCTTGTAGGCCTGTTGTAAGGCAGGTCCTCACTAGACATCACCGGCAACAACGTCGACTATGGGCACAAACCCACTGTCGCTGGACCAGACAGGACTGGCAAAAAGTGCTCTTCACTGACGAGTCGCGGTTTTGTCTCACCAGGGGTGATGGTCGGATTGGCTTTTATCGTCGAAGGAATGAGCGTTACACCGAGGCCTGTACTCTGGAGCGGGATCGATTTGGAGGTGGAGGGTCCGTCATGGTCTGGGGCGGTGTGTCACAGCATCATCGGACTGAGCTTGTTGTCATTGCAGGCAATCTCAACGCTGTGCGTTACAGGGAAGACATCCTCCTCCCTCATGTGGTACCCTTCCTGCAGACTCATCCTGACATGACCCTCCAGCATGACAATGCCACTAGCCATGCTGCTCGTTCTGTGCATGATTTCCTGCAAGACAGGAATGTCAGTGTTCTGCCATGGCCAGCGAAGAGCCAGGATCTCAATCCCATTGAGCACGTCTGGGACCTGTTGGATTGGAGGGTGAGTGCTAGGGCCATTTCCCCCCAGAAATATCTGGGAACTTGCAGGTGCCTTGGTGGAAGAGTGGGGTAACATCTCACAGCAAGAACTGGCAAATCTGGTGCAGTCCATGAGGAGATGACTGTAACTTTTGATTTTGACCCCACCCCTTTGTTCAGGGACACGTTATTCAATTCCTGTTAGTCACATGTCTGTGGAACTTGTTCAGTTTGTCACAGTTGTTGAATCTTATGTTCATACAAATATTTACACATGTTAAGTTTGCTGAAAATAAACGCAGTTGACAGTGGGAGAACGTTTATTTTTTTTGCTGAGTTTATAACCCTAAGCAGAACTTATATCGGAAAAAATATTTGTAGGATTATTCAAGTTGAATTGATATGTAATAGGTAACTCCGTAGAAAGTGGATTGTTTTTCAATGTTTAGTTCTGATCAGCACTGCAACGCCTTATTATAAACTTGTTGAATGTGTAGAAGTGTGCCAGTGTCCTAAAGGTCAAACATAAGCGGTGACTTGATGTGTTGGCATGCAAACTTCAGACTTGGCATGTAGCCTTGATGGCATGTAGCCTGAGAAGGGGCTCAGGACCAAAACCTGCTCTGTAAATACATTCATTTTGAATGCAGCAGAGTTCTCCACATTATAGCCAGAGTGTGAACTTGCACTCTCCCCGTCATGGATTTAAAGCGTTGGATTGGTGTAAACATTGGCTTGGATTAAGTTTCCACCATTGTTAAATCCATGACGGGAAGTGTGCACAAGGGTGGAGAATCGGGAAGCTTTTCTTATCTTTAATCATTTGACTAGATGCAAACGTGGTTGTGTCTCACCCAGGGAGGGGGTGGCAGAGGATCCAGCAGTGGAGCCAGAGGAGGCTGCAGGTTGTGTGGTGCCGGGGGCAGCGGGCCAGGCTGCAGTAGAGCGCCTCCAGAGAGCTGCCCAGGACGACCCCCAGGCCACTCAAGGTCACCCATCCCCCCCCAAGAAACCCTTCAGGACGCCCAGCGTCCCCTCCCTCTGTGTCATGGCCACCCGGGCCACAGTCAACCTCATGACAGGTCAGAGAACAACTTTAAAGTCCAACACTGTTATTTGCACACAAATAAATGTTGAAAGGCCTCACTTCTTGCCAAAACAACGACCTAGCCAAACGACTGTTTTTCCAACCATCTCATCTCAGAAATGGTCAGAATTGTACATACAATGATATTGGTTGTGGTTTATTGCAATTGTGTAAAAAATTCAAGATCACAGAAATTCATGTCTGGAAAGCTGCATAGAAAACTTCTTTCTTTCTCTCCTTCGTTCCTCCTCTCTCAGCTCCCAGCATGCAGTACAGCAGCAGTCTGTCGTGTCTGACCCCTGAACTGGCCGAGCTCCTGCTCAGTCACATGTCCCGCGAGAGGCTCCTTCGCCCGCGCACCCTGGAACTCTTTTTCGGCTGCCCGATGCAGAAGTTTGTCCTCAACTGCTACCCGTACTCCACCAACGAGCTGCTCCGGCAGCTACGGGCCTTCACTGCACTGAAGCACCTGAGCCTGGTCAACTCTCCTCTCATCACAGGTATACCTTTACCTTGACCGCTTTTGTGCTCACTGAGTATGCGTCCCAAATGGCAACCTATTCCATATAAAGTGCACTACTTTTGACCAGAGCCCTATTTCAACACTATTATTAGCGCCATTTGAATGTCAAGTTAAGTAAGAAAGTTACAAAAATAAAGGAATATAGATGCATTGGTAAGCTATCACTTTAAGCATGTGACCGGTTATCTTTGCAGCTTGTGGCTATGATAGTGATGGTTGCTATCTCTTTGTTTTCCCGTTGTCCAGACGCAGGCCTCTCTGTGCTGTGCAGCCTACTGAAACTGCAGCACCTGAACCTGGCCTCATGTAGCAAGCTAACAGACTCCTGTCTGCAACACATTACAGGCGAGGTTCTTCTCTAATTCTGGGTTGTATTCACTAGGCACCAAACAAAATAAAACTGACTGAAACAGGAAGGGACTATACCTGAACTTGCCCAATAAGTAACGTTTGTTTTGGTTTCTGTTGCAAAACGTTTTGCTATGGTGTGCACTAATAAATACGACCCTGGCTACAGCATAGAACGGCTGTGGATGAATTAAGTTTTTAATGCTTGGTAAGCAGTCTTGTAAATACAGTGCATTCGGAAAGTATTCAGACCTCTTCAATTTTTCCAAATTTTGTTACGTTACATCCTTATTATAAATGGATTTAAACAATAATAATCCTCATCAATCTGCACACAATACCCTATAATGACAAAGCAAAAACAGGTTTTTAGACATTTTTGCACATTTTATAAAAAATCTAAAACTGAAATATCACATTTACAAAAGTATTCAGACCCTTTACTCAGTACTTTGTTGAAGCACCTTTGGCAGAGATTACAGCCTTGAGTCTTATTGGGTATGACGCTACAAACTTGGCACACCTGTATTTGGAGTTTCTCCCATTCTTCTCTGCAGATCCTCTCAAACTCTGTCAGGTTGGATGGGAAGCGTCGCTGCACAGCTATTTTCAGGTCTCTCCAGAGATGTTTGAAGTCTGGGGTCTGGCTGGGCCACTCAAGGACATTCAGAGACTTGTCCCGAAGCCACTCCTGTGTTGTCTTGGCTGTGTTCTTAGGGTCATTGTCCTGTTGGAAGGTGAACCTTGGCCCTAGTCTGAGGTCCTGAGCACTCTGGAGCAGGTTTTCATCAAGGATCTCGCTATACTTTGGGACTAGGTCAGGGAGGTGACCAAGAACCAGATGGTCAATCTGACAGAGCTCTAGAGTTCCTCTGTGGAGATGAGAGAACCTTCCAGAAGGACAACCATCTCTGCAGCAGTCCACCAACTGGCTTTTATGGTAGAATGGCCAGCCGGAAGCCACTCCTCAGTAAAAGGCACATGACAGCCCGCTTGGAGTTTGCCAAAAGGCACCTAAAGGACTCTTAGACCATAAGAAACAAGATTCTCTGGTCTGATGAAACCAAGATTGAACTCTTTGGCCTGAATGCCAAGCGTCACGTCTGGAGGAAAACTGGCACCATCCCTACGGTGAAGCGTGGTGGCAGCATCATGCTGTGGGGATGTTTTTCAGCAGTAGGGACTAGGAGACTAGTCAGGATCGAGGGAAAGATGAACGGAGCAAAGTACAGAGAGATGTGCCAAGCTTGTAACGTCATACTCAAGAAGACTCAAGGCTGTAATTGCTGCCAAAGGTGCTTCAACAAAGTAGGGTCTGAATACTTATGTAAATGTAATATTTCATTTGCTAACATTTCCCAAAAATTATGGGATATTGTGTGTAGATTGATGAGGGGGAAAAAGCTATTTAATACATTTTAGAATAAGGCTTTAACGTAACAAAATGTGGGAAAAGTCAAGGGGTCTGAATACTTTCCGAAAGCATGATATGGGAGCATAATATGGCAAGAGTGGCGCTTCAACTTGGTAAAAATGATTGAAATCATAATTACGGATAAATGTGTCAACCATTTCACCAACTTGAAAGGAGGACTAAGATAAAAACAAAAATCTCACTCCGCACCCTTTGTGTCTTAAAGGCTTGAAGAGCCTGTCTTTCCTGTCGCTAGACCAGACCAAAGTAAGCGATGTAGGGATGGTGCTGTACCTGCAGTCTGCTCCTTCGACACTCACCCAGCTTAGTCTGAACCAGACCTCTATCACGGAGGCCACCCTGGCAGCGCTGCCCGCCTATGTGCCCCAGCTACGACTGCTCAGCATCAAACACACTAAGGTAGCTCACTCTTGCGCTCGTACAAGCACACAAACACGACAACACACCCAACCACAATATCCTGAGCCCGTTTTGAGATTTAGGTCTACTTTGACCCCTTCCTCCCTCGTCTGTCAGGTGAGTGACGTGTCGGCCCTGGCTGAGCTTCCCAGCCTGCAGACCCTCTACCTGGACGGCACGGCGGTGAGGGAGGGCTCTCTGGAGCACCTGGCCACCCACTCCGCCCTCTCTGCCCTCAGCGTGGCCGGCATCTCCGTCGCTGATGGCAACAACGTTCTCCAGATCATCTCAGGTGAGCTGCACATGGTATGTGTGTGTACAGCAGTATTCACATCTGAGAGGGAGAGAGACTGTGTACAGCAGGAGTTTTCAAATCAGGGCCTCAAGGTCTGCAGTACTGCTGTTTGATTGACTTAAAGTCATTGATTTTCCAGAGTCCATTCTCCCTGTTTTCTCAGGTCCAGTCCCTGATTAGAGGGGAAGATTACAGCAGATGTTATTGTTGTGTATGGCTCACAGTATATAGTTCAATGTATTTACTAAAGTACTACGTCTGTTTTGGCTTGTTCATCCCAGGTCTCCGGCTGACCCAGCTGACCCTGCCTGGACGCCACTCGGTGACGGACGCCGGCCTGGCCTTCCTCTCCAGACTGTCCCTGCTGTCCGAGCTGGACCTTACTGACTACACATACGTCACCGACCAGGGGGTCACCCAGCTGGCTACCATGACCAGGTCAGCTCACTCTCTCTCATAACTATTATCCTCTCCTGGTGTCAATATACACGCTTGTCATGATAGAATGGCACTCAGTGGTCACCAACCTCTGTCTTGTGGAGCTATACAGTGATTTCAACTAATCATTTAGACTAACTGGTTGTGTTCGTGGTGAGCTGGAACAAAAATCTGCACACCATTGCTCACATGGACTAGAATTGGTGGTCACTGCTCTAGTTGATTCACCAGCGTCCTCCAGTGTTGACATTGCAGTGAATGAAGAAATGCTGGGCCGTATTCATTAGGGACCAAACAGAAGAAAACGGACTGAAACGAGGGACTACCTGAATTACCTGTCCAATAAGAAACGCTCATTTTTGTTTTCTGTTGCAAAACGTTTCGCTACGGTCAGCACTAATGTATACGACCCTGATAGAAATGTCCCCCTCTCTTGTCTCCAGGCTGAAGAGGCTGTCGCTCAGCAACACCCAGGTGACAGACGCGGGGCTGCCCTCCCTGCGCTGTCTGCAGGAGCTGCTGGAGCTGTGTCTGGACCGCACGGCCGTCACCAGCCGAGGAGTGGCCGCCCTCGTCACCGGTCTGCCACACCTGCAGGTACGGAGCACGCATGAAACCCCATAGACAACTATTGTGTAAGTGGATAGAACTCTGCAAATAAGTTATAGGGCACCAATGGCGCTAACAGCGCTCCGTTGTAAAACTTTGTTCAAGCTGCACGGCCAGGTACGACTCCAACACAATCATTAAGTTTGCCGATGACACAACAGTGGTAGGCATGATCACTGACAACGATGAGACAGCCTATAGGGAGGAGGTCAGCAGGACAACAACCTCTCCCTCAACATGATCAAGACAAAGGAGATGATTGTGGACTACAGGAAAAGGAGGACTGAGGACACCCCCATTCTCATCGACGGGGCTGCAGTGGAGTAGGTTGAGCGCTTCAAGTTCCTTGGTGTCCACATCACCAACAAACTATCATGGTCCAAGCACACCAAGACAATCGTGAAGAGGGCACAACAAAACCTATTCCCCCTCAGAAAAATATTTGGCATGGATCCTCAAAAGGTTTTACAGCTGCACCATCGAGAGCATCCTGACTGGTTGCATCACTGCCTGGTATGGCAACTGCTCGGCCTCTGACCGCAAGGCACTACAGAGGCTAGCGCGTACAGCCCAGTGCATCACTGGGGCCAAGCTTTCTGCCATCCAGGACCTCTATACCAGGCGGTGTCAGAGGAAGGCCCTAAAAATTGTCAGACCCCAGCCACCACCATAGACTGTTCTCTCTGCTACCACACGGCAAGCGGTACCGGAGAGTCAAGTCTAGGTCCAAGAGGCTTCTAAACAGACTCCTGAACATCTAATCAAATGGCTACCCAGACTATTTGCATTCTCCCTTCTCTCTCTTTTACACCGCTGCTACTCTCTGTTATTATCTATGCATAGTCACTTTAATAACTCTACCTACATGTACATATTACCTCGACTAACCGGTGCCCCCACACATTGACTCTGTACCAGTACCCCCTGTATATAGTCTCACTATTGTTATTTTACTGCAGCTCTTTAATTACTTGTTACTTTTATTTCTTATTCTTATTAATATTTTTTTAACTGCATTGTTGGTTAGGGGCTTGCAAGTAAGCATTTCACTAAGGTCTACTACACCTATTGTATTCGGTGCATGTGACTAATAAAATTTGATTTGATGCAATTATTAGCAGTAGTTACATTGATGTTGTGGCTTTATGTTCCAGGTATTAAGCTTGGCCAGTACTCAGGTGGGCGACACGGTCGTGAGGAGAGGTCTGGTCCACTGTGTTCAGCTCTTCAAGCTCAACCTCAGCCGGACACGCATCACTGACCACGGTAAGATCCCATCATACAGTTGAATAAAGGGCGCACTTGGCCCAAAATAGTCAACTGAACGGTCATTGCAAAGATAGGACATGAGCTCTCTAATACATCTCTATATGCCAGCAGCATACCACCCTGCATACCACCCTGCATACCACTGCTGGCTTGCTTCTGAAGCTAAGCAGGTTTGGTTCTGGTCAGTCCCTGGATGGGAGACCAGATGCTGCTGGAAGTGGTGTTGGAGGGCCAGTAGGAGGCACTCTTTCCTCTGATCTAAAAAAATATCCCAATGCCCCAGGGCAGTGATTGGGGACACTGCCCTGTGTAGGGTGCTGTCTTTCGGATGGGACGTTAAACTGGTGTCCTGACTCTCTGAGGTCATTAAAGATCCCATGGCACTTATCGTAAGAGTAGGGGTGTTAACTCCGGTGTCCTGGCTAAATTCCCAAATTTTGCCCTCAAACCGTCACTTAATAATCCCCAGTTTACAATTGGCTCTTTCATCCCCCTCTCCCCTGTAACTATTCCCCAGGTCGTTGCTGTAAATGAGAACGTGTTCTCAGTCAACTTACCTGGTAAAATAACGAATAAATAAATAAAAATAGGTCCCACTCATTATCTTGCAACACTTCCATGGAAGTATTTAGAGGTGAAAACCTAATATACCTTCTTTTTGTGTCCATTTCCCTCAGGACTGAAGTTCCTGAAGTGCATGTGTCTGACCCAGGTGAACCTGGACGGCTCGGGCGTGACCCTATCGGGCATCGCCAACCTGGTCGCCTCCTGTCCCCACATCACCAGCATCAGGGCCAGCAACCCGCGAGCCATCCCCCCTGACCAGGTCTCCGACGACAACGACGGTGACAATCAGTAGGGGGATGAGTAGTGCCCCCGCCCAGCCCTTTCTGATGAGGCTTGGGTCAGCTAGCTAGTAGCTTCCGCTGTGCTCGGCGGTATCAGCCCCATGTTTCTGCATCCAGCTGACAGGCTCAGCGTAGTCTGGGTGAAGAGAAACCCAGCTCTAACTGCACTGCTTCAACAGCGGCTAGTGGCACTACTCGCTCAATCACAAGTCCACCATAATAGCTGTCGAAACCTTAGAAGGGTGCCTTCTTGTGCTTCTAAAGGTCTAGATGGGATCCCTGCTCCCTGTAGTTAATCTCAACCCCCATTAAAGTTATTACGACGAAGTCTCACATAAGTGTGCTATGTTGATCCCGGTGTAGGGTTCAGTTGTCCCTAAACGCAGATTTTGGGTCAGTTTTGCATTTCTCCCGCTAATGGTTCAGTGTAGGATTGGGGGAGGGAAAGCTGATCCTAGATCTGTACCTAAGGGAAACGTCACTCCAGAGTGTAGATCCCCCTGGGCCTGGCAGAGGTATAGTATGCATGATGTCCAATCTACATAAAGCAAAGGAACTATGATTAGGAATTGATCAGGGGTATAACCTTAATATATCACAGCATGTTTTCACCCAGATTTTTCTGCCTGAATTATCTAACGAATCAGTTAACACTACTGAGGTCCAACATTTAACTCCAGTTTTACTTACTTCCTGTATTGTCAAAAAACGAAATGTTGGGGGTGGTTCAAGCTAAGGCAGGTTCTATCTACAGTTGAAGTCGGAAGCTTACATACGCCTTAGCCAAAAACATTTAAACTCAGTTTTTCACAATTCCTGACATTTAATCCAAGTAAAAATTCAATTTTAGGTCAATTAGGATCACCACTTTATTTTAAGAATGTGAAATGTCAGAATAATAGTAAAGAGTGATTTATTTCAGCTTTTATTTCTTTCATCACATTCCCAGTGGGTCAGAAGTTTACATACACTCAAATAGTATTTGGTAGCATTGCCTTTAAATTAGGTCAAACGTCGTTTCGGGTAACCTTCCACAAGCTTCCCACAATAAGTTGGGTGAATTTTGGCCCATTCCTCCTGACAGAGCTGATGTAACTGAGTCAGGTTTGTAGGTCTCCTTGCTCGCACATGCTTTCTCAGTTCTGCCCACAAATGTTCTATAGGATTGAGGTCAGGGCTTTGTGATGGCCACTCCAATACCTTGACTTTGTTGTCCTTAAGCCATTTTGCCACAACTTTGGAAGTATGCTTGGGGTCATTGTCTATTTGGAAGACCCATTTGCGACCAAGCTTTAACTTCCTGACTGATGACTCAAATTATGTCAATTAGCCTATCAGAAGCTTCTAAAGGCATGACATAATTTTCTAAGCTGTTTAAAGGCACAGTCAACTTAGTGTATGTAAACTCCTGACCCGCTGGCATTGTGATACAGTGAAATAATCTGTCTGTAAACAATTGTTGGAAAAATTACTTGTCATGCACAAAGTAGATGTCCTAACTGACTTGCCAAAACTATAGTTTGTAAACAAGACATTTGTGGAGTGGTTGGAAAACGAGTTTTAATGACTCCAACCTAAGTGTATGTAAACTTCAGACTTCAACTGTACTAACATTTGATTAGCCAGCAAGTGGAAAGCTAAGCATTGTTGGTGGTTGTGGAGAGGTTGACTTCTCAAAGCAAATAGTGGGCCATGATATGGGTTGCATATTGAGTGGTTGGGTTCAACAGCAGGAATCCAAAGCATCTCCGTTCATAATGAATATAGTTTTGCTTCTTATGTTATGTTTACACAGATGTAAAATAAGGTTTATTTTCTCAAGATGTAAATGTTTTAGATAAGTGCACTGTATTCCCTACATTGTCAAAGGAAAATGCAGAATTAAAAGCTGCATTTTGGAAGATGTGTTTGTTCAAAGACCCCAAAATATGAGACAGTAAGTATTCAATTGTCAATTCAGTAATTTATTCAGACAAATCGTTATTGCAATACGTTAAATAAAAATAAAAGGCATAATTAATGCTCTTTTGCACAAATTACCTTCAAGCTGCTGCATTCATTTTTGGTTGTTACACTTATTAGAAAAAATATAACTTTTTCTATGATGACGGCAGTAATATGGAATGCGTTCCATGATGCACTTTGAGATGCTTCAGGTGAATCAGCCAATCAGATTGCAGCTGGAGGCGGGTGGGTGTAGGGTGAAGTTGCCCTTAGAGGCTGACTTTGGGTCAGTTTTGCATTTTCCCCACTAATGGTTAGGATTTGGGGAGGAAAGCTGATCCTAGATCTGTACCTGGAGGAAACCTCCCCCCGGAGCATTGAGGACTACTGTTCCACCACACAAGCACTTTGGAGTCCAAATCCATTATGGTGATTGGGTTTACTGGCTCAGATTGCAGGGGCTCTAGATGTCATGCGCTTGCTTGTCAATCTTCGATTTCAAGTGTTCCTTGTATGCCAGGATGTCCCTGTTCCATTTGGTGATGGTTTGCTTCTCACATACCCAGATCTCCTGAGCCACCTGAAAAATAAAATAAAAAAAACAATTGGTGTCACAACTCAATATTAGAAGCATAGGCAATGAACAAACCTCAATTGAAAACATGTTCCCTTTCTCTCCAATTCTATCCATATTGTATCTCGGAAACCCAAATGCTCGATTAGGTTCTGGGGGAAGATGTATGAGAAAAGTTACTGGCGAAGTTTCCACCCCCCCTAAATGGAAACTCTCAGCCAAAGCATGGGCAAAAAAATCCCCTCCCTTTCTGAAATTCAAAAGATGTGCACGCACACCTGCAAAATCTTGATTTGTACAAATGATCACGTCGTCGCATCACACAGTCTGTTGACAGACGCTACGATGCCATCCTATGTTACATGTGTCTGTCCACGAGAGATTATCCATATTGTAACTACCTAGCAGGGTCTAAGACTTAAGTGATGTGAAGTATAGATGTGGGACCGGTCAGGGAGGATATAATTGTGGTACCTGCTGGATGAGTCTGAAGTCGTGGCTGACCAGCATCATGCCGCCCTCGTAGTCGTTGATGGCATCAGCCAGGGCGTCAATGGTCTCGATGTCCAGGTGATTGGTGGGCTCGTCCAGGAAGAGCATGTGGGGGTTCTGCCAGGCCAACCAGGCGAAGCACACCCGACACTTCTGGCCGTCCGACAGGTTCCTGATCGGACTCACCTAGGGGAGAGGACAGAGTAAGGACCATGAAGGAGTGCAAGTGCTTCCATGCTCTTGAAGAACTATCAAATTCCACCATTAAGTACCCACCAGAATACACCACAGGTTAACGCTACAATGATTGTGGAGGATTAAAAGACACAGGGTTTGAGAGGAACAGGTATTCCGAACAAACACGGGAAAAGCTTTCAAAGTCACTAATTCCTGTACTATCAGTGACGACGACACAATCATGTCAAAGTCACTTCAAACAGCGTTTCTATACCAGGTGACCAATCTGATTCGGTCAATGCTTCTCCAGTGGATCCTGGGCCCGGACCGAGCTCTGCGGTCTCACCTGTTGTTTTCCTGTGAGGCCGTAGCGGCCGATGATCTTCCTCATTTCCTCCTTCTCCTTGATCTCTGGGTAGCACTTCATCATGTACTCCAGAGGAGACAGGTCCAGCTCCAGCTGCTCTGTCAGATGCTGCAGAGAGATAACACCATACAGGTATATTAGATACATTCAGATGCACTTTAACAAGCGTACGTGCTGACCCAGTACAGGCGTGAAGTACAAAGGCATTAAGGTCTTCGGCTGAGGTCGGACAGAGACACGAACACACTTGAAATTGATCTATTGTCTGTTTTTGGTCTAAAAAGTTAAGTCAAGTATTTTCAAAATAAGCTTTGTACGTAAAAATATCGGACATAGTGGGATTTTAGACGGACAATCTCTTGTCTATCATCCGACAAACGATAACTCCCATTTGAAAAACCATTGACTCAATCCCACATTTTCAGACACAAAATCCCAGTGTCAGCACCCATACATGCTGACCACACCGCCTGCGTTGCATGCATGAGCGTCGCTAAATAAATGTACACACGCATGTTACTGAATTTCATCCAAATTGCTCATGCGTGTCAACAAAGGAGCATCTGTGCACCCAGGCGCTAAAATAGAACTTGGATCAATTTTTGACGTTTGATGCTCCGCCTCTCCCATATCATTGGTTTTTAGGAGCACGTGGGTGATTGAAAGATGAACTGAGATCCACACTCCAGTCAAAGTTGGTTGCCAACCGCCATGTAAAGTCCACAGAAGAATAAGAAGGCTGAAGGAGAAGAGATTACTAGAAACTAACTGAGTTTCCCCATTTATCTGTGGGTGAATTGTTGGAGAACACAATTTTATGTGACTCAAAATGGGTCAAAATTCTACGAAGATCCATAAAAAAAAGGACCTTAAGGGCATTTCAGGTAAAATAACCGAATGTTTATATCCCAGGACAAATTAGCTAGCAACAGCAAGCTAGCTAGCTAAATGTACATGAATATTTCATGTTTCAACCTGTCCCCAAATTAATATATACAGAACAAAAATATAAACGCAACATGCAACAATTAAGAACACTTTACTGAGTTACAGTTCATAGAAGGAAATCAGTCAATTGAAATAAATTAATTAGGCCCCAATCTATGGATTTAACATGACTGGGCAGCCCCGCCAGTTGTGAGGCCGGTTTTGGGATTACTGCCAAATTCTCTAAAACGACGGAGGCGGCATTTGGAAGAGAAATTAACATTCAATTCTCTGGCAACAGCTCTGGTGGACATTCCTGCAGTCTGTATGCCAATTGCACGCTCCCTCAAAACTTGAGACATCGGTGGCGTTGTGACACAAAACTGCACATTTTAGAGTGGCCTTTTATTGTCCCCAGCACAAGGTGCACCTGTGCAATGATTATGCTGTTTAATCAGCTTCTTGATATGGCACACCTGTCAGGTGGATGGATTATCTTGGCAAAGGAGAAATGCTTACTAACAGGGATGTGAACAAATTTGTGCACAGAATTTTTGAGAAATAAGCTTTTGTCCGTATGGAAAATTTCTGTAACATTTTTATTTCAGCTCATGAAACATGGGACCAACACTTTACATGTTGCGCTTATATTTTTGTTCAGTATAGTTGGTTCAGAGTTCATTTTGATATTTCAACCTGCGTGTCCTGATCGCGTTTGTTGTGGATGGACAAAATCAACACGCGGACGCACTCGTGTGCCCGGTCTAGTCAGCATATTATGCTCAAGCAGGTTTATGTCTCTGCAACCGGGCTATTTTTATTTTTCCGTTATTTTACCAGGTAAGTTGACTGAGAACACGTTCTCATTTACAGCAACGACCTGGGGAATAGTTACAGGGGAGAGGAGGGGGATGAATGAGCCAATTGTAAACTGGGGATTATTAGGTGACGGTGATGGTTTAAGGGCCAGATTGGGAATTTAGCCAGGACACCGGGGTTAACACCCCCACTCTTACGACAAGTGCCATGGGATCTTTAATGACCTCAGAGAGTCAGAACACCCGTTTAACGTCCCATCGGTTTAACGTCCCATCCAACCAATTTTTTAGACCAGAGGAAAGAGTGCCTCTTACTGGCCCTCCAACACCACTTCCAGCAGTACCTGGTCTCCCATCCAGGGACTGACCAGGACTATGGCGAGTTGAAGCATCCATGCATGCAGAGTTTATTTATGCCTGTCAATCAAAACCCAGCAACCAGCATGGGATGGCCGTCTTTAGGAACCACCAGGCAATGTGTCATATTCCTACGTTCTTTCTCCTACCTGGTGATATCGGCCAATCTTCACGTGAGAATGTTTCCTGATCATGCCGTCAGTGGGGAGCAGCTGGAGAGAAAGAGAGGTTTTACGGTATATGCCATACTGTCATTACGAGACGGTAAAACAAAGAGTTGACTGAAATGGCACCACCTACCTCTCCCATCAGGAGTTTGAGGAGTGTGGACTTCCCTGCTCCGTTGGGCCCCACCAGAGCCACTCGCGTGTCCAGGTCAATGCCAAACTCCAGGTTCTTGTATATGTGTGGCTGGAGGAGGAATAGGCAGATTAGTGAATGAGGACGGAACACAAGAAACGAGCTCCGAGACTCCAATAAAAACCCGCTCATTTCTACATACTGACCTGGTTGTCACTGTATTTGAAGCTAACGTTCTGAACCATGATAACAGGAGGGGGGATCTTTCCACAGGAAGGAAAATAAAACGACAGTGTCTATGAGAGGGAGAGAGATGATTACCACCACTGCAACACTAAAATTAGCAATAGCGTGAACAACCTATTATTTATTCCTAAGAGTATGCACTACTTTGTTCAAGAGTAAACCGTGAATGGCTTTAGAAAGCAATGGATGTGATTCAGTCCAGTACATTAATATATTGCATCCACACTGAAATGTTTCAGTGAGCCTCTTGCCTTGTCATCCACCACACGTTCAGTCAGCCCTGAGGCCACCATCTTCTGCAGCGTCTTCTCTTTGCTCTGGGCCTGTCGTGCCAGCTTGGCCGAGCCATGACCAAACCTGGCAATGTAATTCTACACAGCGGGTAGAGAGAGAGACGGCGTCGGAGTAAAGCATCATACCCTTTTAGCCTGGTTCCCACGGTTGGCGCCTTTTGTCAACTCCGTTGCTGTCCTTGACACTCATTTGGCATGACGATGAGTGTCAACGATAGCACAAACAGACCGGGACTTAGGCTATCATACTTTTACAGTACAGGGGAATAATATTTTCACGTGGGGTAGTATTAGTACTCTGCATTGTCACAATGTGGCGTCGCCTACCTTCATGTGTGAGATCTGGTCCTGCTCCCAGTTGAAACGTTTCATCTGGTTCTCTTCCAGCTCCTCCCTGGTCTTCACGTACTGGTCATAGTTACCCTTTCATTCGAAAAATAGAATCTGCATGGTCATCCCACACCATTCGGTGAAGCCAACGGACACACTGTCTCGCATGCATAATTAGCAACAGGCCATAACCCCACGACCCCCCTTCTCCTCCCTAATAAGGTGTGATGAGATCACAGTTGGCTGTGTCTGTCCAGGACACTCTAGTGGAGGGTTTCTCAAACTGGGTCCTGGGCACAGGAGGTTGGCGGCCCCTTAATTAGGGAGGACAGGCTGGTGGTAATGTTTGGAGCGGAATCAGTGGAATGGTGTCAAACACATGGTTTGACGCCATTCCATTTGCGCCGTTCCAGACAGTATTATGAGTCGTTCTCCCCTCAGCAGCCTCCACTGGTCCTGCCCCCCGGTGCACGTTTTGGTTTTTGCTCTAGCATTACACAGCCGATTCAAATAATCTAATAATAATGCTCTACTGCACAATACATGGTTGCCTTCTAAGGGGTGACTCAATAGCCTGATGGAACGAGCATGATCGCTGCATTCACCATTATTTTTCACTTCAATGTATGTGAATTTGTTGCCAGGTGTAATATGTTAAAGTATTTTAAAATTGTCAAATAAAATCTATCAATTAACTAAAACAATGGTGAAAGGAGCAAACCGCCTGGTTCCACCAGGCTAGTGACTGAATGCCCTTTGATAAACTGCTAAATAGTAGTGTGGCAAAAGTGAATCGATCGTGTCTGTTGACCAGGGGGGTGAGTGAGCTCGCTGCTGTGTTCTTACCGTGAAGTACTTGAGCTTCTTCTGGTGCAGGTGGATGATGTTGGTGCAAACTCCGTTTAGGAAGTCTTGAGAGTGGGAGATGAGCACAAGGATTCGCCTGAACCTAACAAGGGATCGGTACATTCAGCACATCTCAAATGCACGCGACTACTAAACTGATTGACATTGACAGATGAAGCACACTCACGATGCGAGCTCCTCTTCCAGCCATACACAGGCATCTAGGTCCAGGTGGTTGGTGGGCTCGTCCAGCAGCAACATGAAGGGCTTGATGAACAGAGCTCTAGGAGAATGAAGAGGGAAAAGAAAAGCATTTATTCCAGACATTTTCTACTCATATTATTGCAATGTAACTGTGAATGTAATCTGAGATATGACTGGGTAAGAAACTGATGACTAGGTCAAGTCCAGGCATCTGCCACTAGTAATGAAACCTGTCTACTTCTTTGCATAACAATCTGACACTACTTCCTAATACTTGCATTGGCTCAGGAAAAGGCTTAGTCATGAGTGTGAAACAAACACTTTATATTTTTGGTGTGTTGGCTCTATCTCAGTAATAAATTGGGTAACGATGGCAGTATCCTCACAGCGTTCAGTAGAGGGAGCCAGAATATCATCACCGACAAAACCAACACTGTCAATTCGTTAAGGGATGTTGAGAAGGCGTAGAGACCAACTCAACTTGCAGTACAGTTCATTAATCGTAAAGCATCATGTTCGCTTTCCCACCTGGCCAGAGCCACACGCATCCTCCAGCCTCCGCTGAAGTCCTTGAGCTTCTTCTGCTGCATGGCGGCGCTGAAGCCTAGGCCGTGGAGGATCCTGGAGGCTCGCACCTCCGCCTTGTCTGCATCCAGCTCTTCCAGACGCTCGTACAGCTCCATCAGCTTCTCACACTCAGCTACAGAGGGATGGTGGGGGCGAACATTTTCAGCTACATTGTTTATAAATAGATGACTATTGTGCACCTGGTTGTTTCCGGGAGAATACAACTAGGTGGTTTCGAACCATGCCCCAGTTACCTTTCATCATTTTAATGTAACTATCAGGTGGAGGTGCTTTGTAAAATACATTGCATTCGGAAAGTATTCAGACCCCTTGACTTTTTCCACATTTTGTTACGTTACAGCCTTATTCTAAAATTGATTGTTGTTTTTTCTCTCTCAATCTACACACAATACCCCATAATGTCAAAGCAAAAACAGATTTTTAGAAATGTTTGCAAATGTATAATTTTTTTCAAAACTAATCACATTTACATAAGTATTCAGACCCTTCACTCAGTACTTTGTTGAAGCACCTTTGGCAGTGATTACAGCCTCGAGTCTTCTTGGGTATGATGCTACAAGCTTGGCACATCTGTATTTGGGGAGTTTCTCCCATTTTTCTCTGCAGATCCTCTCATGCTCTGTCAGGTTGGATGGAGAGCATCCCTGCACAGCTATTTTCAGGTCTCTCCAGAGATGTTCGATCGGGTTCATGTTCAGGCTCTGGCTGGGCCACTCAAGGACATTCAGAGACTTGTCCCGAAGCCACTCCTGCGTTGTCTTGGCTGTGTGCTTAGGGTTGTTGTCCTGTTGGAAGGTGAATTTTCACTCTGGAGCAGGTTTTCATCAAGGATCTCTCTGTACTTTTCTCTGTTCATCTTTCCCTTGATACTGACTAGACTCCCTGCCCTTGAAAAACATCTCCACAGCAAGATGCTGCCACCACCATGCTTCACCGTAGGGATGGTGCCAGGTTTCCTCCAGATGTGATGCATGGCATGCAGGCCAAAGAGTTCAATCTTGGCTTCATCAGACCTTTTGGCAAACTCCAAGCGGTCTGCCATGAGGAATGGCTTCAGTCTGGCCACTCTACCATGAAGGCATGATTGATGGAGTGCTGCAAAGATGGGAGAACCTTCCAGAAAGACAACCATCTCCACAGAGGAACTCTAGTTCTTGGTCACCTCCCTGACCAAGGCCTTTCTCCCCCGATTGATTAGTTTGGCCGGGCAGCCAGCTCTAGGAAGAGTCTCTTAGTGGTTCCAAACTTCTTCCATTTAAGAATGATGGAGGCCACTGTGTTCTTGGGGACCTTCAACGCTGCAGACATTTTTTGGTACACTTCCCCAGATCTTTGTGCCTCGACACAAACCTGCCTCGAAGCTCTACGGACAATTTCTTCAACCTCATTGCTTGGTTTTTGCACTGACATGCACTGTCAACTGTGGGACCTTATATAGACAGGTGTGTGCCTTTCCAAATCATGTCCAATCAATTAAATTTACCACAGGTGAACACCAATAAAGTTGTAGAGACACCTCAAAGGATTATCAATGGAAACTGGATGCATCTGAGCTCAATTTCTAGTCTCGTAGCAAAGGGTCTGAATACTTATGTAAAGAAGGTATCTGTTTTTATTTTTAATAAAGTTGAAAACATTTCTAAAAACCTGTTTTGTGTGTAGATTGAGGAAAATAAAATATTTAATCCATTCTAGAATAAGGCTGTAACGTAACAAAATATGGAAAAAGTCAAGGGGTCTGAATACTTTCCGAAGGCACTGTAGATACAGTATGTGTGTCACTCACAGTCCTCGGCTGCTAGCCGCTCTGCCTCCTTCTCCAGCTGGATCCTCTCCTCGTCCACCTCCATCACACACTGCAGGGCCGTCTTGTCACTGGGGGCCATTTCCCTGGTCAGGTGGTAGATGTCTATGTGCTCGGGAATGGGGATCTCGCGATGGCCGATGGCTGATAACAACATGGACTTTCCTGGCAGGGGTAAACGACATACATTAGCAGCGGGAAAATCTATTTTTTTGAGTGCAGACCCTCTACAAATGAGAAATGTGTCAGTGAAAATCATTGAGGTTGTGGCCCCTGGCGTAGGGCTACGCCCCTATGCAACGACTTATGGTGGTACTACCTACCTGTGCCGTTGAGGCCGAGGAGGCCGTAACGCCGTCCCGAGTTGAGCTCTAGGCTAGTGTCGGTCAGCAGCTCCTGACCGTGGAAGGTGAGCGACAGGCTGGCAATGTGCACGTCGGTGCTGTTGAGGTGGGATGCCAGCACCCCCGTCACCGCCCGCGCATCCAGCTTCTTCAGCTCAAACTCATCCAGCTCCTTGGTCAGGCTAGCCACCCCTGTCAATCACAATAGTCTGGTTGACTATATTAAGCCCAAGTAGAGTGTTAGCGTGAGGGTTAATGCTGTCAGACACCTTGGTTAATGGAAGCCATTGGAATAGCGGTGAAAGATATATTCCCAGCAGAGAAAGTATCACAAGTTTAGCATAATTTATATTCAACCAACCAGTGGACATATTAATCCAAAACGGATTATATAATTGATAACTGTTCAGTACATTTTCACTCCTCTCACCATTGCTGTCTGGTCCATTTTCCTGGCTCTCTGGCTGGTCGTTCTCCCCATTAAACTCATCAGTTTTCTTTGTATGCGCCTGGCGGGACTTCGCAGCTTCCTTCTTCTTCGCTGCCTTCTTCTTGGCAAGATCTGACGGCATTGCTCCGTCTGAACCCCGGACACCAACATCCAAAACAAGAAGAGAGCAACAGAAATGGACTGCCGAGTACTTAGCTGTGGACGTTAGTGAATGGCAAGAAACATAGCAGCAATGTGTTGAGGTGATGTTGAAATTAGAGTTCCTTTATTTAGATTTAGGAGGCATGCATTTAATTCCCAGGGACAGTAGGTAGCTTAGTGGTTAGAGCATTGGGACAGTTACCGAAAGGTTGCTGGATCGAATCCCCGAGCTGACAAGATAAAAACAAATATGTAGTTCTGCACCTGAACAAAGCCCACTATTCCCCGGTAAGGCCGTCATTGTAAATAAGAATGTGTTCTTAACTGACTTGCCTAGTTAAATAAAAACAACCACTCCGTTTGAATTTTTCCAAACTCTGCGTCTTCTTCCGTCCGGCCAGAGTCCGTCGAAGAAGTTACCAAACCACTGATGATGAAAATATGTCGGTTCCGACGATGAGTTTATGGGATAGCTAACGTTAGCAACTTGTAAACAATTACCCATTCCTATAAGTACTATTTTAATATGTTAAAAATACACATTGGCTGTTAAGACTGTGCATATGACTGTTGCCTACCGTTTTAGTTAATTGACGTTCGTTTTTTATTCCAATTATTAGGAGGTCGCTAGCAAACAGCCTAGCTCTTAGCGAGCTAGCTGCTCTGTAAGCTACCTTGACTTGCTAGAATGTTATAGAAACAAGTTGAAGAAAAAGTAACAAAACATGTTTTATTATCTACTGAAACAATAGTTTTTTTCTGTCTTGAATGAAAAGGTCATATTTTACAATCTCCCAAAATAAATGCGATCCATGACGAGAGACAACGCTCCCTACATTTATGTAGTGCTGTTCTTGTCTATTGATGTTATGTATTATGTCACGTTTTGTGTGGACCCCAGGAAGAGTAGCTGTTAGTTTTGCAACAGCTAATGGTGATCCTAATAAAATACCTCCATCTTGTCTTGTGAAACGTTCCCTATGCTCGCCGTCCAGTAACAGAACGAGATAAAGGTCATGTTAAAAATACATTTTAAAAAACATGTTGAAAATAAATTTGATTTCAGTTAAAGGACTGATATCTCATAGAACAAAACGTATAAAATATCCTAAATCTGTGTTAACCCCAGAGTTTATTTTCGGAGTTTATCCCCAAATCCTATTCTTTCCCCCATGTATTATTCCCATAGGAATAATTGAGTGAACCAGCGGTAACTCATTTCCGGTTTTTAGGACTACAGGCTGGCGAGCTCCATTACAGCAGCTCACATGTTGCAGTAGCTGACTAAACTCAACTCCCGGATTTACGATGGAGTTGACAAGCGACTAGTGTGGGCGGACTGGAGCTCCGATGTCACATAAAATGACGTTTTTATAAAAATAACTACTGATTTCAGCACCCAAAGAATAGCCCGCAAGTAGTCGTCCCTAGTTACCACAGCCACAACGTCAATTATGGCTAAACGCCTATTTATAAAATGTATCTTCTTGAATCTGATTCTAAACCTTAACCACACTGCTAACCTTATATTAATAATACCAAAAAGCTAGTTTTCATGATTTTCTACGATATAGACCATTTTGACTTTGTGGCTGTGGTAACTAATGACAACCCGCAATTACATAGAACAATGGTATTTTAAGTGACGTCGAGCACCAGTCCGCCCACATTAGTCGTGGTACAACTCCATCGTAAATCCTTGAGTTTAATCCGCTATGTCGCAGTTCACGTAAAAACGCACTGATGGTGGTGGCTTGCATGGCCTAGCCGGTTGCACTAGCGCAGCAAGCTATTAGGTTGCTTATGACATGGTAGCTGGTGAATCTAGCTAACTAATCGGCTACCATAAAACTATGTGAAATTGCAATCAATAGCTAACATATATAGCTAGCTCGCTACTGACTGAGAGAGTTGCGCAAACTAACAGCAACGTGGTTGGCCTAACTCGCGTTGTAGCAACTCAACGGTCTATTTTTCGCGCCAACTGTGCGAGTTACGACAATATATTTTATTCTTCCGTGTCTGACTTTCTTACCTTGATGACAGTCACACGAGTTTCGGCCGGCTTGCTGTCACTGAACAAGTTGATACTATTCTGCTAGCGACACTAACGATTACGTCACTTTCTATGTTATTGAATAAACCTTCAAAATAAAAGCCCGCATTTCAAAACATCGCAAGGTGACTTATTCAAAATATACTATATTTTGATCAATGTCGATTTTTATTGTGTTTAATAGCAAATGCATAATCTATATATGGTGTTTCATGGGGAACTGAATAATACGGAGTGTTGCTGGCCTTTTACTACACCCATTCTATAGGCCACAATGCAAATCACTGTATATGTACTAGGTTTGAATCACATACACTGCCTTTCCTTCTAGCGGGGCTAGCGCTGACCCCGCCTCAATTGGGTAATTACTATGTAATTAACTACAAACTAATGTAATTGCAGTAAAGCATTCTAAATTGTGAACCAAACATTATGCACACCCTGTCATTATAACTGATAACAGATGTTCTGTGGCTAAAATGTATACTACTGACTGTCATCAAAGTTATAAACATTAAGTTGTGTCACATAAAAGCTCACTGCTATTTTAAAATTGAACCTTTATTTAACTAGGCAAGTCAGTTAAGAACAAATTCTTATTTACAATGACAGCCTACCGGGGAGCAGTGGGGTTAACTGCGTTGTTCAGGAGCAGAACGACATATCTTTACCTTGTCAGCTCAAGGACTCGATCCAGCAACCTTTCGGTTACTGGCCCAATGCCAGTAACCACTAGGCCACTTGCCGCCCGGTTGGTATGATTAGTTTCCCCCTAAAGTTTTTCTCACAACTGTTCTGGATGCATGCATTAACTTGAATGCAATAACATTTATACAATAGAATGAAGCATTCCAAATATTGCCTGGTCTGGTATTGATTGATGAAGTAAGTATAACTTGAAGGGCCCTTCATCTCATCACAGAGATTTTCTCTTCAGACGTCTGATGACGTGTCTGCCAGAATATTACGCTGGGGAAGCAGTGGAGCGCACTGAATCTCATCATCATCAGATGGATGCAGAATGAGAAGCAAGATTTGCAAATGAGACCAAAATGCATATTCCAGTACACCGCACGCTTTCCACAAGGTTTCTCTCGGACCAGTAGTTATTTTTATGAATTCATGAAGATTTGACAGTGATGCTTTTCTTGGAGGCGGTGAATGACTCACTTTGAGGAAGTTGCTGATGTAGAGGAAAAAAGGTCGACATGGTAAGCTACCTGGCTAATGTAGCTAGCCATCGTTTGAAGAAAAGACATAATGTGTTTCCGTGCATAACTCTGACATGGAATGTGATTGATCTCCGACAACCTACAGACAAAACATCGATAATTGCGACTGAATCAACAAAAATTGAGAGGAGAACATCCTTTGTTTTGGGGAGAGACCGAAGGAGGGAGGACCAACACCGTTAACGTTAGCTGATACTGATGCATGAATGTTGGATGTTGTTTTGTCAGGGTATCTAAAATATGAATTCAACGTTGTAAATCCCTGGTTTGTTTTGAACTAGCTAGCTAACTACAATAGTTTCACTGTATGTAACTAATTAGGACATTATTAGCCAGTCAGTTAGCTAGCTAATTAAGAAAGTAATAGCAAGCCCATTGCAATTTGTTATTGGTTAGCCTGCTAGCTAGCTAACTAACTAGCTAGATCGTTTATTATGGGACAGTAGCCCATTGTTAGTACAGTAGGTATTGACTGCTGAAGAGTGTCAGTCAATAAAGCTGTCTGTCCACTGTCCAGTTATTCTCTAGTAATGGCCTTGTAGCTAATGACCTTATCTTCAAATGGCACTGTTAAGGATGTAGTAAACTATCTAATCCATGGTGCAATAGTCACCAGTAAAAACACAGCCAGGATTGTGCCAAAGAAGTATATCATACTTTACTGAATCTAGCTTGAAAGTTGAAAGTGGTTGGCACTTCACCAGAAGGGTCATTACATGGTTTTGGAACAGCATTCTGCAAATAATTATGTAGAAAACTTCAGAGGAACGTCACATAACACTTTATTGACAACACCCAAGTCCACCGCTTCGGCTATGCGTCTCTCCTCCTTCCTGGCCGTGTTCAGGCCTGCTCTTCCCCTTATCCTGGGGCTCTCTTTAGGATGCAGCCTGAGCCTGCTGATGGTCTCCTGGACCCAGGGAGACACAGATGACTCGTGTGGAGATGAACTGGGCAATGGGGGTCTCTTCCTGGGCAGCAATAGGGGAGACCCCCCAGAGGACCAGAGAGGTGGTCCTGGGAATGAGGACTTCCAGCCCCGCATTGTACCATACCACAAGGACCCCAACAAACCACACAAGAAGGTCCTCAGGTGAGCATTTTGGGATGGATGCACAGAGGAATACCACATCCTATCATAACATTAGATTTCAGAGACAGTTTGCAAATGGAAGACACTGCTTCAATGTGTCTCAAAAATATATGCAGAGCTGTTGGATCTCTTTTATGAAATGCTCTTTTATAACTGTGTTCAGAAAATATGCACCCCAGTGCGAGGCATTTGGGTCGTATTTCCTGCTAACTAACGCTTATGCAACCCACCCACATTGCCAAATTCTTAATTGATATGTAAATGAGGCAAATCATGACGCTCGCTACAGATGCATCACACTTTGTTCCAAAATGAAGGCCTTTGTAGGCCACTGTCTGTTTGATTCCCAGCGATTTTTGTTGTTTGTTCACCCACTTAATAGGCTTAAGCTGTTCTAACTTCATACTGGATCTAAACCACTCTAGGGTGGATACGCAGTAGAATATGTAGGCCCTACACTTTTAGGGAACAGAGAACATCATTTGTTAGGCTATACAAATGTAGCCTATATGAAATGGTCCCCAAAAAAAGGTAAATACATGGTCAATGCTATTAGACCACTGCTGACCTTTCACCGCTTTATAAAGATTTGTTCAAAAAGCCCATACGGTTTGATAATCCTACTGTCTCGCGTCTCTCCAAATCGCCTCTTAAAGCTGATTATTGGCCGGGATTTACTGTAATTAACCAGTTAGCCTGGAGTGTCTGAAGAGCCCACCATTTTAATGATCTTAGAATGTTTTCAAAGTACAGTCATGGGACAGAATGACTCAGTGAATGATCCAATTTCATTGTCGTGTCTTCTTTTATGAAAAGCCTTACTGAAGAATTGTGATGCCTGTTGTATATGACTATGATCTCCTTTGGTCATAGCCTAAAATCCTTACTTCTTGCAGATGGTGAGAGTTAAGTCTAGACTCTGGAGTTCAACAATGAACTCAATGACATTCTCTTCCAGTACCTAGCTATCTGGACAAGAATAGGCACTAGGCGCATTCACAACTTATATTTACCATGACATTTTTTGTTTTTATCCAATTTGACTTAAAACAAGTACATTTCTTGTAGAATTAATAGCATTGTAGTAACACCTATGTATGACATTATTGTTACATAGTGCATTAGACAAGTAATTGCATATACCCAGTAAGATATGGCCGTTCCTTATTCCATCTATGTAATAAAATAAATCGCTCAGCTCCGCCCAGTATTGAGTGTTTGATTTGAAACAGTGAAAGTCCCTCTGAACGCCACTCTCCTCTGATCAGGACGCGCTACATCCACACTGAACTGGGCATCCGAGAACGCCTCCTGGTGGGTGTGCTGACCTCGCGGGCCACCCTCAACACGCTGGCCGTGGCGGTGAACCGCACCGTGGCCCACCACTTCCACCGCACCTTCTTCTTCACGGGCCTGCGCAGCCCCAAGGTCCCCCACGGCATGGCGGTGGTGGCCCACGGCGACGACCGGCCCGTGTGGCTGATGTACGAGACGGTGCGCCACTTGCACCAGCACTACGGCTTGGATTACGACTGGTTCTTCCTGGCCCAGGACGACACCTACATGCAGGCCGAGAGGCTAGCCGAGCTGGTGGGCCACCTCAGCGCCGGTCAGGACCTCTACATGGGCCGGGCCGAGGAGTTCATCGGTGGGGAGGAGAGGGCCAGGTACTGCCACGGGGGTTACGGCTACCTGCTCTCCCGGAGCTTGCTGGCCCGCCTGCAGCCCCACCTGGACACCTGCCGCAATGACATCCTCAGCGTCAGGCCTGACGAGTGGCTGGGCCGCTGCATCATCGACTACCTGGGCCTGAGCTGTGTAGAGGTGCACCAGGTAAACTCACAGCTGAGACAACGTTATAAAACATGTTTATAGAGTTGTTCAATAGAGTTTGCAATGATAAGCTGTCTATTTCATCAATGAGTCCAATGCTGATATGTCATCATGATTTACAGTACTTTGACCACACCCATCAGTTGTCTCACCTGCGAGATGGCTAACATTTCCCTCCCCGCTGTTTGCATGTGACCTACAGGAGATGACGTATCGCTACTTTGAGCTGGGGAAGAATGCAGACCCAGAGCGAGAGGACAGAGCCCAGTTTAAGAATGCCTTCACGGTCCACCCCGTGTCAGAACCCAGCCTCATGTACCGCCTGCACAAACGCTTCAGCCAGATCGAACTGGACTGGACCTACCTACAGATACAGCAGCTGCAGGTTGGTGTTGTTTAATGGGATTAGATATGCTCTCTCTATGCTTCAGGCTATTTGATGGGTTGTCACTGGTGTTGGTTTGACTGGTTTACTGGTCCAGCGTGCAAATGTAAAATTTTTGTACATACCGCACCAATTTCCACAAATCTACACCTAGGTAGAAATTCCTATCTCAAATCAAATTGTATTTGTCACATGCGCCGAATACAACAGATGTAGACCTTACAGTGAAATGCTTACTTACGAGACCCTAACCAACAACGCAGTTTTACGAAAATACCAAAAGAAAGTAAGAGATAAAAATAACCAATAATTAAAGAGCAGCAGTAAAATAACAATAGCAGGGCTATATACAGGGGGTACCGGTACAGAGTCAATGTGCGGGGCGACCTGTGTCGAGGTAATTGAGATAGAGTTAGCAGCAGCTTAGGGGGGGTAATGCAAATAGTCTGGGTAGCCATTTGATTGTCTGATCCAATATGTCAGAGAGCCACAGTGACTGAACATTTTGTCAGGACGTGATGTGTGAAATTCGTCATTTTGTAAACAATCTGTCAGTTTAAAAGTGTCAACTTTGTAATTTAATTCAATAAAACTTTATCCCCTCAGGGGCAATTAAGAAAAGTCAGATTTACAAGTATCAAGTCACACAAAGTCCTCCACAGAAAATAGCCTACAATATACAACAGACTTCACATGATTCCCTAATACCATACACCCCACACAATACATAAATACAACATATTAGGATCACCTTCCTAATATTCAGTTGCACCCCCCCAACCCCACTTTTGCCCTCGGAACAGCATCAATTCATTGGGGCATGGACTCTACAAAGTGTCGAAAGCGTTCCACAGGGATGCTGGCCAATGTTGACTCCAATGCTTCCTACAGTTGTGTCAAGTTGGCTGGATGTTCTTTGGGTGGTGGACCATTCTTGATACACGTGGGAATTGAGCGTGAAAAACCCAGCAGCGTTGCAATTCATGACACACTCAAACCTGTGCGCCTGGCACCTACTACCATACCCTGTTCAAAAGCACTTAAATATTTTTTTACTGCATAGGTAGCTATCACAAATTCGACCAAATAAAGATATAAATAGTCACTAACCAAGAAACAACTTCATCAGATGACAGTCTGATAACATATTTATTGTATAGCATATGTTTTGTTCGAAAAATGTGCATATTTCAGGTATAAATCATAGTTTTACATTGCAGCCACCATCACAACTCTCACCAAAGCAACTAGAATAACTACAGAGAGCAACGTGAATTACCTAAATACTCATCATAAACATTTATGAAAAATACACAGCGTACAGCAAATGAAAGACAAAGATCTTGTGAATCCAGCCAATATTTCAGATTTTTTAAGTGTTTTACAGCGAAAACACAATTTAGCATTATATTAGCTTACTACAATAGCCAACCACACAGCAGCATTGATTCATGCACGTTAGCGATAGCGAATAAACCAGCAAAAGATATTAAATTTTTCACTCACCTTCTCAAAACTTCATCAGATGACAGTCCTATAACATCATATTACACAATACATATATTGTTTGTTCGAAAATGTGCATATTTAGCGGCACAAATCGTGGTTATACAATGAGAATAGTAGCCAAGCTGCCAACAAAATGTCAGGAGAAATCTTGGGAGAGGCACCTAATCTAATCAATAACTAATCATAAAATTGACTAAAAAATACAGGTTGGACAGCAAATGAAAGATACATTAGTTCTTAATGCAACCGCTGTGTTAGATTTTTAAAATTAACGTTACTACAACATACAGCGTGCGTTAAAGCGAGACCGCACCGAAATTAATGGCGGAATAGTAGTGTAACATTTTTCAACAGAACAACGAATTAACATCATAAATAGTTCTTACTATTTGATGAGCTTCCATCAGAATCTTGTGCAAGTTGTCCTTTGTCCAGAAGAATCGTTGCTCGGTTGTAGATTGTCGTCTTCAACTTTGGAATTAGCAGCAAACATTAGCCATGTGACGAAGACGTGTCCAACTCACTATAACGCAGCACAAATGAAATACCGAAAATCGCAATATACTGATATAAACTGATATAACTCGGTTTAAAATAACTACATTATGATGTTTTTAACACCTATATCGAATAAAATCAGAGCCGGATATATCTAAAGCCTATAACGAGAGCTTTTCAGAATGCACTCCTGAGGTCTGTCTTGCGTCATGATGAACGTTGAAAAGAGTGCACACCCGGTTCCAAGAGCTTTTATACGGCCTCAGAACCACCCAGACACTCCATTCCAATTCTCACTGCTTACTGACATCTAGGGGAAGGCGTATGCAGTGCATGTCGACCCATAGATTACATGGAAATGTATAAACTGACCCTGGAACAGAGCCCCCGATTTGAGATTTTTCAGTTCCTGACAGGAAGTTTGCTGCAAAATTAGTTCTGTTTTACTCACAGATATAATTCAAACGGTTTTAGAAACTAGAGAGTGTTTTCTATCCAATAGTAATAATAATATGCATATTGTACGAGCAAGAATTGAGTACGAGGCAGTTTAATTTGGGAACGAATTTTTACAAAGTGGAAACAGCGCCCCCCTATTGAGAAAAGGTTTTAATATCCTAATACTGAAGAATAAAATATTTTATTAGATGCTTATGATACGTTGTCTCATCATGGTTGTGTCTTCTTGTCTTTTGACCAGGTCCAGATCAACAACCTGAGTGAGCTGACCCCAGAGGGGAAGGCGGGGGCCACCTGGCCCATCGGGGTCAACCCCCCTTTCAAGCCCAAAACGCGATTTGAGGTCATCAACTGGGAGTACTTCACAGAGGAGCACATTTACTCGTGCCCCGACAGCTCCCCCAAGTGTGAGCTGCGTGGCGCAGACCGGGCCGACGTGAGCGCCGTGCTGGAGACGGCCGTGGAGCGCCTCAACGAGCGCTACCAGCCCCAGCTGCGCTTCAGGAAACGGCATCTGCTCAACGGCTACAGGCGCTTCGACCCCACCCGGGGCATGGAGTACGTGCTGGACCTGGCCCTGGAGGCTTTCACCCAGAAGGGTCACAACCAGGTCATCGCCAAGCGGGTCAGCCTGCTCCGCCCTCTCAGCACCATCGAGATCATCCCCATGCCCTACGTGACGGAGGCCACCCGGGTGCAGGTTATCCTGCCAGTCACAGCCCACGAGCAGGACTATGTGAGCAACTTCCTGGACATGTACGTGATGAACACTCTGGACACGCATGACAACGTCCTGCTCACCTTCCTGTTCGTCTATGACCCCTTCGACGCCCAACGGATCAGTCAGGCCGACGTGTTCGCCGGCATCAAGGCCATGATTGGCGAGGTGGAGAAGCGCTACGGCGACGTGAAGATCCCCTGGATCAGCGTCAAGACGGAGGTGCCGTCGCAGGTCAAGCTGATGGACATCATCTCCAAGAAGCACCCGGTGGATACGCTCTTCTTCCTGGCCTCGGTGTGGACCGAGGTCAACGCCGACTTTCTCAATCGCTGCCGCATGAACGCCATCAGCAACTGGCAGGTGTTCTTCCCCATCCACTTCCAGGAATTCAGCCCGGCCATCGTGTACCGCGACCAGCAGCCCTCAGCCGCCTCCTCCTTCACCGCCGAGGCGCTGCGCGATGGACGCTTCGACCGCCACGTCTTCGAGGAGGCCTGCTTCTACAACGCCGACTACATGGCGGCGCGAACCAAGATGGCCGCCGACATCCTGGACAACGATGAGCTGCTGGAGAGCATGGACGTGTACGAGATCTTTGTGCGCTACTCGGGCTTGCACGTGTTCCGGGCGGTGGAGCCAGCGCTAGTGCAGAAGTATGTGCGGCGGGCGTGCAACCCGCGCTTCAGCGAGGACATCTACCACCGCTGTGTGCTCAGTAACCTGGAGGGCCTGGCCTCGCGATCCCACCTGGCCATGGCCCTGTTTGAGCAGGAACAGGCCAACAGCACCTAGGTGGTCTAGTGGGGCTCTTCCACTGCAGCACTGGTGTCACGCCAGACTTTTCTGGACCAGGCCTCAGAAGGCAACATCTATGGGCCTAACACTGGTGCAGTGCCTGACAGTGGAAATGCACCATACTGTAGGTCTACCATCTAATGACATTATGAACGTCAACCACACTGCCTCGACTTTTAGACAAGGCATGTTATGGGATGCTTAATATTCAGACGGATCCCTAAGGACCCATGTGCAATCTTAGGCCTGCGAAGACTGAGGAGCAATGTTACAACGTGTATTCCTGCTAACTGTGTGTGCAGGCGGACAGAACTCTGTGCTTTCACACCAATGGTAGCCCAAGGGGAGGCTCTATTGGGAGGTGATGAATGAACAATGAACAGCATTGATGTCTATTTAGGGCTGGGCAGTATACCGTATTTTACTATGTACTGTTATTGATGCACGGACCAGTTTGTGTTTATACTTTATCTTCTATAACGGTATTTGTGATACGTCACTCTGGCTTGTGTAATGTCAGTTTTTATAGTTTACTCCGTTTGCTACTTGAGTTGTCTCTCTCCTCCTGCATGCCACTTCCCCATGTGCTTCCCTGCCAATCCCTGCCCCCATCACTGTTGGTTGTCAATGCCGTGCCGTTCACTTTGTCTGCATGGTCAGATGTAACCAGATGTTAGTGATTTCCACTTTGCTTCTTAATATAATTCCACAAAAGTTCTATAATTACATTATTTTATGTATATTACAGTCTGCAAACTAGTAATTTGTCTTTTGAGAGACGCTAAATAGTGTTTGGGCTAATTGCTAGTTAGCTAACTAGCAAGCTAGCTAAATGTACACAGAGAAAACGTAGCTAGCTAATAAAACTTGATACCAGTACTGGTGTAGGCCTAGTTCAGCATGTTGTTTGTGCAAAAGTATCTTCTAAATCAGAGATGGAGAAGCATGAATATGTTAGCTAGTGCTAGATAACTACATGAAGTAAGAGAAAACATGTAATGTAACATTAGGGTCCACTGGGAAACACTGACCAACACTTGGCCTCCTACCATGTCACAATTATTCCTCCCTGGCTTTTTCATTCATTGTCATGTCAAACAACAATGTATTCAAAGTACTGTCCACTATATTCCAACAATAGCATTAGAATAATCATTCTATTTCCATGATTCCAACAGTTCACCAATTAATTAGGACTATATTTTTTGCCCATATCATGCAGCCCCACGTGGCACAGAGTGTAAATGATAACAAATGAGTGCAGGAAATGCAGAAATATCGTGATAAGATATTTTGGTCATTTCGCCCAGCCCTATGTCGGATGTTTACAATGTTTTGTTTTGCCTTGAGAAAATCGCCATGAGCTATATGTCTTCCTTCATGACTGTGCTGATTTATGATGCTAAAACTGGAATTAAAGAGAATTAAGTGTCTTATGTGTCTTTCAATTTACACTTAGTTTGCTCAGTATGTCGAACCTGTAGAGAGTGTGGTTTGATTCATTCCCTCGACATATGGTCTGTTTTTTATTTTTCTACGGTTATTAAAGGCAGATGTCGCATTCTGACTCGTTTCTTATGTTATTGTGGAATCGCAGACCTAGCAATTTCCTTTGCCATCTATCTTTTGTGCAGTTCAAGGTTTGTTTGAAACACAGCTTCATTACTGTGGGGTTCTCAATTAGGAAGACAAAATAAAAACGGCTTGTCTTTGAGAACTGCAGCCTCAACAATGACATAATAGTGATGCATGCTTTGCAAGTCAGGACTGAGGGTTTGCGAGCCAAGGACAAGCTATTAGAGGGTGTAGATTCTAGTGGTTGATATTCCTCCAATCATATAGCTCTGAAGTCTGTATTCTTCCTGGTTGCCTCTATAGCTGTGACCTGAGGCAATGTACAGTTTGTACTGAAGCCTGAAATATGCCTCCCCACATTAAAGTCAGTAAACCTCCACCCCTACCCGGGCCTCCCTGGATTTGGGATGGAATTCTCTACACACGTGTCTTATAGAAGGGAGTGCAGATTCAGAATGCCCTAGCAGGGTGGGTTTTGTCCACCTGGCCACAGTCCAACAGGGAGAGGGAGGGGGGAGCTATTTCTCCATAGTGTGGTGGGTGGGGGGGTTCAGAGCACTGAATAGGTCACTTGACAGTCTATCTGTCTCCTCCCTCTCTGGGCAGGGGGGAGAGGATTGCACCGAGGGGCGAAATGAATGTCAGGCCAGGGTTTGGCGGGGGGTGAAAGAGTTTCTTTCTGCAGTAGCTAGCTAGCGCTGAGGTTGTAGGTTAGCATTACTGCATGCACGCCACCTGTTTAGACACGATCAACAATAACTCACTTGTCTGCCATCTCAAAACAACGTCTTGCTCATGCGAGGACTGCTAGAAGTGTTACTCCCTTCTGACTTTTATCAGTCAGCTTATTGGCAAAAATGTAAGTGTTCTACCTCTCACCAAAGCCAAAGACTATTTGGCCCAGTACTGTATGAAGGTGTTTATAGACTAAGCTACACATTGATAGATATAGCCCCCTGGGCAGCTGGATTCCATTTCATTTGAAACCTATGAAATATAGCAAAGTCCACCTCTGGTCTTTCCAATTTGATGTTTCTAGGAGACATATTTAGACCATTGATCAGCATGAAAAATCTAAACATTTGATCTTCGGATAAGGCCATCCCCCTGACTTAGCAATAAACCACACACTGCAGACCTGATGGCATTTACAAACTTTGGCAAGCGCTTCTTTATTTACATCCAGGCTGTCTCACTGAGTCACAGCTGTAGTTTCATCATTTCATTTTTCTATTTTTTTCTTCCTTTGTTTTTTGTTTGTTTGTAGAATGGGGTAACCCAACACATTTGCACAAGTGAGAGCTATATCTCCATGGTGGTGACCAACAGACAAAACGGTGTAGCAGTGGAAAGAGAGCTGTGAGGAACATGGGCACTCCTCACAAAGTCATGCACAGAAACTGCGGTTACCACCTATCCATTCGGGTAGACCAATATCAATGCTTTTAGTCAGAGAGCGAGAGAGAGAGGAGCACACAGTTTAGGTACAGTCTATAGTCAGATGACACAAGGTTTCCGGCATCCGTGAGTTGTAGTTTCTAAAATGCCCAGAAAGGGGAGCCCTACAGTTAATGCTCCATGACTGCCAACCATACAAGACCAATCTGGGTCAAACACAAGTATTGATTGACACATAATTGAATACAACAACGATTATGCTCCCTTGCTTGGTGCGGTTGAAATACACGTAACCTGTAGTAACAAAAACTCTTATGCAGATAACATCTATGCTGGTTGGGTAGCCCGCAAGTTTTTAGCAAATGTTCAGTAAAGGCCCCTTCAACATGGAAATTGTGTCAAATCCATTGCTCTCCACATCCACTTCCATGCATTTGTGAGAGTATTTACATGTCCCGTTTTAAATGTATAAAACCTGTCCATGCAGCATGCATAGGTCTTTAAGAAATCCAACCTCGTTGTTTATGCTGAGTTAGGTCTCAGCTATGTCGAAGAAAATGTTGACACAAAAGAGATGTAACATGGACACAATTTTGATGTGACTGAACCTTACAGAAGACAGCAGTGTTGACTTCATATCAGAAACGGATTTCTGAGAAGGCTTCTCCCATCACAAGCACAAAACTACTGTGGAAGGGCACAGAACTGAATTGCTGTGGAAGTTAGTTAAAGAGATGGGCGTTCCCTGTGGGTGGGGAGAGAGGGAGGTATCATCACTCCCAGCATTACATTTTGTGGTTCTGCCCTATTAAAACTCAACAAGGGCCTATAATAACCATCCCCCACACCCTTCCCCCAAGTGTACACAGAGGGACACTAGCGTCCCTGTCCTACACCTTTAAACGTATGGACCCCGATCCTTCCCACCCCATGTCCCGCCCTTCACTAAACCAAACACACTGACACAAACAGTGCTCTCCCTGAAGAAAAACAAACAGATTTACATTCAGAGGTTTCCTTTAAAAACGTTGTCATATTCACCCTTGTTCAATTTCAACTGGTAACATAGCTTTATCGGGGTTAGACAAGATCACGGTAATCGTTATTCATTGTCCATTTGAACCATTCTAATACTCTTCATCGAGACCTTTGGTGACTCTGTCAAAACGTTCAAGGACAAAATACTGTCAGACAGATCCACTTGAGACAGGTAGTTCACAATAGATGTTAACTAAAAAATACAATGAACAAAGACCTATTTCCCCATTCATTTCGAATAAAAGGATTACTAAAAATTTCGGGCCAACATTTGTCAGGCTGCATTTTCACTGCCCGCCCCATGATTCTTCAACATAGGAAATGTTGGTTACTCTCACATCATATCCCAAAATGTGTCCTTTGTTAACATTAAAAACACTGATTTGAGCACTGAGAGGGTTCTGTAGCTAATACTGTTCCCAAACATGACTTTTTGTACAGTTATTATGACAGGACAATGAGCCCCTGGAATACATATGTCTAAAATAGCAACACAAACATTTAACCACTAACGTTAATCCATTTTGCACGGTAATTTACTGCGGTCAAGACGTGCCTTCAGGGGATAAGTCTGTCTGGGTGCTCTGTGTTACAGAGAGTTAGTCTGTGTAAAAACATGCAGGCTGTCCTGGCTCTAAGGCGCCACGCTATGGCCACCAAGTGTTACTACATTACTTCGCCTTGTGCCTACCGTCACCTCCTCACGTTAACATCTATCTTCTACGGTCAACTGATATGAGTCTTATTCATCCTTGTCCCTTTCAACTTCATCTGATGGAATATATTCACTTATACAGAGATCTACTTTTACAGTTACATTGTTTAAGGGAATTACGGTAGAAAGGTGGAAAAAATAAACTAATCTTCGATTGTGTCTTGATTAGTTAATAATGGGGGGAAATCTCATTCATGAAAGCTGCCTTCCTTGAACAAGTTAATTTTTTAAATGACAGACCTCAACATTTGGGCTTCAGAAGGGAAATTAGCCCAGTCCCCCGACCCATTACTTCAAACAGTAATCTTCATTCTGCTGGTGTAAATTTGGTTCCACACATCAAAAACACACATGCACACTTGGAGCATATTGCTCACATGAACAATACCACTAATGATACACTAAAACAATGGGCACAATCCACTGTGTGTGAGTCAAGACACTTGAAACATTGGGTTACAAACGACCACTTTGGGCTCATCCGAATGAGACGCAGTGGACCACTATGACTCAGCAGAAAAGTCAATCTGGTTGAGATGAGAAGGCTCTAAAACAGTAATCGTTCTGCAGGCAGCTGGTACAATGACTTCTAGTCTCTATGGAAAGACAGTGACATGCTAGTGGGTTCTAAGTGGTTGACATTAAAAGCAACCCACTGTGTTAGGGTTCTTTTGAGAAACAAAATGTCCGCCGAAGGCCTGTGGTCGCAGGAGTGTGGAGAGAGATGTTCGGTCAGTCAGAGCTGAACAGATTGAGGGACGTTTTATTTTGGACACATGCAATTGGGGGATGGGCCAGAGGTCAGTTCCCTAGCGATTAAAAAAACAAACAAACACAACACACAAAAATACAGGTCTGGGGTCAGATGAAGAGTGCAGAGAGAGAGACGTCCTTGACAGGGCGTTTAGGTGTTCCTCACAACCAAGGCCTGCTCCAACTCCTGTCTCCTCTGCTGGATCTGTCAGAGGGTAGAGTGGAAGGATGCCATCACCGTCAAACACACAGAAACACCCGGGCCTCACTACACCCGAGGTCGATTCCCAGTATCAATCAATTTGTAAGAAGGGTTATTTAAATAAAGTTGGATTGCTTGTGTTACACAGTTGTGGTAAGACTAGTGTAACAGAGCAGGCACAGCTTCAAAGCTAAAAGATGACTATTCCACGCTGATCTCAATTCCCAGTTTGTGTTCCTACTTGGACGCTGTGTTGTGGGAGTTGTTAAAAGGTTTTAAAGGTGCAGTGTTTGACGTGTCTCCTCACCTTGCTGTAGAAGTAACGACTGACGGCCTCCTGGGACCAGGGCTCGTGGTAAAACTCCGCCCTCCTCTCCTCCTCCGGGTTCCCCACCACGTCCGTCATCAGCTGCAGCCAATCAGAGAGCATGGTTAGTCATACCGTATGTGTGTGTGTGTGTGTGTGTGTGTGTGTGTGTGTGTGTGTGTGTGTGTGTGTGGGGCCTTCACCTTCAGGTCTCTGCTCTGGGACTTTAGCCAGTCCTGGATGTAGCCCTTAGGATCCCTGGAGAAGCTGAGCATAAAGTCCCTCTGGATCTTTAACTGGTTGATGGACTCAATGGTTTCGTGGATCTAAAGGGTTCGTAATGATCACTGGTGTCAGAGGACAGCTTACACAAATCTACTCGAAGCATATGACAATGACTTTCCAATTTCAATACACACATTTCTTTGAGTCACTGCGTTTTCCCCCCCGAATTTGTATTCAGATTGTGTAAGAAACGGTGGTGGCAGTGTCAAGGCTTTTCACACAGGAACACGAAGCCACAACACCTTGGTGTCACACACAGTGTAAAGATAGATTTACATTGCGGAGATGCGGGAACAACAATCCCGTTCCCGACACCTCAGCTTTTCCCTACACTGCCATTTATACCGGTGCGATAAATTGTTACCCACGGCGTGCGTAAAAGTGTTAGCAAGGGTCGGGGTGAATTCAATTCCAGTCAATTCAGAAAATGAACAAAATTCCATTTCCAAATTTGAAAAGTATTAAAAGAGAACTGGAATTTCAGTGTTGAAATGGAATTGATCTCAACCCTGGTGATAGCATGTCAGGCGACAAGATTCTCCGGGAGAATCAGATAAAACTGTATCCAACAGAGTCAAACTGCTCTGAACTCTAATTCACATATAACTCACGGTACTTAGTCGTCCCGCATCTCCGCAATGTAAATCTACCTTAAAGGTCATCTTGGGTAATTGTGATTGGCTATCCTTCTTGTGTGGTTGTCCCACCTTGTTGTCCAGTGAGGCGATCTCCTGCTGGTTGGCAGTGGAGAGCAGGAAGCTGCTCATCTGGCCCTTCAGGGGGTCCTCCACCTCCACGTCGATGTCATAGCACGCTGTCTTCTTCTGGTCATTAGGGTCCACGCTGTAGGAAGGAGGGGGGATGATGGTGAGAAGACTTTCTGAGGTTGTTGGCAGCACTTGAAATGTGATACACATTTTATTGTATTTTGTATTTAACCAGGTAAGACCAGTGAAAAGGTTGGGAGGCAAAAATGCTGGTGGTCTTTCTGTATCTCACCAGTATTCTTGCCTCCCAGGCTAGAATTTAAATTTGTATTGTATTATCTGCCCTTTGGGATGGCATTACCTGTGAAACACTGTGCCCACATTCTTATTTTATAGCATTTCAAATGTATTCATCTGCTGGATTTTTATACTGTATCTCTTTCAACTTTTTGTTGTTGAAAGAATTGATACTTTTTCGTGTCGCCTTTTATGACCAGGCAGTCACCCTTAAAACCAGGAATTTGTCAGGTAGGTGTTACGTATGATCTGCTCACCTGATGACGTGGTTGATGACGATGGGGTCAGGGGGCAGGAGGAGGTTGGTGAGACGCTGGGGGATCTCCGAGAACTTGAGCCGCGGGCAGTCAAAGATCTGAGAGGAAGACAGTAACATCTCAGAATAAAGGCCTAGCACCAGAGATGGGGAAATGTGTCCCCCCCAAATGGCACCATAGTACCTATTTAGTGCACTACTTTTGGCCAGGGTCCATAGGGCTCCTATGGGGTAGTGCACCATATAGGGAATATGGTGCCATTTGGGACGTAGGCAACAACATGCAACAGCTAACAGGTAACACAGTAACAGAGGAGAACTAGAAGAGTGTCGTCTACCTGCTGAAAGTACTTGTCACAGTTGATGTACTCCTTGTCGTGGGAGTCCTGCAACTTGTTGGTCTTGACATACTGCCACAGGGCCTGGATGATACAGGAGCGGGTCTGGGTGTGGATACCCAGCAGGCGAGCAAGACGAGGGTCCAGCTTGAACTGGGGGGGCTGGGGAGAGGTCAGAGAACACCATCAGTACTAGCCCAGACAGGAACTAGGAACCCCAGACAGGAACTAGGAACCCCAGACAGGAACTAGGAACCCCAGACAGGAACTAGGAACCCCAGACAGGAACTAGGAACCCCAGACAGGAACTAGGAACCCCAGACAGGAACTAGGAACCTCAGACAGGAACTAGGAACCCCAGACAGGAACTAGGAACCTCAGACAGGAACTAGGAACCCCAGACAGGAACTAGGAACCCCAGACAGGAACTAGGAACCCCAGACAGGAACTAGGAACGCCAGACAGGAATTAGGAACCTCAGACAGGAACTAGGAACCCCAGACAGGAACTATTACAACTGCCAGATGACAGCTGCTTTGCGGACACATTTGACACACTTCTGAATAGCTTTTAGTCTCATGTACTACTTTCTAGTAAAGCACATGAGTGGACAGCAATGCGAAAAACTGGTTGAATCAACATTGTTTCCAAGTCATTTCAACCCCAAAATTCAATGTGACGATGTTGAATCAACGTGGAAAATGTATTGAATTTCCAAAAAGTCATCAACGTAAGAGATTTTCATTTCCCCCCCACCCAACTTTTAACCTAAATCCAATGACAGGATGAGGTGACATTTTTGGTTGAATTCAAGTTACCTGACAATTCAACCAAATGTAAATCAAAACTAGATGTTGAACTGATGTCTGTGCCCAGTGGGTAGTGTCTCTATGGCGCCCTCACCTGGTAGTCTAGCATTAGCAGCAGTGTGCAGCGCACGCTCACGTCCCCTGGCCTCTTCACCTGGAAGCCGTCAGTCTCCTGGGTGGTGGGAGTGCGGTGCCACTAGCAGGAAACACAGAGACAAAAACTCCACCTTGAACACTACCTACAGGCACCGGCCACGGACTTCCAGAACATTCTGAATGTGTACATACAAACGTGCACACAAAGACGATAAAAGAATACAAAACCAAAATGTGTACACTTTCAACGAGCAGCCTTGCTCTCGACCCTTTGAGTTTGTTGTCTTTTGGAAGGCTGAATCGCTGTAAAAGAATAGATCATGCATGGCGTGGTAAGGAACTGAGTGAACTAGCAAGACAGCAGAGGGTTGATCATTTGTTTTTGCAGAGTCGCTAACTCATATGTTGGCATTCAAAAGGAAATGATGGTCCGATTGAAAATGACAATCTGCAGAGATATTTTGTAACCTAATAAGAGCATGGCTTATCAAGTTGAGACTGTACCCTACCCAAATGAAACCTCTATTTGGCATTACAGTCGTTACGATTACATTTTGTCCTCTGTTATCCGGGTCTCAAACCCTCCCTGGCATTTTATCTATGTGGAAATGTTAGTTGAGTCTGCATCTTACCTTCGCTTTACTGGTCAGCAGCTGAAAAGAAAAACACTTAAAGTTCCCTGCTTTTCAGTGCATTGTAGCCACTTAGCATGCAACACCGGGAGGGAACTGGGAATGCTTTTCTAGTTCTTTACCCACGAACTCAATGTAGGGTTTACACAAGTATGTTTTCATAATTGTGTTGTGCTACTTCAGGATCGTGAAACATTTTCTTAAAATGGACAGATTCATTCAAGCAAAGATGCATCTATGCCATTTATCCTTGCTAAAATATTCAAAGGTATTCTCTAAGGTGGGAAACCTTGAGAAGTACTCTTACCTCTAACACTCAATTAAGCATTTTGTCAATTCATAACACATCCTGCAGTGCTGTGTGAACTTGTTCCCAGTGCCAAAAACAGGATCTCTCCAAGCCATGTTTTTACAATTCAAAGGTCACAGAATTGTATGATTGGAATCCCAGACACCATTCTCTGGTAGAATCTTCATTCTCTGATAAAGTGGATTCCTCGAGATCCTAAACCCATTTAATGCTCAAATTAGATGTCATTAACTCGCTATATGAGAGTAATGAGCTCTATATGACTGGCTGTGTTTCTACTGTAAAAGTTCTGTTATCGGATGATGGCATCAGCCAGCTAACTGAACAACAGTGATGTCAGGTCTTCCAGTAGCCAACAATACCAAAATAGGCTAAATACATAAGAATAGTGGATCTCTTTTCTCTGAATCATAACTAAATACAAACCATCTGGTATCACTAAACCACACATGTAGCCAATGGCCTAATCTTGTACAGCGGGAGTGCAGGAATATTGTGAGCTGCATTGTAACTAAAGATACAATGCCAAAAGTATTTTGTGGTTAAAGACTATGGTTAACCCCTCGTTTGCCCAAAACCTGCTGAATAGATCTGGATGAGGCTGAATGGCGGGACCATAGAATTGGAATGAATAGAACGGACATCTCCATTCAGGTTAATTATGCCATAATGGGCGGACTGGGGGGAGGGGCCATTTTGAGGGTCCCCAAAGCAGTAAAGCACGAAGTGACTACAAAAAAAGAAAAAGACATTCCATTCTCATTCTATTTCTACGGACGGGACACAGACAGGGTAGAGGAGACGAGAGCGAGACGAGAGAGGACAGAGGGTTGTGTACGGTCAGTGGTCATCAGGGAACATGAACTCACCTCTACCAGGTGGTTGTCAGGACCATACAGGTCTTTGTCTAGCTCGATCACCAGGCTCTTGAAGAACGAGGAGAATTTCCTCTTCAGCTTCCCAGGCTATGAAACAAAGAAGTGGTGAGTTAGTTTAACATGGATGGAACATTTGGGCTGACATGAAGATTTGAAGAGTGTAACAAGCAAACACTCTCTCACACACACACACACACACACACACACACACACACACACACACACACACACACACACACACACACACACACACACACACACACACACACACACACACACACACACACACGGGCAAACATGTCTATATTGTGGATAGGGTTTCCCCCTTTGTAAACCAGTTTGATGTAGTCTGACCCTGTCTGTTTCCTGGCTACTGAACATCAGTTCCCGGGAGTGATTCCAACTAAACCACTACGAAGACCTGTCCAACACCTGCCTTAGAGAACTTGATATATACTGTTGTCATTGACTATAGTAACATTTCTTGGACACCAAAGCAGTGATATCATTGTATCTACTGTAAGCCCTAGGGGGCGGCCAAAGACGTAGCAGGAGACCACAAACAATGTGAAAACAGGATATTCTCATGGTCTTCTTCCTTAAAAGTTGATTCCAAATATTTGTGGGCTCTAAAACCTCAAAATTGCTGTGAAATGACAACCCCGTCTTGAAACTGATGAGAGCATTTGAGTCGAGCCACCATTTGAAGTCGAGCTAACTCTGCAAAAAGCAATCTATGGTCATCTTTCTTTTCCTGCCCCAGGCATAATCTGTGTAAACATTTTGCGAAACATTGATCATTCCTCCGAAGGTCTAACTAACCGAACAACTCTTGCTGCTGACTGACGTGGCCCGACGGTGGAGTTGTGGACATATGTTAGAACTATACAAGACTGCCGTACATTACTGTGGGGCAAACGCACCACAAAGCAGCTCCTGGATCAAAGAGCTAGCAATTTTCATACTTGGTTGAAGGATTAAGGCATGTTCTGTTTTTATTAAGGTATTTCACTGTGGTCAAAAGTAATTTTAACCAACCATGCTGCCACATTCAAATACCAACCCCCAGAAAAAAATGTCCTGAGGAGAAAATGAAATTGACTTAGTGGTAGGGATACAGTTGAAAAAGAACCGTTCATAACCACCAACATCCATAGAGGAGACTTTACAATAAGAGAACATAGGAACTAAACAAAATCAAAGGATATATCGCTGAATCAAACAAACCAGTAATGATGAAATAATAGAGTGGCATTGCATTGTACTACATGAAGTAGTATACTCACATCATCCAGCAGCTTCCCCTCAACCCGCAGCTCCCATGATGCAATACTGCCGTCTGAGTCGTCAGCGTCAGGCTTGGCAGGGTTGAAGGTGTTGGAGATGTACAGCCTCAGTTTACGCTTTTGCTGTCAACATAAACCCAAAGACACTGTTGGAACCAGCGGTTATTTCTCTACACATCAGTCTTGGCACTTTGGTACTAGTACAGTGCATTCGGGAATGTATTCAGACTCCTTCCCTTTTTCCACATTTTGTTACCTTATTCTAAAATGTTTTTTTCCCTCATCGATCTACACACAATACCCCATAATGGCAAAGCGAAAACAGTTTTTTTTTTAGAAATGTTTGCAAATGTTTAAAAAATAATAATAAAGAAACAGCTTATATACATAAGTATTCAGACCCTTTGCTATGAGACTCAAAATTGAGCTCAGGTGCATCCTGTTTCCATTGATCATCCTTGAGATGTTTCTACAACTTGATTGGAGTCCACCCGTGGTAAATTTAATTCATTGGACATGATTTGGAAAGGCACACACCTGTCTATATAAGGTTCCACAGTTGACAGTGCATGTCAGAGCAAAAACCAAGCCATGAAGTCGAAGGAATTGTCCGTAGAGCTCAGAGACAGGATTATGTCAAGGCACAGATCTGGGGAAGGGTACCAAAACATTTCTGCAGCATTGAAGGGCCCCAAGAACAGAGTGGCCTCCATCCTTCTTAAATGGAAGAAGTTTAGAACCACCAAGATTCCTCCTAGAGCTGGCGGCCCGGCCAAACTGAGCAATTGGGGGAGAAGGGCCTTGGTCACTCTGACAGAGCTCTAGAGTTCCTCTGTGGAGATGAGAGAACCTTCCAGAAGGACAACCATCAACTGGCCTTTATGGTAGAGTGGCCAGACGGAAGCCACTCCTCAGTAAAAAGCATATGACAGCCCGCTTGGAGTTTGCTAAAAGGCACCTAAAGACACTCAGACCAAAAGAAAGAAGATTATCTGGTCTGATGAAACCAAGAATTAACTCTTTGGCCTGAATGCCAAGCGTCACGTCTGGAGGAAACCTGGCATCATCCCTATGGTGAAGCATGGTGGTGGCAGCATTATGCTGTGGGGATGTTTTTCAGCGGTAGGGACTGACTGGGAGACTAGTTAGGATCGAGGGAAGATGAACAGAGCAAAGTACAGAGAGATTCTTGATGAACACCTGCTCCAGAGTGTTCAGGACCTCAGACTGGGGTGAAGGTTCTTCTTCCAACAGGACAACGACCCTAAGCACACAGCCAAGATAACGCAGGAGTGGCTTCGGGACGAGTCTCTGAATGTCCTTGAGTGGCCCAGCCAGAGCCGGACTTGAACCCGATCTAACATCTCTAGAGAGACCTGAAAATAGCTGTGCAGCGACGCTCCCCATCCAACCTGACAGAGCTTGAGAGGATTTGCAGAGAATGGGAGAAACTCCCCAAATACAGGTGTGCCAAGCTTGTACCGTCATACCAAAGAAGACGAGGCTGTAATCGCTGCCAAAGGTGCTTCAACAAAGTACTGAGTAAAGGGTCTGAATACTTACGTATGTAAATGTTATATTTCAGTAAAAAAATATATAGAGATTTGCTAAAAATTCTAAAAACCTGTTTTTGCTTTGTCATTATGGTACTATGTGTAGATTGATGAGGGCGAAAAAACGATTTAATAAATTTTATAATAAGGCTGTAACGTAACAAAATGTGGGAAAAGTCAAGGGTTCTGAATACTTTCCGATTGCACTGTATGTACCAGTATCGTAATGATTTACATAAACTGAAGAGTAAAGTATAGTAAACTATACAGTACGGTGTAGTGTATAGTATAGTACATAGTATGTATGTAAAGTATAGCATAATATATTATACCGTGTTGGGGAAGCTACTCTGAAAATAGTTTACCAAGCTACCAATTACTTCACACTGGAAGAAGTTATGGAACACTCAAGCTAACTTTAAGACAAACATAGTTTACTTAACTAAAGCTACTTTAAAAAGTAGTTCACTACATCCAAACTACTTAATGGAAAAACAATCATATGTAAATCTGAAATGTCATAGACTACAAATCGCAAGAACAGATCACTTTGGGCTTATGTGTTAACAGAATGTGAAATTTAGCCTATTAAACCCAGAAGTGAGAATTAGGCAGGTCTGATGCAAAAAAAAGATAATAAATGATTGCCTATTCCACCCATATTTTATTTTTGCACAAAAAGTAGTGTGTAGTTCCAGTAGTTAGCTACACCTATACATGGCAAGGAAGTAATTAACTACTGAAAAAAACTACCAAGATTTTTATTTAGTTCAACTACCATCAAGCTACTGGAAAATGTAATTGAATTACATGTAGTTCACTACTCCCCAACACTGATAGTAAAGTATAGTATTCACTGAGTGTACTAAACATTAAGAATATCTTCCTAATATTGAGTTGCACCCCCAAACCCCCTTTCCCCTCAGAACAGCCTAAATTCGTCAGGGCATTGATTCTACAAGGTGTTGAAAGCGTTCGATAGGGATGCTGGCCCAAGTTGACTTCAATGCTTTCGACAGTGTCAAGTTGGCTAGATGTCCTTTGGGTGGTGGACCATTCTTGATACACACGGGAAACAGTTGAGCGTGAAAAACCCAGCAGCGTTGCAGTTCTTGCCACAAACCGGTGCAGCTGGCATTTACTACCATACCCCGTTCAAAGGCACTTCAATCTTTTGTCTTGCCCATTCACCCTCTGAATGGCACAAATACTTGATCCATGTCTCAATTCTTTAACCTGTCTCCTCCCCTTTATCTACACTGATTGAAGTGGATTTAACAAGTGACATCAATGGAAGGGATCATAGCTTTCACCTGGATTCACCTGGTCAGTCTATGTCATGGAAAGAGCAGGTGTCCTTAATGTTTTGTACACTCAGTGTACTATAGTATTGTAGTGAGATACTTTAGGCCTATGATTTGTTACCTTCATGGGTCTCTTCAGGGCTTCCTGGATGTCCACCCGTTTACGCATAATGGTCTGGTCCAGTTTACGTTCAAAGGCCAACAGGTCCATGTAAGCCTGGGACTCCGGGACCAGCTCACGGATCTAATCGGGGGGGGGGGTTAACAAGAGCCAATTGTTTCAGTTAGTGTCTCTGACAGGCCACACAGTATACTGTATCATGTCCAATGCTATACCTCTTTATTTCTTTAGATTTAAAAAAAAAACTTTAGCTATTTTCCAGTAAAATTGCACAGAAAAAATGCTCAATATGACAATAAGTTGTGGCATTGAGTTACATGTTTGTGCTTTGGTTTCATTAAGGCACGTTAAGACATCCTGCCATCAAAGCATGTCTGGTGTCTGCACTGCAGCTGTATTCTCACAAGCCAACATTTTCCCCAAAAAATATTTTTGTCCTTCTCTAACAGAAGGAGTGACACCTAATGAAGGTGACAGAGCCGGCAGTAGTGCCTACAGGACCCGTGACTGCCCAGCACCACTCACTAATTGGTGCACCAATCCAGCATTTAGTGCTGCTAAGTCCGCATTTGAAATGCAGAGGGTGCAGCAGAGCCAACCCAACCCACCGCCCCTACCCAACCCGCCCCTACCCTCCCTGTAGGGAGTCGGCACACTGCCAAGGCTGCTTACCAGACTGGGCACAGACTCCCAGACTCTCCCACTGCATTACCCCTCCCTCGCTCTTTCTCTCCATCTCTCTACCTGTCTCTCCCTTCACTGTTCCCTCGACCATCTCATTCCTTCTCTATCTGCATGTCTGTCTGTCGCCAGGTTGAGGTGTAGCGCAGACAGAACGTAGTGGCGGACATTCCCTGTCCCTGAGTCATCGTTGTGGCGCCTGAGTCATGCAGCTATCGCCATTCCCTGTGTCTGGCTTGTGTTATGATAAGACCCACAGACTACAGAGACGCCTTTATGAGCACTATGGGGCTCCAGTCCACGGTCACCAGCAGCAGCCTTTGCAAAATCAATGGCCAACCAATGCAACCCCAGGCTGGGCCGGGCTGAGAGAGGGCAGGGGGTGCAGGGAGGAGAGAGCGGAGGCTGTGGCTCAGGCAGGGAGAGGACAGCGGCTCGCCGTGGGTTTCTTTTGCCCCGACTGGGACCACACACTGGACGCGCCCTCACCTGTGGAGAGATGTGCCCGCTCTATTGCCTCGTACGTTGTGTCACAGTCGCTCTGTTTCCTACCAGTCTATTGATTGTTCCATTCGGGAAAATATGATGAACAATTGAAAAGCGGCGCCCACCGCCGAGCCTCTGATCACCCGGGCATCCCCTTTCGCTACATTTCTAACAACACATAATCATCTGCCCCTTCAAGCCCTGAGATCAAAACACACACGATTTTTTTCCTATTCAACAGAGAATCGATAACCGCACACACAAACACTCGGGTAACGGGGGGGGGGGAGCAAAATATATGCAATCTCACCCTCTGTGGAAGAATCTTGTCTGCCATTTTCCTTCTCTTGGCGCTACAGAGGGAGAGAAAGACGGAGAGAAGAAAGAAAACGAGAGCATGTTACTATGGTGACTGATAGTGTAGCGCCCAGGCCATCTGCTAAAATCCTGGGCCACATCCAGCACCCCAGTGTCCCAGCTGTGTGTGTGTGTGTGTGTGCGCATGTGTGTGCATGCGTGTGTGAGTGTACGCAATGCGGATGTGTGTATGTGTTTTCGGGGGGGATCCAGCGGAGGCAGGCGTACGGTATGCACACCTGGGGAGCAGGCACCAGTGGCATTCAAAGTGGCACATCAAACACCTCATGCACTAACCTCTCATGACTTCAATGAGTCTAGACTTCTCCTCATTGATAGATGGTGTGTATGTTCGTTAGTGAGTTTTGGCTCCTATGCCAACTGTGGCCCACTCCGGAGCCCAATTTGCTATGTGACCACCAATGACAATGCTTCCGAACCCGGCTTTCTTCTTTCCGGTGAGAAAAAAAAAAAACAGTTGCCTATTACCTTTCAGCAGCTCACAGACCTGTCAAATTCTTTGGGTATGAAAAAGTATTGAAAATGTATGGAGAGATATTTCCATTTCCTGTCTTGGACAACATTGTTACGACACCTGACGGGTTACTTATCATGGGTCCCCGCTAAGGCAAATGAGGTGTGCTGGTTTGGTTTAGATGCCTTCAGACTCTACTTGGCTGTCTTGGTAGCGTCTGCAGCTGCAATCTGTGCCTCCTCAGTGAACTTTGGCTTAAATGCTTTTGTTATTTAATTATTTATTTATTTTTACAAATCGTTTATCCCCGAAACAGTCGTGCATTGTTAATATTGGGCCCGGACACTGATTTGAGAGAACACGTTTGAAATAGTATACAGTGTCATGGTTTTGTACTCTCTCAAGCTTCTCAGCATATCTGGTTCGGGTCCAAGGGAAGACATTTTGGAAGCGTTTAGTACACCACAGGACAGAGACAGACATGTATAATATAACGGTTTGGGATAGATATAGTGTGAGGATATGGCAGTGCTGTCAAACTGTATTAGACATTGGTATACCAGCAGGGACCTGATTCTCATTCAGAAATATTTTAACGGCGTAGGGCAAAATAATTAGTCAAATAGTCAAACACAGAGCAATATCGGGGTCTGGGTTACATTTCAAAGGGATCTGAGGGTCTTAAACTGGGAATCAGTCTAGCGAGCACATCTTGGCAAAACAGAAAAAGGTGTAGTTGATAGGAGAGGTTAGGACATCCTTTGGTGTTCAGCTGACATTCCTAGAGACAGTATAATTTGTTCCCATCATGCCATGCTTCAATCTACAGCATGCATCAGCACATTCTGATATACCGTTATGCACACCTGTTTAAGCTTTCCTCATGGGGTAGACAAACACAGGGGTTTGTTTGGGGTTACATGTGGGGGTGGGGTGACCGTGCCTACACTAGGAAGTGCTAGGGTCGGGGGTCAGGGGAGAGGGCAGGGGGGCGAGAAAAAACGTGTGGAAAAAAACGGACATGCAGCAGAATATACTCCTACTTTGATCCGAGCGTTGGATCTGATTGGGCATCTCTCATGTCCATCTGCCTCGCTGGCATCTCATTGGCTCCAGGGAATCCCACTGGCTTCCTAAGGGTTGATGGGATTTGAAGGTGGTCCGATTAGAGAGGTTGGTTGGTATGGCAACACACTGGTTGCAGCAAGCAGGATGTCTGTTCTGAAGGACACACTCGGTGGTCGTGTGTGCATGTATGTGAATGGGTGCGTTAGTATAGGTGCAAGTGTTTCGGTAGTATGTACAGGCAGCAGTGTGGGGGTGCATCTGTGTGCATGCACACACACAGTGAGAGAGGAGGACATAGTGGATCCTGGGTTAATCAATGGATCTGGGCGTCTCATTGGACGCTTGTCCAGCAAGGAAGGTTCTCATTGGACCATGGGGAATCATGCTTCACTCACTTCAGTGTTTCAGTGTTTAAAAGACACACTAATAACAGGCAGACACACTGCTAATAAACACACTGGGACAAAGACACAGAGTAGCACACAGAGGAAAAGTGACAAGATAAGCAGAGAAAACGTCCCGTCTATGGTTCTGGATCCAGGTAGTATTGATGAAAGTAGCTTGTGGGCAAACTGGGCATATCTGAATGCTTCTATGTAGGCAGTGGGTTTTCTCTGTAGAGTTGAATATCTGTGGTGCTGTAGCTGCACCTGAAACTGGTTTACGACTCAATATGGACTGTCCTATAACTCTCAGCCAAAACACCCAGCCTATTGTCTAATGTATATACTGCAAAAAAGTATCACATTAAAACTGATATTTGACTCCACTGCAATTACACAAAACTATTTCTAGCATCTATGTACATTTACATTTGAATATGGCCTATTTTTCGAAGCACTGGCAGGTTTGTGTGAGTAGGAAAGTTCTGGCTCCACACGGCAAGCTCACGTGGGTCTAGGCAATAGCCATATGGTCTCAATGACACTGCAAACGCAGGTGGCTGTGCTCTGCTGGGCAGTCGACTGGGGAGGAGGCCGTCGACTGCCAGAGGACAAGCATACGCTTTCCCAGAGAGAGTGTCACCCACTGGGTCACCCTGGGCCATCGATCAGGCAAGGCCTGCCACAGGGAGGGAGCCATGTAGGTGTGTGTGTGGGGGGGGGGGGGGGGGGGGGGGGGGACACAGGACATCATTTCCCTGGCCCTTGTTTGACAAGGCTGCTTAATTGTGAGTGGATCAATTGCACTGCAGAGAGAAGAGTGCATATTGATCGACTCTCTAGTAACCATACCTGGCTAAATCACCTCCCGCACAAATTACTCACGAGTTATAAATGTTGGTCTAGATGTGAAGCACAACACACTCTGTGGTTGTTCATGGGATAGACTGATTTGTTAAGGGGGAGACGACACATTTACATCCCAGAGCCCAGGTCAGCTCTCATTCTCAGGAGTGTAGATGGTAGACAAAAATATACCATGACAGCTAACAGCTAACAGACCACAAAACAGACTGAAGACAGCGGTCGTACATTTGGCTAAACTCAACCGCTCAATGTAGACGAAGGGGTGAGCAGTGTCAGATACAGTAGTGGTTGCAGTACCAAAGCAAGCAGAAGGGGGAGCCCACACAGAGATACTCACAGCACGACGTGAGTGACAAACACTCAGTCTGATAGATGCAGGTGGTGAATTGCAGATATTACACACAGAAACATGACCAGAGGCATGGGAAAAAACCATGGCTAGAGGACAAACCACAGACACAGAGCCATGCAGTGGTTGACAGGGGACGGGGGGTGGATCTTGGATGGATCCTGGCCGTGTGACTCACTTTCTGGCCCGGTTCTGGACGTTCTGCTGCTGCTGGACCTGCTGGGAGGGGGCAGGTCTCTTGCGGCTGGGCTCCATGACCGGGGCGGGCAGGCCGGGCCGCACCGCGGGGCTCCCACCGAACGGGGGTCCGGGGGGGCCCATGGGAGCACCCTGGTGGGGCATCCTCGCTCCAGACGGCATTCCAGGACGCTACGGAGAGGCGATGGGGAGACACAAGGGTTAGTTACTGCACAGATCAAATACACAGACATCACGGTTCAGTAAGTAGTGTACATTCATATGCTTGGACTGTATCAGGTGTTTTAATGAAGGGCTGGAACAAAAGCCTGCACATACTGATGCCTTCCAGGGTTAGGGTTCCAGGACCAGGAGTGGAAACCCCTGGTTCATTTCCTAGCCCAGGCGCAATTTACTCCAGTGATTCCGTTAATAAGACATTGAATGAATGAAATCAAGTATCATTGTATTAATGTGTGTTGATTCCTTTTTCACTCTCTCATCTCTAATTCTTGGTGATAGAAAGAACACTCAAAACATATCCTGAAGAAAGGGCCAACAGTGTTCCCTAACACACACACACACCTGCTGGGACATTAGACTGAAGCCAATTGTCCAAACGGCTAACAATCTAGCAGTGTGTGTGCTGTTGTGTCTGATGCCCGGGCCCCCATTAGCAGAGAGAGGCCTGCCTGGCAACCTTGTGAGTCCTGGGAACAGCTGGGTGGACCAACACCTGTGGCCGTCTGTCTGTTGGTCAGGCTGTCTATCTGTCCCATGGCAACAGCTGTTGTCCCAGGAAAAAGGCTCTGCTCGATGCCTCAGCTAACTATGTAACCCAAAGAGCTGCCCAATAAGAAAAGAGATCCCAAAGAGCTACCCAATGAGAGGAGAGAACCCAAATAGCTACCCGAAGAGAGGAGAGTTCTGTGCAACAAGCATGGGAGAAAATACAAAGAAACGTGGTTCTATCTCGGTTTTGTTACGACATCAACGCTCCATGAGATTAGAAAATCAATCACTACATTTCCTAATACGGTATTTCCCTAAAATTGTTGACATGCCATTTGAGACTGTGGTAAAGCCAACAAAACTACAAAGGAAACACTACATCATTTAAAGAGGACAATGTATGCCAATTCTAATAACTGATTTTGCTTTTCTGTGTGGTTAATATTGTATTATAATAATCATTCCACAAGGAGGAAATGTGTCACATTGGTTATTTCACTGCATTCTTTGAGTGAGGCTAATAACCTATCAGGGTTGGGGAGTAACGGATTACATGTAATCTGTTACATGTAAGGGATTACAAAAAACGGTCACTGTAATCCATTACGTTACCAGCAAAAATGTTGTAATCAGATTATAGATACTAGATGATTACTTCGAGGATTACTTTTAAATTCAGAAAGGAGCTTTGCGAAAAAAGATCTTTGAACCATCTCTGTTTTCTCAATGACATTCAAATCAGCATTGAAAAAAGGCGCAAGTTTAAGTTTGTTCCACCTGAGCGAGTCTGACCACAAGTCAGAGACCACTATGATCACACACCACATGGGTTTGATGGATCGCGGGAAAAGAGGAGGAATAGGCTTTTGTAGGCTACAGTCCAAGCTATATCTTCCAATGGTACGACTGCTGTCGGCATCCAAAGACGATCCAACTTGAATAAATGCTTGGAGGTAAGGATGACAGCAGTGGTGTAGCCTACGGCGATACGGATATCACTTATTATTGATATCTACATAGCGCATTGATGTGAATCACACTGCTGCTCTCTCATTTAGCTATTTGCGCTTTACGGATTGTGGTTGTTGTGGATGGCTGTTCACAAATCTAAATGTGTATTTGAACATTAATAATGGTTGAATTCAAGAAGTTTAAGCTGCCTATCAACCGCTGCACAGTGGGGATCGCAGCCTATGGAATAAAAGTGGGGCTTTTATTGCTCAATCTAATTCATGCTGATAAAACATTTTTATCCATAGGCCTAATGGACACATGCTCAAACTCGCACACTTTTGATTGCCCCTTTAAGTCTATCTGTAGTTGCTACATCCATTTTTGGAATGATATATATATATATTCACATCTTGAAGAAAATAATTTATAAATGCCTCATGAGCTTAGTTCAACTGCCACACTCCATGAGAATCCAAAATATAAGCTTGTTTTTCTCCAATGTTTGTAAACATTGAAAATGTAAACAAACACCTTATAGCCTCATAACATGGTTTAAACAATACTTTTGATATCATGGTTGGTCAGTCCTTGCATCCATAGCTCTGTATATTAATCTGAGAGTGGTTACATTTCTCCAGGCCCATCCCTCAGCTTTTTACCAAAACAGAGGGATTTCCCCTTTAAACAGCTGCATATAATCAAGATATCAAAGTGTCACCAACAAAAAGGTAAACAATAGTCCTATAGCAAATGCAGCATATGGCATTCATTTTTCACATGTAAAAGCACTTTTCAGTAGTGCACAAAGCATGCCATTCAATGAGAGCAGCATTTCTTTTTCAACTCGAAATCACAAACAGTCCTCCATGACAACAAAATCATAAACAACAGAGTAGGGCTGGCTAATAAGTCCTTAGTTTTGGGGTCATGCTCAGGTTAAACAATTTGGCTAATCTATACTTCCATATTTCCAAGTCCTATTCTTGAAGATCAAGGGGTATAACATTTATTGGAATGACTGGAATCCTGATAGACTTTGGTTTTTAATGTAACGATAGAATTTAATCGTATTATTGTATGTAGTAGAAAGCTATGGGTTAGAAGAAGCCTCCATAACCAACCCATAAAGTAAAATTTAACATCCATATCTGGCCAGCTATGTAAACTTTAACATAGATTTTTGTGGTTAATTGGTAACATACATTTTTGTATTATTCTAATGCCTTTTAAGGGGAAAGTAATCTAAAAGTAACTGAATGTAATCAGATTACGTTACCGAGTTGGGAAAAAAGTTACGTTACTGATTACAATTTTGGACAGGTAACTAGTAACTGTAATGGATTACATTTATAAAGTAACCTACCCAACCCTGTAACCTATTCTCACATACACCTCCTGTCCAGACTCCTTCAATAGCCACCTCTTATTCATAACAAAGAGATGAGAGGAGCCCTTGTGATTTGGCAAACAATCACCTTTACACCTTCGTATCGAAGTGGTCTTGGTAGGAGAATTTAAAAGCCTCCGAGGCTGCATCCCATATGGTGCCCTATTCCCTATATAGTGCATTACTTTTAACCAGAGCCTTAAGAGCCCTGGTTAAAAGTAGTCCATTATATTGCCAATAGGATGCTATTTGGAACCGTAGCCCTAGTCCTATTATCAGTCAGATAGTGAAGATTTGTTCCAAAAAGCTATATCCACCAATTTTTCATATTTGTGTTTTTTCATCAGAAATTATTGCGTATGGGTACCTTCATGTGTGTGTAAAATATTACTATTCACCGATTTTTTTATTTGTATATTTCTAAATGTGTATTAATATAGGGTTTGTTGCAAAACGCTATATAATGTTTGTATCCTGTATATTTTACTGTGATATGTTGTTGTCTCACCTAGCTATCTTAAGATGAATGCACTAACTGTAAATAGCTTTGGATAAAAGCACCTAATAGTAAAATGTAAATATTTGACATACATGTGACAGGTCTCATATTACTGTATTGATTCATTTTTGAAACACTTTTGACAAATATTGATGTCACAAATGTACCATTTGTACAGTTCAAATGTACATTTGACTGTGTAAAACCTAGCAGTACTACTTCTCTGAGAGTGAGGCGGATATACAGTGTTTTGCATCAAAACATTATTTGTCTCTTTAAAACGAAACCATCAAGTGATAGATTTCAAACAAATACATGTCAGTCATTGAACAACCCCATGCCATGATTAGATGGTGAGAAAAAAAACACTCCAATCTTTTTCAAAGTTCTTTTAAAAGCAAAAGCTTAAATTTACCCAACGTTTCTGAAAATGGATATATAGCATTTTGGAATGAAACTCTTCAAGCGGCTCTGCAGTATGGTGCCCTGGTGGCTGTGAAATATGGCACCTCGCAGAGTAGGACACTGAGTGACAATGTGACCACCACCTTCCTAGTTCTCCTGGGAACAATAACAGCCAGAACACAGTAACAGGCCACACACGACTAGCGGTGTACTGCCAAACAAAATCTCTGGGATTATTATTATTATCACCCATGCTTTATTAAACTAGTGCTTTTGACATTTCTCATTCCCCTGTAGGCGAAAGAGAGCAGCTTTTCAATCGACTAAACTGTCGCGAAAGCAAGATAATCCCAGTTGGTGGGTAATGGGAGAAAAGCTAATACACTGTATACATATCGACTATCAAAATCAAACAAAGACACGTACTGACATCTGAACAAGCGCACCCCAAACACTATGAACCATCAACAGCACTCATAACAATATCAGTTTACTACTCCACGTATTTGGCTGAGTGGCTGTGTGAAATAGAGTTGTGGGAGACGTTGGGAGCAGACGGAGACGTTTGCGTCACTACTGTGACCTCGGGTTCCCACTGGGCACACCATGTCAATGCAACGTGGATAACTGGGTAATATTTGGTTGAGACGTTGATCCATGAGGTTACAGCCTATATTCACCCACTCAAAAAGACAGCCAGAAGTTTGTTGAATTCCCAATGTGTTTTCACGATGCTTTCAAACCATCTAAAAGCACAACCAAATTCCAATGGAAAGACCACGTCCGATATTTTGTTTGTTTACACAACAGATGAATGTGTTATCACTGTGCGTCATCTAACAGCAGAACGGAATGACCCGGATGCAGTTTGGATTACATTCAAAGTACATGATGCAAGTGATCAATGCCGTTTAGGAATCTGCACAGATCATTACAGCAGTTGTGAAGATCTCCACAGACCTGCGACGACCTATGCACGCTATCTTGAACATGCACGCTTATATGATAAACTACACGTATGTTTGGCTGAGTTGGAGACATGAATCATGTTTTTTTTTACTTGTCGACGAGGCTATTTATTGTATTTCAAAAGTGATTATTGAATGGTTTTTCGTTTGTCAACGCAACCAAATATTAACATTTGAAGGAGATTTATATTCCACTTAGATAGATCCATCTGTGCCACTGGCATTAATTCAAGTTTGTCTAAAAATGAATAATTGATATGTTGGATTCACGTCTCCATCCCAACCAAAAATTGAAGTTAAAGAATAGGACTAAATCAAAACAAACTTTAAATGCACTTCAAATAAAGTTTGATTTGAGTTCAGTATCACTAAATATCATTACATTTGAAATCAACCAGAGCTTGAAACCCTAGGCCTATAGTATTATCTATTTTTAGTTAAAATGTTGGGTTGAATTGAAACAATAACTGTTGTTGACTTTGCAAATGCTATATAGGCCTAAATAGTATCATTGACGATATATGACTTATAGAGTATGGTCACATTTCATTTGCTCTGTTAAACACACCCATTAGAATGACTTCAATAGCAACAGTGAATGTATTTCGTTTTTAAGTGGAGATCTCTCCACAATCATTCTCACAATAGCACTAATAATCAGTGACAAATATCATAGCTAAGCAGGACTTGGTTAAAAATCTGAACGGGAGACAAAATGGTAGCTGTAGATAGATACATTCTCCAGTAGGAGGTGCTGCCCAGCCCATAGTTTTTTCTTATAGTCTATATAACGTTCTTCCTCAAGACAACAGTTTGCCTTGATGACTTTTTTCAAATCTAAAAGTATTTTCCACGTAGATTCCACGTCACAATATGTTGACAACTTACGGTGAAACAATGTTGATTTAACCAGTTTCTGCATAGTGGGTCACCCCTATTTCCACCCTGGGGCTGCAGATGTCCCTGTCAGAGAGTTCACTAGATGACCAAACATGCTCTTTAAACATTAACAGAACGCATCCCAAATTGCACCATATTCCCTTTATAGTGCACTACTTTTAACCAGGGCCCATAGTGCTTTGGTTAAAAGTAGTGCACTATATTATGGATTATGGTGCCATTTGCAACCATAATAACAGCAGGCCCACATGGGAAAACAATCGCAAAAACGGCCATTTTATGACCAGCGTAACTTGAGGAACAAATGGCAATGGGCAAACAGGGTCTGTACAATTTTTAAAATATATTCTACGCTCAAAGTGCTCAAATAACACCAATAGCCACAGCCATGCCATAGTGTGTGACAATAGTGTGTGACTGTGGCTTTAAATTTCATATGACCTAGTGCCCTTTAAAATGTACACGGAGGGAGAATGTCAATGACATGCATGTCTATCTCTCCTGGCTCAAAGTTGAGAAGAGATTGACTGCATCAATATTGGTCTTTGAATGAGGCGTTGAAGGTACCGTACTATCTGTTTGGACGCTCATGGGTATCACACAAGACATGCAACCAGAGGTCTCTTCACAGTCCCCAATTTCAGAACAGAGGCTGAGAAACAGTATTAAACAGAGCCATGACTAAATGGAACTCTCTGCCACCCCACGTAATTCGAGCTAGCAATAAAACCAGATTTAAAAAACAGATAAAAGAACACCTTACGGCACAACTGAGACTGTGAAGAGACACACATAAATGTTTATGCATTTGGTATTGTATTATGTTTGTGATACGTGGTTGGGATACGACAGTGATACTGTATGTGGTTTTCGCGCCTGGCTATCTTAAGATTAATGCACTAGCAGTGGGTGGCTCTGGATGGGAGCATCTGCTGAATTGCTCATTTGTAATGTAAATATAGTGCTATGTATGTATATTTATGTATTTTATTTGTTATGTTGTTTCCTGTTTGGACCGCAGGAAGAGTAGCCGCTGCCTCGGCAGCAGCTAATTGGGGATCCTAATAAGTACTAAAATAACGGAGGCCAGCCAGTCAGTGAGGCGGAGAGAGGCTGTGGTGCAATGGAGTCCATGTCCTCTCCCAGTCCCAGTCACACAGGTGCTGCTGTCACTCTGCAGCCTGGGGGCTGGAGCCAGGTAGGGAGGGAGAAGCAGATGTGTGGTTTCTCTGGGGCCTGGGCAGAGAGAGACAGAGAGTAGCTCGGCATGGACAGACCGGTAGGATTGTTGAGCTGCTGCCGGCCGAGAGTACTTAGCACCTCCGAACACAGTACCGGCCGCAATATGCAAACTGAGCGCAAACCGATTGTACATGTAGATAACGGGAAAAAATGACATCCGGTCTCTATAACACACCGCAAGCGAATAAACAGCGAACGAATGCCCCCCCTACTATACAGACCGACAATCGGTCTGGTGAGTTTTCTCCATAACTTTAAACAGCTCTGTGGGGTTCTGGGTGCTGCTGGCTGGTCTCTCTCCGGTTACCTTGACAAGAGGACCCTGGCGCTTCTCCTTCCCCACTGTCCACTTCCTGTCTGGGCTGGAGTGTGCCAGAGAGACTTGATTGAAGGAGTGGTAATGCTGTTATAGTGGGCAAATAATGGGTCAACTAACTGGGTTCCTCTGAAGTCTAAAGGAGGACGTGCCCAATTGGATAACTGGATGTGCCCTATTGAGTGGTCCTCCTCTTTAGTATTGTCCCCCCCCAAATAAATTCCCAACAAATCCATGCCAACAGCACCCCATATCTGATACACTGAATTCACTCCCCCGCAACTCTGCCAGCCAGCCAGGCAGCAATCTAATATGCCATGTGGACGGATATCTGAGACAGGGGATGGTCTCTGTAGGAGAGGTGATTGGATTTGGAGAGGCCATAGTGAAGTTAACCCACAGAGCTAAAAATGTGATTCAATGGACTGCACTGTGGATGATTCCTAGGAGTAAAATCTCGGGGTGAGGAAAAGCCACTGAGGCATTTCATCTGACCCACAGCACACCGCGATGGTGGAGAAGCTCAGTAATAGAATCTTCTAGGAGGGCAGGGCAAAGTTCACGATAGCAGTCACACACACATACACACACACACTCTTGGGCTTATCCATGTCTCCCACGCAGAGCGCTGCAGGGCCTGTATCCCCCCACAGACAAAGGCCCTCTGTGACCTCCACATCTAAACATGTACAGGAGGAGGAGGAGAGAGAGAGAGGCTCCGGTTCTCAGGGCCGCCTACCCACCAGGCCTCCAAGACCATCTCCAAGAGACCTCTCCCCCCACTGACTGAAACACACACACACACACGCACACACGTACACATTCCTGCCGGAGGCTGGAACACCACGACCTTCACAGCTCCACATCCGTGCAACAGTGTATGTGTCTGTTTCTGAAGGAATGTGGCTGGCCTTTCAGATGTTCTATCTCCGGAGAGAGGGTAGTGTTGTCTTTACCTAACTGTGGTAAATGTTCATCGGGATGAGTCTCAAATGGCACCTTTTTCCCTTTATAGTGCACTACTTTTGACCTGAGCCCTATTGGACTATAGCCTATAGGGAATCGGTTCCCATTCGGGACGCATCGTGGGAGTGAAACAGAAAGTAAAGCGTCACGGCTCCCCACAAACGAACAAACTTGAAAGATTCCTGCCCGTACGTCAAAATATTTCCCTACTCGGCAGTCTTCACAGTGAGCCGGGGTCTCGTAACTCGCCGGCATTGCAGTGAATATGATAATCAAGACGATTCCACTCCTTCAAATCTATTGAGAGAAGAGGCAGGTATGAAGGAAAATAAGCAGGGGAAATATTTGGCCTGGAGTAGTGCGAGAGAGAGACTCATCAAGGTTAATTGGTCTGTTGAGAGGATAGTCATCTGGCTCATCCACCGCCTCTGCTCATTGTTTCCCTAAGTCTATGCTGGGCTGAACCTTATACAGCCCCTAAAAAGCCTCAACATAACCCGGGCAAGGTACTGTACACTTGCCCTATTCCCACTACAATATATGAAGGAGAGTCTGAGAAGTAGAGTGGAGAAAGAGGTCACAGTTATGAAAACTTAGGACACTAAAGAGGCCTTTCTACTGACTCTGAAAAACACCAAAAGAAAGATGCCCAGGGTCCCTGCTCATCTGCGTGAACATGCCTTGGGCATTCTGCAAGGAGGCATGAGGACTGTAGATGTGGCCAGGGCAATAAATTGCAACGTTCGTACTGTGAGATGCCAAAGACAACGTCGCCTATGGGCACAAACGTTGGACCAGAGAGGACTGGAAAAAAGTGCTCTTCACTGACGAGTCGCGGTTTTGTCTCACCAGGGGTGATGGTCGGATTCTCATTTATCGTCGAAGGAATGAGAGTTACACCAAGGCCTGTACTCTGGAGTGGGATCGATTTGGAGGTGGAGGGTCCGTCATGGTCTGGGGCGGTGTGTCACAGCATCATTGGACTGAGCTTGTTGTCATTGCAGGAAATCTCAACGCTGTGTGTTACAGTGAAGACATCCTCCTCTCTCATGTGGTACCCTTCCTGCAGGTTCATCCTGACATGACCCTCCAGCATGACAATGCCACTAGCCATGCTGCTCGTTCTGTGCATGATTTCCTGCAAGACAGGAATGTCAGTGTTCTGCCATAGCCAGCGAAGAGCCCGGATCTTAATCCCATTGAGCACGTCTGGGACCTGTTGGATCGGAGGGTGAGGGCTAGGGCCATTCCCCCCAGAAATGTCTGGGAACTTGCAGGTGCCTTGGTGGAAGAGTGGGGTAACATCTCACAGCAAGAACTGGTAAATCTGGTGCAGTCCATGAGGAGGCGATGCACTGCAGTACTTAATGCAGGTGGTGGCCACACCAGATACTGACTGTTACTTTTCATTTTGACCCCACCTTTGTTCAGGGACACATTATTCAATTCCTGTTAGTAAACTTGTTCAGTTTATGTCTCAGTTGTTGAATCTTGTTATGTTCATACAAATATTTACACATGTTAAGTTTGCTGAAAATAAACACAGTTGACAGTTTCTTTTTTTGCCGATTTTATGTGCGGACCACAGGCGGCAGGTGGCACCTTAATTGGGGAGGACGGCCTCATAGTAATGGCTGGAACGGATTAAATGGAATAGTATCGTTACACATGTGTTTGATACCATTCCATTCGCTCGGTTCCAGACATTGTTATGTGCCGTTCTCCCATCAGCCTCCTGTGGCCCAGACAATTAAAGGTTTGATTTTCTGCTCTGTAGGCTACACTTTTTCATTTTAGCTTCAAGACAAAAGCACAGAGCTGCTATAAGAGCATGTCTTCATCAAGTAACGTTAGACAATCAAAAATGAACGATTAACCCTCTCATACAAACAAAAAAAGTACAGTAGGCCTACCTTACAACAAACCAGGCTTCATTTTTAAGAATTATTTTAGGCTTCAATATCATGCAAATTGTGACTGAAAATGTGGGTATAAGTGAATTTACCATGACAAGCTGTTTTATATGGAAGCTCATGCCCGCCATCACCAACAACAACAAAAAGAAATCGCCTCATGATATGTCAACGTGTACAATTAGTCTGTGCTTCAGTCTGATCAACTGTAGCCTACTGATAACAACCACAGCTGCAGGTAGCCTAGAGAAGCCTATGTGTTCTGATCCCATCTGGGCCGGGGGAAAAGTAACGTCATGTTTTTATAGCCTAAGCTATGTATTTGTAGCCTAAAATAGCCCTATTTACTTGTGTTCTGAGAAAATGTGATCAAATGTGGTCGATATTCACACTTCGGGTGGCTAGGCTACCTAGGCCTTTTGAATCCAAAATGACTGACTGGAATGAACCAATCATCAACACAATAGTGGTGACATACTGTATGAGTATCTTTTTTAATTACAGATACAGAGGCCTACATGATGCAACCCTGCATACAGCGAGCTCAGCCCTGTTCGTTTTTGTTCAATCGCAGTTTTTGTCTCTTTGTCGTGTAAAGGGTTTTAATGTTTTCATCCTCCATAGGGCCAGGAGTTTTTCCAGGAGTTTTTTAAACCATTTGACCTGATTACAAAAAAGTATCTGGTTCCATCATAGCCCATATACAGCTAGCTGCCTTATTACTATGTCATACGCTACAATTAGGGTCCGGAGTTGGTTAGATTAGCCTATTACCAGATCAGGAAAAACTCTGGGGCCCTGGAAACCTATTGGATAACCTCAAGTCTTTTTTAAACCTCCCGCTTTGGGCTGGATGTGTCAATGTGTAGTTCATACACGCATGATCTATGAGCAGAATTACTGTCTTACCTCAATTATCCACGAAATCCCTTGTTTGAAGTGGCGTGGCACGGGTTCAAGAAAACAGTCGCTTTCAAACTAGGGATTTCGTGGCTAATTGAGGTAAGGCAGTAATTCCGCTCATCGATTATCCATGTATGAACTACACATTGACACATCCGGGAGGTTTAAAAAAGACTTTCTTAGTCACCAAAGTACCGGAGCATGCCTTTAAATGTCCAATACAATTGATATCATTTCGATTTAGTCATAGGCCTTATAACTTGTAATAGATGGGTAAGGATTTGCAAAGACATAGATGCCCACTTCTGGGACTCGATAAGGAACAATCTCTATGACAGCCTGATGTCTTTGGGTTTTAGCTATGTCAGTCTAAACAAAACACACATTCATAACAACTCCACAATCACAGCATTCTGCTTATCATCATTTTGTTACCAAAACAAGTCACAATGGTATTCCCAGGTCAGTTAATACTCCATATGTTGTGACAGCAGTGACTAACCTTATGCCTTTCCCCCAACCATGTGAAATTCACTCACTACGATTTATTTTAAGTAAGATTAAATAAGCTCAACTTCCTGCATTTCAAGCATTTGTTATCCCCACTGAAGCAAGCTCCAAAAACATTCATTCAAACCTAAGCCACATGACCATATATGTTCAAATGATCATAGCAACGTGCTTATCTTACGACTGCTCTGAGACTGTTTTGAATGAGCTGGTCGCTTCCCCCACTCACTGGCTGCCTTTGACTCCAAGCATGCTCAGTGTGCTCTGGTAGCCAGGGGGTTGGCTGCTACTAGCCCCTCGCTCTCTTCTTTCCTTCTCTCTCTCTCTCTCTTTTTGTATTACAAATGCCTGTGACCCTCTGCTCCCTCTCTCTCTCCTTCCCTCCCGTCTTCAAAAAGGAAAAGAGTGTGGGATTCAGGGGGACTGGAAATAACCTTCACGTCGGACGGCTTTCCCAGCTCTCTCGCTCTCACACAGACCGCCTCTGCTCTGTGCCGACGCTCTCTCTCACACACACAAACATGCTTGAGTAGTCACACATAACACACGCCAGGGTCTGGTTCTCTCGCTCTCAATGAGAGACAGCGCTACTAGGCTACTCACCACTCCATGGACCAGGAACTCAAACAGTTTGCTCTTGGTGGCTTTGCGCGCTCCCCCTGCCGTCTCCTCCGTGGCCATTTGCTCCGTCCCCTCGCTTCCCCCTGCTCCTACTACGTCTCCCTCTCTTTCTTTTGTCTTTCCCTCTCCCTCTGCCTCTCTTCCCCTTCACCCGGGCGTTCAAATCCCCTCCCTTGCTCCACTTTCCTCCTCTTTGTGCTCTTTTCCAGCTCTCTCCCCCTCTCTCTCTCCTTCGCTCTCTCTTAACCCTCTCAACCTCTGTGTTTTTGCCGTGCAGCCCTGCCCTGCCGAGGCTCTCTCACTGTCTCGCAGAACACTTTTTAGTTGAGCTGCCTTTCAGGAGCAGGAGCCCGGCGAAGAGGGGGAGTGGGGGCCCCGGCAGGGGGGTTTGAGCCGGCCCACCCCGCCGGCCCCCCGCCACAGCTGTTGCATTCCATTGGTAGATAACGGCATGCTGTGTGCCTGGCTGTTTGAGAACAGGGACTGGGGAGGTTATCTTCAGTTAGCCATTCCCACCCCCTAGCGACGAGCCCAGAGGCCACGGTCAACCCCTCAGCACAACTGATTCTCAAAAAAGGACAAGTGGCTCTTAAATGGGACACACTGTATATTACAAACCTAGGGCACACAGACAGTGTCAAAGCTAAATCACTACAACCTATGTGTCCGACTGTTTGTACCCTGTTGCCTCTCAAGTAACAGGATCACAAATGTAGCGGAAAAGCCATCTGCCATCTATACACAATATCGTGATATAGATAGACTATCATGGTAACACAGCCTATAGCACGATCATTGGTCAGTGAGGAAAAGATTCAGACTCTGTATCCAAAAACAAAGAACAGTTCCTGGTTGGACACAGCTGTGTGCACCACCATGTCTAATGAGCCTGCTAATATCCGTTCTGCCTCCAAAGCCCACTTCACAATGGGAAAGGACCTCCTCCAGAACACCTTCACTTCCTGTCTTTCAATGTCTGTGTCCCAAAATGGCACCCTATTCCCTATAGTGCACTCAAAGGTGGTGGACTACGTAGGGAATAGGTTGCCATTTGGGACAAAAACCATATCTGGCTTTAGCCTGGCTTTGTCCGAGGGGCATTCAGAAAGGTCCAGGGGTTCTCTCCCCTCTTCCCTTTGTTAGATATAGGATGAAGTGGGCCCTAGACAGTGATCCTGGGTCAGGTTTTGCATTTCCCCACTAATGGTTAAGGTTAGGATTGGGGGAGGGGAAGCTGATCCTAGCTCTGTACCTAGGGGAAACTTCACCCCGGAGCCTTTGTCAGTCTGTCTCATGGTCGGGTTACTAAAAAGTGAAGAGAGAGCCCTGTCTGGGTTGCAGACATAGCCGCAGGTCATATTTCTGACTCACAGACTTCTCCTCCCCCCCCTCTTTCTCCTCCCTCCTTCCCTCCATCCAACAAACCGGGGGTTGAAATATTCATGAGTTGATTTGAATGACAAAGGGGTGTGAAGTGGGACAGGATCAAAGGGCATCGGCTTATGACACATGCCAGTTGTTACCATTATCACCAGCAGCTCTGTGATCTGTGGCCAAGGTGAGAAATGGTAGTGGCAGTGGTGGGTTACAGATAGGAGGAGGGAACCATATCAACCACTTGAATGAATAAAAGGTTTAAAACCAGATGCCCCAGAGTGAAGGATTCAAACAGTTCCATCAAATCCCTAATTCAAACAGATCACAAACCTGACAGCAGAAAACATTTTTGACAAATAGTTTACCCTAATGCTCTCTGTCGTCAGTCTCCTGCAAAATGGATTTGATGCAAGTGTTTTCTACTGAAATGGCAGAGGAGATGGGACAGCACTGGGGGAGGGGAGTACTGTCTGTATTAAGGGGCATCTAGTCCCCACCCCTCCATACTCGGAGCTTGGACTTCAGCGGTCTGGCAAGTGAGGGAGCCGGTCTTCAACAAGTGACAGCAGTGCGGTTCAGTTATTGTAGTAAAGGGCCAGCTGTTATGTGGGCCTGTAAACGCCTAGGTCAGAGGTCTCAACCTGTGACCTTCCTAGAGTGGCTCTGACCCCTATCGGAGGGAGCAGTGGCACCCAGCACCATTCATCATTTAACTAGCAGGAGGAAACTGAGAAAGATGTCTGCATGGTCATTATGTCAGAAACAGTCAGCAACAGACAACCATGTTCCAAATAAAAGCATACAGAATCCTAGGATAGGTCAGCTAATGATGCCAAATTATAATTCCACAGTTATTGACTGGTGTTTGAGTCTTTCAATAATTGCAATCCATCTATTGAGCAGCGTGCTCTGTCCTCCTCATCCCTCTTTTAATTGTGCCCTTCGGGCTTTCCCTTATAGGTGGCGACACCTACTGTTGAGATGAGTGAAATGCCTCCTGACGTTGTGCTCTAGAGTAGCTGTGCTGCAAAGCATCATAGATCTTGGGGTTTAATGGTTGACTCCATCCATCAGGCCCGTAAAAGATGTAGTGAATGATTATGTTAGTTAAATTGTGCATCTCTTTTATGCATAGAATAATAAAAAAAAATATATATGTATAAAATGATGTATTATATAACATACATCTGCTCTGGTGTACAGTCAAGCAAGCACCAAACAAATCACCTTAAAACAAACAGAGTCAGAGATAAACGTTGTCCTTGTTTCTCCAGCAAATGGCACGTGGGCGTCAAAAGACAACAAAGGGATCCAACCGTTCAGGAAGCGGCACGGACGGTTTGTGCGCAGAAGTACCCCTTGCTGGATCCCCGCAGTCTCCCTCACCAATAGGCCAACCAGTTTCACCAAACGGCCATGACCCATTCTGTAGCACAGGGGAGAGGGGGGCTAACAGGGGGTAATCGCTTGCTGGGAGCAGTAGTAGTACTATAATGGCCAGTAGAGGGGGCACATACTGCTGCTATATGAGCAGACACCCCTGTCTAGGAGGGGACTATAATGAGTCTGCTTGAATGAAAAGGACCCCTCCCTCACAGACTGTGTGATGCAGTGTGCTATAGGAATATGTGGAAATATACTACACCCAGTTATGAATAATTTATTTCCACAATCTCCTTTTTGCCATTTAAAGGGGATATATATATATAATTTTTTTTACTTTTAAATTAATTTAAATTGAATCACAGATCGCTCTTTTATTCATTCATTCCTACAGTGTCTGAATGGGCAGACATACACTATTCTCGTGTGACCACTAGGGAGAGACACTGAGCACACAGCAGTGTATGTTGAGCATACTGCAGTACAGTTTCATCAAAGCATCGTCATTAGTTCTACTGCTAAATTTCCACTCGAGGTTAAATTGAAGTCAGTGGTCATCAATGACATTGTAAAAATCCCAATCAAAACATAGAACATATGCAACAGGCTATATAATTCAATAAAAACGTGGATAAATAATACAAATGTAATGGGCTAGAATGACATTGTTTTAAATCTATCATAACCGATTCATAACTACAAAAGTAATCATGCCTTCCAGTATGTAACCATAAACTAACGCGATTCCCGAGACGCCCATAACAAATCGCTGGATACCGACTTTTTATTTTATTTGACATCGCTGCTAAAAGTGGTGGTGCAGCAGTGTAACAATAGACTTAGCAAAGAAAAGGGAAAATCCATACACAGTTTGGCCACAGCCAGTCTCTCAATACACCCGCTTTGTCTACATTCTCCAAGTATTCATTAGAGAGACGCAGGAATGAGAAGAGAGAGAGAAAGGAGAATGAGCGAACGAATGAAAGAGAGAAAGGACTCAGAGAGAGCGAGGGGGGATAGGGGGAACATAATAGGTATTCCAGAAAGTACTGACGCGGTTTCGTTTTACAGTACAGTATGGTGCCCCCTTCACATGCTTATACCATATATATATAATATATATACACACACACACACACACACACACACACACACGCACAACGTTAGAGTACACACTACACACAAACTCCTCCACGTTATTGTCACAGTTGGGGTGCGTGCGGGGGAATGCAATAAAGACGGGATTCCCTCCTGTCGGGCCCATTCTCTTTCTTTCTTCAGTGTGAGAGCAAACAAACCCCTGCTGAAGCTGGTTGAGGGGCTGAGCTCCAGGACCGCAGCTCTCTATAGGCTTTTGGGCCCCACCATCAAAGGAAGGAATACAAAAGCACAAGGAGCTGCACCTTTACTAAGAACTCTGGATTAAGGAGGGAAAAAATTCCAGGAAAGATTTCTCTGGGGCACACATTTGAAATAGTCAGACCGGTAGAGACAGGAATTCAAGCGACACAGAAAACACTTGCATAGTAACAGGATATTACATATACTGATGAAAAATATAAATGCAACAATTTCAATGATTTCCAGTTCATGTAAGGAAATCAGTCAATTGAAATAAATTCATTAGGCCCTAATTTATGGATTTCACATGACTGGGCAGGGTCACAGTCATGTGAGGAGCCAGGCCCAGCCAATCAGAATTTGTTTTTCTCCACAAAAGGGATTTATTACAGACATAAACACGTATCAATACATTTTTTGGTACGTATTTCACTTCATGAAACATGGGACCAACACATGTTGCGTTTATATTTTTCTTCAGTATATTAGCATGAAGTAGTCATAGGTTAGCAATAGGATAGTAATAGAATACAGTAGATATTATCAAACTCCATTAGGAAAAAACTTGATGCCAGAAATGCAGATTAAGCATACGACAAATATTCTTAACAGGTGGATGACTGCATGCATTGATACCAGTATAAAAGTCCAGCTAATCATCATTCCAGGAGTGGTTTCAGCACCTGACCTGGGCTATTACAGATTTGAGACTAGTTTAGAATAAGACCTTGGGTTGCAGCAGGAGTTGTTTGGGACAAAGCATCTTTATCCAGGGAGCATTTACGGTTGAGCTGCTTGGCAGAAGCCCCTTCACCGCTCCCCTCGCACTGAAAGGGAGCATTGTGAGAGTGGATGGAGACTCCGTCCACAGCCTCACAATGAGCGGAGTTTCCCAGCACTGCAGCCTTAGGCGGGCGACAACAATCGACACACTGCAGGAAGGCTTCTGGACATTACCCGAGGGCATTTCCTGTTTGCCGTCGCCATAGCAACCACTTTTCCTACCTTTCCATTACAGGTAGCAACTCAACCTGCAGCCAATGAGAAACTGGGACATGGTGGAAATATTGTAGTCGATTTACTTTAACTGTTACAGTAGATGCTAGTTTAGTGCCAATGTAGACTAGTACAAGCCTTAACATACCAAAACTTGAGTTGGGTGTTGAGCAAAAACACATACTGTATCTGCCGGTATTAGGCCAAATAAAATGGGCAGTTTTCTGACAAGCTTTGTGTCAACAGTAAGTCCCATAGCGGAGAGACACGGTAGCTATAGCAGGAAACATAGCTAGCTACTGTGGTTACTAAGGCTACAGTTCAGAAATCCAGTAACCGGGCCTCCCACCCCTCCCCTACAGGACCTCAGAGCCGCCCTGTGCTGTGCTGCTGGGTCACCCAATACACTACACTAATCCACAGTGAAACGCAGAATCACAGACAGTCAGCCATCATGAATGTACATGAACCAGCCAGGCGTCTCATCTAAGAAAAATAGCATTGGGACAGGATATTCCGAATATGCACTGGCAACCCTCTCCTCTTGGTACAGAAAGCCTCTCCTCCCCCTCTACTCTAACCTAGTTTGCATACAGCTATCTAGCCTAGATCCTTCAGCACCACTCTGCCCAGGCAGGATGGAAGAGAGGGCAAACAGAATGAGGCCAGGGCTGTGTCCCATATAGAACCCTATTCCCATAGGGCGTGGTCAAAAGTAGTGCACTATGTAGGGAATAGTGTGCCATTTGGCCGCAGACCATGTGCATAAGGAGGACTTTCATCAGACTGTTCCCAGTCCAAGATAGGGAGTCTCAAGAGAAACAACAGCAGTGGAAGTTATACCAAAGCAACTGATTGATTCTATGATTAAAGTATCTGGGATAATTCACCATGCCAAAATGGGACATTGGAGGGGGAAGTGGGTGAAGTGAACTGGAAACAAAGGGGCAGACAGGACTGGCAGTGGTTCCCCAATCCAGATCTAATGCTGCATGCGCTTGAGACCTAATGATGCTCATTAAATGTTGTACACTGAACAAAAAATAAATGCAACATGTAAAGTGTTGGTCCCATGTTTCATGAGCTGAAATAAATATTCCAGATTTTTTCCATAGGCACAATAATCTTATTTCTTTCAAACTGTGTGCACAAATTTGTTTACATCCCTGTTAGTGAACATTTATCCTTAGCCAAGATAACACAATGCCACAAGTTGAGGGAGCGTGCAATTGGCATGCTGACTGCAGGAATGTCCACCAGAGCTGTTGCCAGAGAATTTAATGTTCATTTCTCTACCATAAGCCGACTCGACTCCAACGTCGTTTTAGAGAATTTGGCAGTACGTCCAACCCGCCTCACAACCGCAAACCACGTGTAACCACGCCAGCCCAGGACTTCCACATCCGGGTTCACCTGTCTGAGACCAGCCACCCGGACAGCTGATGAAACTGAGGAGTATTTCTATCTGTAATAAAGCCCTTTTGTGGGGAAAAACTCATTCTGATTGGCTGCGCCTCTGCCCAGTCATGTGAAATCTATAGATTAGGGCCCAATTAATTTATTTCAATTGACTGATTGCCTTAGTAACTGTAACTCAGTAAAATCATTGAAATTGTTGCATGTTGCGTTTATATTTTTGTTCAGTAGAAAACCTAGTGTGTTGTTCAACATGTCAGTCTGACAGTATGGAAAATTACATCAAAAAAGTAATGTACTGAAACTGCTTCCGTCTGCGCAGGTAGGCCATAGAAAAGTGATGACACCCATCAACCAAACGACAAAATCACCCCTACTGCCAACATCAATCCATACAGCTGCTGATGGCCATATTTGGATGGTTTTCATTTGCAACTTGGCTGCACTGCACGCTGTCTGGGTGCACACTCTTTATGGATGCACGGCTCTTGGGGCCATGGTGCTGGTGCAGTATTGAGTGTTTGCATTTAAATGGGTCAGCCTTGGTGAACCCAGACAGGCTGTCTCAGACACACGGTCACCCGAGCCTTTCCTGCATCACACCACTGCTCCATGTGCCTTCACTACACAGCACGGCCTGCTAGCATTTAAAGACAGAAGTACGTTAAAACATCCAGTTGAACATTTCTAAATAAACACTTATGGTAGGATAGTAGTGATTAAGAACACATATATGTAATATTCTGGCAAAGCTGGGTCTTTGCCATCTGTAATTAGGTTAGATAAATATAGTAATTTTGAACTAAAAGGTCGAAATTGCATCTCTTTTTTTGTGTGACTGGTGTTGCTGGTGTATAGCCAGTCTACTGAAACTAGACTACAACTAAATACATACATTTAACTGTATGTCCAGCCCTGTCTTCTTTGACCACAGTCCTGTACCACAGTCACAGCCTTCCCAAGCCACAGTCTCCTCAGCCACGTCCCCATGCTGGAAGTGCTGTAGCCAACTCTATTGTTTGTTGTCATGCCACATACAGCATAGGAGCAAGCTACAGTCTCCCTACTGTATTGTACGACTCGCGCACTATTCTAGCATGTCATTTCTGCACTTTCAAACTTTCAGTGAGTTTAGCCTTTCCTATCGAGCCCAAGTCTACCAAGCCAATACTGTAGTTCGTTTCCTGGGTAACAAAAGCTTGGCCCTTCTTTCATACGGCCAGGGCATTTCTTGCCAGCCAAATAAGGAAGTGGTCATTGTCCAGATCTCCCTGCAAGTAATCCTAAACACAAAAGCCAAGGCCCATTCAATAGGGTTAACAAATAATTGGGAAGAGCAGTACAAATTTGTCAACGTTTTAACTTAGGGCATAGTTTCAAAGACTTCAAAGACATTGCTGAATTTGAAATGCCTTGAACACAACGACAGAAAGTGGGTCATGATATGACCAATACCGTGCTTATATTCAGGTACAGTATAAGCCACGCTCTCAAGAAGTTCTGCTGTGAAGCCAAATCATGCCTCATGAGCAAAAATAAAACTATGGGCCCTCGAACAAAACGTTTATCCTACATCTCTCACTTGTTGGGGTGATGGGTCATCTATCTACTGGTATGCTAGATTCAAGAGAACAAAGAGGGATGGAAAGAAAGGGAAGGAAGGAGGGCAAGGGGGGAAGAAAGGAGAGAGGTAGATGTAGAGGGGTTCTATTACTGTTCAGCCATCCTTTAAGTGTCTCTTGTGAAAAAAGGGCAGATTTTTCAAATGGTACTTTTTCTTTCCCTGCAGACTTGAATGCAGCAGGGTAGACCGTCTGACTCCCTCTCAGGGCTTGAGGTAGAGGCTGACCCTAACTACAGATCTAGGATCAGTTTACCTTACTCACAGCCCTGGCCTTAACCACTTTGTAGATGGAAAAAAAGATCTGATCACTGGTCTGTACCAATGGCTGATGCTGACCTTCAGGGCTAAAGGGTCATGCCTCACCCCTCTAAAGTGACATGTGCCACACCTCTTATGTACATAGACAACAACACTGAAACCAAGCTTACTCCATCTTTACGAAGTTGGTGCTTTGTTACTGCCTTGAGGTAAGGTTTTCTCCCTTACACTTGTAAGCTACATAAGCAGTTGCAACCCGTTTTCCAATGAAAATGTTGTTTCGGCAGAGCCACAGTAACGCCCCACATTGCAAGGTGAAATGCTAACACTGCACGTGGGACAGTGCAGAAGCCACACATTCCAACAGGGTTATAGCATGGAAATCCATTGTTTTTCTTTGTCTGGATGGAATCTAAGCACAAGGGAGAATAAAATGCCGTGCATATACAGTACCAGTCAAAAGTTTGGACACACCTACTAATTCAAGGGTTTTACTATATTTGTACTATTTTCTTCATTGTAGAATACTAGTGAAGACATCAAAACTATGAAATAACACATATGGAATCATGTAGTAACCAAAAAAGTGTTAAACAAATCAAAATATATTTTATATTTGAGATACTTCAAAGTAGCCACCATTTGCCTTGATGACAGCTTTGCAACCTTTTGGCATTCTCTCAACCAGCTTCACCTGGAATGCTTTTCCAACAATCTTGAAGCAGTTCCCACATATGCTGAGCACTTGTTGGCTGCTTTTCTTTCTTTTCTGCAGTCCAACTCATCTCAATTGATTTGAGGTCGAGTGATTGTGGAGGACACGTCATCGGATGCAGCACTCCATCACTCTCCTTCTTGGTCAAATAGCCCTTACACAGCCTGGAGGTGGGTTGGGTCATTGTCCTGTTGAAAAATAAATTATAGTCCCACTAAGCGCAAACCAGACGGGATGGCTTATCGCTGCAGAATGCTGTGGTAGCCATGTTGGTTAAGTGTGCCTTGAAGTCTAAATAAATCACTGACAGTGTCACCAGCAAAGCATCCGACACCATCACACCTCCTCCATGCTTCACGGTGGGAACCACACATGCAGAGATCATCCGTTCATCTACTCTGCGTCTCCCAAAGACACGGCGGTTGAAACCAAAAATCTCAAATCAGACCAAAGGACAGATTTCCACCGATCTAATGTCCATTGCTCGTGTTTCTTGGCCCAAGCAAGTCTCTTCTTCTTATTGGTGTCCTTTAGTAGTGGTTTCTTTGCTGAAATTCGACCATGAAGGTCTGATTCACACAGTCTCCTCTGAGCAGTTGATGTTGAGATGTGTCTGTTACATGAAATCTGTGAGGCATTTATTTGGGCTGCAATTTCTGAGGCTGGTAACTCTAATGAACTTATCCCCTGCAGCAGAGGTAACTCTGGGTCTTCCTTTCCTGTGGCGGTCCTCATAAGAGCCAGTTTCATCATAGCGCTTGATGGTTTTTGTAACTGCACCTGAAGAAACTTTGAAAGTTCTTGAAATTTTCCACATTGACTGAACTTCATGTCTTAAAGTAATGATGGACTGTCGTTTCTCTTTGCTTATTTGAGCTGTTCTTGCCATAATAAGGACTCAGTCTTTTACCAAATAGGGCTATCAAATCAAATCACATTTTATTTGTCACATGCGCCGAATATACAACAGGTGTAGACCTTACCGTGAAATGCTTACTTACAAGCCCCTAACCAACAATGCAATTCAAGAAATGGAGTTAATAAAATATTTAATAAATAAACTAAGGTTAAAAAAAAATGAATAAAAAAGTAACACAATAAATGTACATAACAATAGGAGGCTATATACAGGGGGTACCGGTACTGAGTCAATGTGCGGGGGTACAGGTTAGTCGAAGTAATTTGTAAAGTGACTATGCATAGATAAACAGCGATTAGCAGCAGTGTAAAAACAGGGGGGGAGGGGGTCAATGTAAATAGTCCGGGTGGATTAATTGTTCAGCACACCTGTTAATTGAAATGCATTCCAGATGACTACCTCATGAAGCTGGTTGAGAGAATGCCAAGAGCGTGCAAAGCTGTCACCAAGGCAAAGGGTGGCTACTTTGAAGAATCTGATTTGTTTAACACTTATTTAGTCCCTACATGATTCCATGTGTTATTTCATAGTGTTGATGTCTTCACTATTATTCTACAATGTAGAAAAAAGCAACAAAAAAAAAAAAACTTGAATGAGTAGGTGTGTCCAAACTTTTGACTGGTACTGTATATCACCAAAATGTATTGGATGGAAAACTTCAGTACAACCACAGCAGTTGCTAGTAATAATGCACAACGAGTTTGGATATTGAATTATAAAGCTGTAAACTGAATCACTCTCTAACTGACTTGATTTGTAGCAAAAGAGGACAAATGATGAATAAGACAAATGCCACCACTAGCCTACATTCGCACAACAAATCTAGTCCACAGTGTTTTGCTGGAAGACCAAGTGAAAGTGCCTTATATCTCACACATACAGGTAACCGCCAAAATAAAGGAAACACCAACATAAAACGTCTTAATAGGACGTTGGGCCACCACGAGCCAGAACAGCTTCAATGCAGCTTGGCATAGATTCTACAAGTGTCTGGAACTCTATTAGAGGGATGCGACACCATTCTTCCACAAGAAATTCCATCATTTTGTTGATGGTGGTGGAAAACGCTGCCTCAGATGCCGCTCCAGAGTCTCCCACAATTGGGTTGAGATTTGGTGACTGACACGGCCATGGTTTACATCATTTTCATGTTCATCAAACCATTCAGTGACTACTCGTGCCCTGTGGACGGGGGGCATTGTAATCTTTTGAGGGCATAGCCATGGTAGCCAAAATAATGGGCAAAAATAATGGCATGATGGGATGTTAATTCCTGAATTAACTCAGGAACCACAACTGTGTGGAAGCACCTGCTTTCAATATACTTTGTATCCCTCATTTAGTGAAGTGTTTCCATTATTTGGGCAGTTACTTGTAGCTACTCCTAGCACTATCCTCACAATGAGTACCACCATTACTTGATTAGTATAGAGGCATTAGTGTTTCAGTTTTAAAATAATCCCAACACATTGCACAGATAATCAAAGACCCCTACATACTGTAGATAAATATATATATATATACACACCATTGTGACACAGAGTTGTCATAATGCTTCAGCAAATGTACATTACACCAGGGGTGTTGGTAGACACAATGTAAGTAACTTGATTTATGTCCCTCTAACTGCCCTGAATGCCTCTGCTGATCCTACAGCTATTGTATGCAGTAATCATGTGCCTATGAACCAGATGTATACTGTTAGCACTGAGCCGGTGTGCTCTAGGAGGAAGTCCACTGTGTGCAGCTCACCCTGCACTAACATAAATAACATGAGCATATCTACTTCTGCTAAGCTTCCCAGTAAAGCAATAAAAACAAGTAAGCATCCCAAAAGAAAAGTGCTCAAAATAGCCCATGTTAACATACGTAGCTTAAGAAACAAGGTTCATGAAATTAATAATTTGTTAGTAACAGATGACATTCATATTCTGATTATCTCTGAAACTCACTCAGATAATACATTTGATGATACAGTGATAGCAAGACAAGGTTATAACATTTACAGAAAGAAATGCCAAATGTGGAAGTGTTGCTAATTATATTCAGAACCACATTCCTGTAAAGATTAGAGACGATCTCATGTTAAATACTGTGAAAGTAATATGGCTACAGGTTCATCTGCCTCACCTAAAGCCCATTCTGGTGGGAAGATGCTATAGATCACCTAGTGCTAACATCTGGATAACGTGTGAAATGCTTGATAATGTATGTGATATCAACAGAAAGGTATATTTTCTGGGTGATTTAAATATTGACTGGCTGTCATCAAGCTGCCCACTCAAGAAAAAGCTTCAAACTGTAACCAGTGCATGCAACCTGGTTCAGGTTATCAGACAATCAACCAGGGTAGATACAAACAGCACAGGAATGAAATCATCAACATGTATTGATCACATCTTTACTAATGCAGCAGAAATCAGCTTGAAATCAGTATCCAGATCCATCAGATGTAGTGATCACAATATAGTAGCCATATCTAGGAAAACCAAAGTTCCAAAGCCTGGGCCTAATGTAGCGTATAAGGAGGTCGTACAAGAAGTTTTGTAGTGATTCATATGTTGATGATGTAAAGAATATTTTTTGGTCCGTGGTGTGTAATGAGGAGCAAACAGACATTGCACTTAACAAATTTGTGAAATTGTTTACTCCAGTTACTAATAAGCATGCACCTATTAAGAAAATGACTGTAAAAACTGTTAAATCCCTGTGGATTGATGAAGAATTGAAAAATTGTATGGTTGAGAGGGATGAAGCAAAATGAATGGCAAATAAGTCTGGCTGCACAAACGATTGGCAAACGTATTGCAAATTGAGAAATCGTGTGACTAATGTGACTAAATTGAATAAATAGAATGAGAAACTACACTATGAAACAAAGATAAATTACATAAAGAATAATAGTAAAAAGCTTTGGAGCACCTTAAATGGCATTTTGGGGAAAAAGGCAAACTCAGCTTCATCATTCATTGAATCAGATGGCTCATTCATCACAAATCCAACTGATATTGCCAACTACCTTAATTATTTTGTAATTGGCAAGACAAGTAAACTTAGGCATGACATGCCAGCAACAAACGCTGACACTACACATTCAAGTACAGTGCCTTGCAAAAGTATTCATCCCCCTTGGCGTTTTTCCTATTTTGTTGCATTACAACCTGTAATTGAAATTGATTTTTATTTGGATTTCATGTAACGGACATACAGAAAATAGTCCAAATTGGTGAAGTGAAATGAAAAAAAGAACTTGTTTCAAAAAATTGTGAAAAGTGGTGCGTGCATATGTATTCACCCCCTTTGCTATGAAGCCCCTAAATAAGATCTGGTGCTACCAATTACCTTCAGAAGTCACATAATTAGATAAATAAAGTCCACCTGTGTGCAATCTGAGTGTCACATGATCTGTCACATGATCTCAGTATACATACACCTGTTCTGAAAGGCCCCAGAGTCTGCAACACCACCAAGCAAGGGGCACCACTAAGCAAGCGGCACCATGAAGACCAAGGAGCTCCTCAAACAAGTCAGGGACAAAGTTGTGAAGAAGTACAGATCAGGGATGGGGTATAAAAAAAAATCTGAAACTTTGAACATCCCACGGAGCACCATTAAATCCATTATTAAAAAAATGGAAAGAATATGGCACCATAAGAAACCTGCCAAGAGAGGGCCGTCCACCAAAACTCACAGACCAGGCAAGGAGGGCATTCATCAGAGAGGCAACAAAGAGGCCAAAGATAACCCAGAAGGAGCTGCAAAGCTCCACAGCGGAGATTGGAGTATCTGTCCATAGGACCACTTTAAGCTGTACACTCCACAGAGCTGGGCTTTACAGAAGAGTGGCCAGAAAAAAAGCCATTGCTTAAAGAAAAAAATAAGCAAACCCATTTGGTGTTTGCCAAAAGACATGTGGGAGACTCCCCAAACATATGGAAAAAGGTACTCTGGTCAGATGAGACTAAAATCGAGCTTTTTGACCATCAGGGAAAACGCTATGTCTGGCGCAAACCCAACACCTCTTATCACCCCGAGAACACCATCCCCACAGTGAAGCATGGCGGTGGCAGCATCATGCTGTGGGGATGTTTTTCATCGGCAGGGACTGGGAAACTGGTCAGAATTGAAGGAATGATGGATGGAGCTAAATACAGGGAAATTCTTGAGGGGAACCTGTTTCAGTCTTCCAGAGATTTGAGACTGGGACGGAGGTTCACCTTCCAGCAGGACAATGATCCTAAGTATACTGCTAAATCAACACTCGAGTGGTTTAAGGGGAAACATCTAAATGTCTTGGAATGGCCTAGTCAAAGCCCAGACCTCAATCCAATTGAGAATCTGTGGAATACACTTAAAGATTGCTGTACACCAGTGGAACCCATCCAACTTGAAGGAGCTGGAGCAGTTTTGCCTTGAAGAATGGCAAAAATCCCAGTGGCTAGATGTGCCAAGCTTATAGAGACATGCCCCAACAGACTTGCAGCTGAAATTGCTGCAAAAGGTGGCTCTACAAAGTAATGACTTTGGAGAGGGTGAATAGTTATGCACGCTCAAGTTCTGTTTTTTTGTCTTGTTTCTTGTTTGTTTCGCAATAAAAAATATTTTGCATCTTCAAATTGGTAGGCATGTTGTGTAAATCAAATGATACAAACCCCCCCAAAATCTATTTTAATTCCAGGTTGTAAGGCAACAAAATAGGAAAAATGCCAAGGGGGGTGAATACTTTCGCAAGCCACTGTATATCTGACCAAATTATGAAAGACAAGCATTGTAATTTTGAATTTCGTAAAGTGACAACTTGGATGGAAAATTACTGAGGATAATAGCGGACGATATTGCCACTCCTATTTGCCACATTTTCAATTTAAGCCTACTAGAAAGTGTTTGCCCTCAGGCTTGGAGGGAAGCAAATATCGTTCCGATTCGTAAGAATAGTAAAGCCCCCTTTACTGGCTCAAATAGCCTGCCAATCAGCCTGTTACCAACCCTAAGTAAACTTTTGGAAAAAATTGTGTGTTGACCAGATACAATGGTATTTTACAGTAAACACATTGACAGCAAACGTTCAGCATGCTTATAGGGAAGGACATTCAACAAGCACAGCACTTACACAAATGACTGATGGTTGGCTGAGAGAAATTGATGATAAAAAGATTCTGCAGACTGTTTTGTAAGACTTCAGTTCGGCTTTTGACATTATCTATCATAGTCTGCTGCTGGAAAAACGTATGTGTTGTGGCTTTACACCCCCTGCTATATTGTGGATAAAGAGTTGCCTGTCTAACAGAATACAGAGGGTGTTCTTTAATGGAAGCCTCTCCAACATAATCCAGGTAGAATCAGGAAATCCCCAGGGCAGCTGTCTAGGCCCATTACTTTTTTCAATCTTTACTAATGACATGCCACTGGCTTTGAGTAAAGCCATAGTGTTTATGCATGCGGATGACTCAACACTATACATGTCAGCTACTACAGCGACTGAAATGACTGCAACACTTAAAGAGTTGCAGTTAGTTTCAGAGTGGGTGGCAAGGAATAAGTTAGTCCTAAATATTTCTAAAACTAAAAGCATTGTATTTGGGACAAATCATTCACTAAACCCTAAACCTCAACTAAATCTTGTATGAAATAATGTGGAAATTGAGCATGTTGAGGTGATTAAACTGCTTGGCGTAACCCTGGATTGTAAACTGTCATGGTCAAAACGTATTGATACAACAAAGGGCTAAGACGGGGAGAAGTCTGTCCATAATAAAGCGCTGCTCTACTTTCTTAACAGCACTTCCAACAAGGCAGGTCCTACAGGCTCTAGTTTTGTCGCACCTGGACTACTGTTCAGTCGTGTGGTCAGGTGCCACAAAAAGGGACTTAGGAAAATTGCAATTGGCTCAGAACAGGGCAGCACGGCTGGCCCTGGGATGTACATAGGGAGCTAATATTAATAATATGCATGTCAATCTCTCCTGGCTCAAAGTGGAGGAGCGATTGACTTCATCACTACTTGTATTTGAGAAGTATTGACATGTTGAATTCACCGAGCTGTCTTGTTGAACTACTGGCACACAGCTCGGACACCCAGGCATACCCCACAAGACATGCCACAAGAGGTCTCTTCACAGTCCCCAAATCCAGAACAGACTATGGGAGGCGCACAGTACTACATAGAGCCATGACTACATGGAACTCTATTCCACATCAAGTAACTGTTGCAAGCAGTAAAATTAGACCTAAAAGAGATAAAAATATGCCTTATGGAACAGCTGGGACTGTGGAGCAACACAAACATAGGCACAGACACATGCATACACACACGATAACATACACACTATACACACATGTACAAAATAGATTTTGTACTGTAGATATGTGGCAGTGGTGGAGTAGGGGCCTGAGGGCACACAGTGTGTTGTGAAATCTATGAATGTATTTATTTATTTATTTTTTTATTGTATAAACTGCTTTAATTTTTCTGGACCCCAGGAAGAGCTAGTGGAGATCTACAATAAATAATAATAATAGAGAGGTGTTTGAGTCTCAACTCCAAACCTTTTCATAAGATTCACTGCATCCATGCAGAAGGCTTCTGAAGCCAGAATGCTATAGTGCATTCCACACGTCCCTGTCTCTGCAAACACCACTGAGCCACAGGCAAAGGAAAGTCTTGCATAGAGGCCTAACGAACTACCACCCCCTCACATCACTATCACTAAACCAACACAATCCTAACAGGATTAAGAGGCCAACCTGCAAATATAAAATATAGGTTGAATACATGTTGTAGTATAGTGTTCTAGTATATTGGCTTATGTTGTTTCAAAAATATAAAGTACATTTTTTTGGCCTACCACTACAGCTGAGAAATACTGTATATCCACCAACCATAAAGAACTGAATCATAAACTTGAGATCATTTCCAGAGCAGTGGGTTCAATTACTTACTGACCCATAGTGGTCCCACTTTATATTAAGTTCCCAAAAACCACATAGGCAGTTTAGGTACAGTGAAATAACAATTGTTACACAGTACGTATTACTTAGAACTGTCATGTTTGTGGTATACATAATCCCAAGCAAATGGAGATAACTGAATATTCTAATATGAAACACCAATTACATAGTGAGGGGATGTGAAAACACAACTCATTTTGGTTTATTTACAAATCAAATGCATATTAAAAAGTGTAACATTCGTGTATTGTATAATTACACAACCTACAAACATGGCAGTAAGTAGCCTACAACCTTGATTTTAAATTATAATTATAATGTACCATTTATGTAGCTACATTGTAAATAGGTTTGAGGACACTTGATGTAACGTGGGAATTGTATTCATACAACACAACAAATAAAGGCCATGACAATTTCGTCTAACCTATTTTATAGCCATAGGCCATAGGTAGAAGAGAGCAGTGAGTGAGAGTCATTTCACACTTTTGTCGTTCTACATGCGACAAACAGAGAAGGTGAGTGAGTGCTGTCTGTCGGTCTACTCTCTGGTCCGATACAGTGTGCATCTCCCTTATTGCTGCTTAAGTGTCTATTTCTTAGACCAGTCAAGGTTAACAAGCCAGCCGTGTCTGCAACGTCTGAAAACGGGGCGGGGTGTAGGTTCAGGGGAGGGGTGAGGTGAGGTGCAGGCTACAACTATTGTATAGCCTTGTATAATTAAGTATGTGATGCACTGATGCAAACAGTTTACATGCGGTAGGATTGTCAATCTTCACGTTGAAATAAAATACATAGATAGCATTTTCAAGGAATAAACAAAGAAATCAAAGGGTAGCTTCAACAATTCCTCAAAAGATTTTCAGATACACAAACTAGACCCAGTCGAAAAACTCCCGTGCGCACTAATCCGGCTGGCAATGCGCCTTCTGATTCCGTGGGCTGGGGAGCGCAGAATGGAGCTCTATAATGGTGGAAAACATTTTTTTCTCACTATGCAGGGGTGAAGCACTGAGCACATAGTATAAAAGAAAACGAATGTCAAGACAATAAAAAACCGTGTGCTGCGGGCACAACTCTTACCTTTCTCTCCATTTCTCAGATCCAGTCCGAGCACTCAAGGCAAACTGTAATGTTTCTAAAGATCTGTCCGATGTTCACTCGTGAACTTGCTCACGGCTTCCAGTAGCGACTCTCGATCACTCCCTCATTAGATAGACTGGTACATCGGCGACTGTAGACACAGGGGACGCAGTCTCGGTGATGGAGCCGGGTCTGGTGATTCTTAGTTCGGTTCAAGAAGCGCAGGCGCGGGCTCTGCTGGAGACGGGATACAATAAAAAAAATTGGACTAGCAGGGGAGTGTCATCAAATTATCCATTCTACCGTTGAAATACACTGTCTGCCCACCAATATTTCACAAGGGATGTAAATCCGTTAGGGAATAGTCTTCTAAATGGTCCATGGTGGGTTGCAACCTGGTCTCATACCGTTTCGTATTATTCAGTACGTATATCTGAAACACTCCATTTAGTATGATATGTTACATAAGACAGATGCTTACTTAAGCAAGTAGGGTGGTAGGTCGGGATGGATGATTGCTAACGCGAACGTCTACCAACCTGAAGGTTGCGAGCTCAAATCTCATGGACAGCTTTAGCATTTCAGCAACTTTTCAACTACTTACTACCTGTTAGCTACTTTGCGTGTTAGCTAACCCTCCCCCTTTAACCTAATTCCTAAACTTAACCCTTACCTTAATTCCTACCCTAGCTAACATTAGAGAGCTAGCTAACGTCAGCCACCTGGCTAGAATTCCTAACATATACTTTTGAAAATCGTAACATACATTGTGCAAAATCGTAACATAATGTACGTTTTGTAAACACAAAATATTGTATATTTGCAACATAATGCGAATGGTAATTCATAATATATCATACAAAATGGGTGATGGACATCCACAATTTAATACACACCATACGAAACATATACTAATGGAGTTTCTTGAATTTACATACAGAATAATACAAAATGCTCTGAGACCAGGTTGATGAAAAAGGCACAAAGGATAAGGATATGCCTGCAGCCGTTTTTTGAAAGATGCAGGGCTGTTTAAATCCTGCCCCTTCAATCACCTGGGCATCATAATGTAATAGTTTATATACTGGTAGTTAAATGCAACCCAGTTGATGTCCAAAAGTACCAACACATAATATACTTTAAAGACAGTATCCTAAGATTATAGCATATAGTAAGCCTTCAATCTCAAAATACCTCAATGTAGTAGTATCTTGTATATTATATAGTATCTGTAACAATGAGCAGGTTCTCTGCAATATATCAGCAAGTAAAGTATCAACAAATCCATTGAAAAATTGCTTTATTGAAATAAGGTGTATGGCATGTCCCCTCGTAGAATACAACATACCAGCAGAATACAACATACTGGTAGTCCTGCGTTGAGAACAAGTGAGAATTACTACCTATAAAAACACAATCAATTATTATTTTCAAAAGTCTGGAGTACGCATTTGCGGGAAGAAAGCACTGTAATGCCACCGAACAATGATGTTCATGGCACAGTTTCAAACATAACACCCAATAACCCCAAATACTATTGCAGTGACATGTGTTGGCCTTCAAGAGAAAAATAACCTAAATGAGGGAGGGGAAATAGCATCACAAATTTCCAAAAATCGACGGGCAGCAGACGCATTCTTAGTTTAGTATGATTGTTACATCACGAGGCTTTCTTCTTTTGTGCCTTTATTAATCCTGGACATCGAAGTAGTCGATCACCGGCTCTTCTTTGACTGCCTTGGACCAGCTGCTCACACTGTCAGCCCTGATGACAAAAACAATAAACACAGTTAACTAGCTAGTTACAAGTCATTGGGACATTTTGAGAGGACACGAACCAAGAACCAAATTGTGTGTGTTTGTGGCGTGACTATATGGGACATTTTGTGAGTGCAAAGACCCAGGCTTACTTGCTGCTATGTTTGATATGGGCAATGGGTGGAGGAGCCCTCGGGACCCCAGTGTCTCGCTCCATCAGGGAGGTCAGGGTTGAGTTAGGACAGGCAGACTTCCCCCTGCACACAGCAAGAAGCACAAAGACAAGGAACATCCTCAGAATGACTTCACATCTTTTGTCAGTTGTTCACAATACACATCTATTCATACAAAATACAACCAGCTGATACAGTTGCACAGGCAGTAATATGTTGTCTTTTTCAAGTTATAACAGAAATGTGTCTACTTTGAGATAGTCAGAGTGTAACTTGCCTTACTAAAGAAACGTTTTCCTGTTGAGGTGTTTACCTGATGGCGGTGATGACTACGTTGCGTTTGGGCTCGCTGTCGTAGCTCACACTCTCCACGTTGTAGGCCTCGGCCAGCTCGTGGACTAGCTTCCTGTGCTCCCGGTTCATAGGGGGGAAGCAGTGGCTCCTTTTGGACTGTTTACCCTGCAAACGGGTTCCACACACAGTCACTCATGTTTCCACTATGAAAGATTGTTCCGAGTTACCCATTTAAGGTTTAAATAAATACATTTGCATTTCCACTCAGTTCATGACATTTTGTCCTAAACATTGCAAGCTAACGGAGCCGATTCACTTGACGTTACGCCGACTAAAGTAGTATTTTTCAAATGTTTTCAGAACCAAAAGGGATAACTGACGACAAATAGAACCCGTTGTGGACATTATCAATACCCATCATTATAACCAAGGACATTCAAATGTGTTTCAAGCCTTTCTAGCACGACAACTAAGTGGACCAGATGCTTTTAGCCAAATTCAGTCTCAATGCAAACTCTGGTAAGCTGGAAGTGGTTTAGGGAAACGCAGTCATGTATAGGAAAATGCTGGCCCTGCATTAAGTGTTCCAATCTAGCCCCATTACATCTAATTGCTCTAAGGTAATGCTCTCAATACATTGTTCTCCGTTTAAGAGGTGGGTGACATTTCACTTGTGAAAGAGGCATCTTTATTCCTATACCTGTACTTCTCGAAGGTCAAATCAATTCTTATTTGTCACATGCGCCAAACAACAGTTGTAGCAACCATGAAATTCAGTTCTAAGAAAGAGTTAAGAAAATATTTACAAAATTAACTTAAGTTTAAAAAAATAACAATAACGAGGCTATATACTGGGGGTACCGGTACAGAGTCAATGTGCGGGGGTACATGTTAGTCGAGGTAATATGTACATGTAGGTAGGGGTAAAGTGAATATGTATAGATAATAAACAGCAAGTAGCAGCATTGTAAAAAAAAAAAAAAAAAAAAAAGGGTCAATGCAAATAGTCCAGGTAGCCATTTGATTAATTGTTCAGCAGTTTTATTGCTTGGGGGTAGAAGCTGTTAAGGAGCCTTTTGGACCTAGACTTGGCTCTCCGGTACCGCTTGCCATGCGGTAGCAGAGAGAACAGTCTATGACTTGGGTGGCTGGAGTCTTGGACAATTTTTGGGCCTTCCTCTGACACCACCTAGTATATAGGTTCTGGATGGCAGGAAGCTTGGCCCCAGTAATGTACTGGGCCATATGCACTACCCTCTGTAGTGTCTTACAGTCAGATGCCAAGCAGTTGCCATATCAGGTGGTGATACAACTGGTCAAGATGCTCTCGATGGTGCAGCTGTAGAAGTTTTTGAGGATCTGTGTAATTCTGTGTGAAAATCACCCTATTCCCTATTTAGTGCACTACTTTTGACCAGGCCACATAGGGTTCTGGTCAAATGTAGTGCACTATTATAGGAAATAGGGTCCCATTTGGGACGTATATCATGTCTATTGGTCCCTTACCTTGCTGGTCAGCTCAACCAGATTCTTGATCTCCTCTTCTACCTCGCTGACAAACTTAAAATCTTTTCTAAAATGTGAAAAATACAGAAATGACGTGATCGTGGTAAATATTATCCATCAATGAAAATATGAAAACATGTCTCAAAAAGGACACCGGTCATAGCTCGAAGTACATAGGCGCCATAAATTCACCTTCAATTGGGAAATATAAGCACCACAACAACATGCACACGGACACTAGAATACTTGAAAACACTCTATGTATTGGTACACCACCTGGCGTCAACTCTGAGGCTGTCACTGTACGTTGAGGAGGAGGAGCGCATATTGAAGGGGTCCACTGACGGGTCAATCTGCAGGGCCTCAGCCAATCGCCTATCAGGACACAGACACACACAGGCAGACAAAGGTCCACAGATCTAAAGACAGGAGAAGGCTCTCAAGTTGACAGCACATTGAAGGAAACAAATCAAGTTGACAGCCGAAAGCTGTGCATTTTAAATGTCACGAGAGCTACAAATAGCCACTGTGTGCGTGTGGAGTAGCAATGTAACAACTGACCTGTTCCTTTCCAGTGCAGCACACCCCTCGTCACACTCCAACCTGAGCCAGAACACACATTAAAATAAGCAATATATGGCACGCTCATATTTAGTACAAGGTGATTTACTGTAAGTGTTGTATGCTGTAAGTTTGGAATCAGGTTTGGTCCCATCTTACTTGGTGTGTTTCATCTCCTTCTTAGTGATAAGACCCATGTCTACAGAGTCACCCAGCTGCATGTCAGACAGCTTACTGGCCATGGCAATGGCTGCATACCTACAGAACAGGGACACACATCTAGTTACACCGGGTCTGACACCACACACGGTGAAGTTCTGAAGAGATCGCGAGGGAATAAGAGCAAACTGGTTTAGAGCACGCGTTCAGATAGATCCTACTGTAGAAGAACGCACGCACACCAACCTCTGATGGGCGCTGGCTGCTTCCGTGCACACCACCGTTTCCTTTCTCCGACCGCAGTCGCACTGTAGCGCCACCTGCGGGACAGAGGTGGAAACTGACAAACACTGGCCAGAAGAAGACTTCTGCTGCAGTCCAACAACGCTGCCTGCGTTCCATCTCCGTGTCTGCGCCATGTGCCCAGTATTTGAAGAGTTACGGTCTTTGTTTACTGTCAGAATGCCACCCTAGATGTAGTGCAGTCTCTAAGGCACAGGGTTAACACATATTTCAATTAGCCTTTATTTTAAATCCCTCGAGTCACTTGGGTGAACATCTCGTTCACCCATCTCGTACCTTGGCAGTGCAGGTGTTGCACGGGCAGCTGGTGCCCTTGTGGCAAGGGGCGTTGCAGGGGTGGCCACAGTTGGGCCGGGGCAGCAGGCAGGGCTGGCGGCAGACGCCCTCGGCCAGACACTCGGCCCGGTGGCAGATGCGGCGGCAGCGGTGGAGGTCACACAGCAGAACCTTGTTGCAGGCCAGGCCACAGGAGATGTCCTGAAGGTGGCACGGGATGTTGCTCCTTCGCTGCGGGGGGGGGGGGGGGGGGGAAGAGGGGGCGGCTTTAGTGGACGGGTCACGACTATGGCCGAGTCCCAAATGGCACCCGATATAGTGCACTACTTTTGACCAGGGCCAGTAGGGAACAGGGTTCCATTTGGGACGCACCGTATGCCTTTAAAAAGAGGCGCAGGTTTGAAGGTTAGGTAGAGGCAGCTAACATCAGCGACGTTACCTCATGCTTTCCCATGCACCACTTCTGAGTGAGGTAGGTACAGGGTGGGCACTTCTCCTCACTGTGGCAGTTGTGGAACACTGAGGACAAAGGAAAAGTATGAGACCATGAGGAATAAACATTTGCAGACGGTTTTGACAGAGACGGTAAAATAGATGTCAAGATTCCTAAATGTACATGCATATACATTTCTGCTCTCCAATAAAGCATATTTGAAACTAGGTAAAAAAGCAGTAGGAACTGCAAGGTTTTACCTGGGTGGTCACACTCGTGCCTCCTGGTACACGGGTTCTTACACTCTGGGGGCTTGGTGCCACAGGCGATGGGGGGGAACAGGACACTCAACCCACAGTGGCACGCCAGCTCATCAAAACCTACACATGAAACGGGCAGAGACTCAGAGGGACGTGGCCTATGAGAACCTACTGTATGTCTGGGGTGTGACTTTGCGAATGAGGCCATGCGATCTCAGTGATCGAAAAATAACGTACCGTATCACGCCAACTAAACACATGTTGGATGTTAATAGGAGACTACAGTAAGTGAACATTTGACTGAAGTGGAAGTTAGGAATCGCCCCCAACAGTCTGCTGGTATAGTAAAATGGGCTTCCTAGGAAGTGCACTAGACTTAAGATAAGATGAAGAACATTTGAACTACAAAGAATCCCAAAGCCCGGGTAAAATGTGTCAATTGACTGGCATCTGTGGTGCATCTGCTGGCATGTGAACATCTGTGTTGGCAGTGCCACTGGGACCTCTGATTGGAACTCACTGGTTTGCCAGCAGGGTTGGCAGTTCCCACGGTGACAGAGCTCTTGGCAGCGGTGGAGGCCACAGTTGAGCTTGTAGCCACAGATCAGAGAGCACTTGTGTTCCGCGCCCTAGGGAGAGGGGGGACATACTGTATGTCAGTGTGACATCAGTTAGATAGTAGGTAGGGGGGGCATGTCAGTGTGACATCAGTTAGATAGTAGGTTGGGGGGGGGCATGTCAGTGTGACATCAGTTAGATAGTAGGTAGGGGGGGGCATGTCAGTGTGACATCAGTTAGATAGTAGGTAGGGGGAGGGGGGACATACTGTATGTCAGTGTGACAAGTTAGATAGTAGGTATGGGGGGGACATGTCAGTGTGACAAGTTAGATAGTAGGTAGGGGGGGGACATGTCAGTGTGACAAGTTAGATAGTAGGTAGGGGGGGGACATGTCAGTGTGACAAGTTAGATAGTAGGTAGGGGGGGACATGTCAGTGTGACATCAGTTAGATAGTAGGTAGGGGGGGGACATGTCAGTGTGACATCAGTTAGATAGTAGGTAGGGGGGGGCATGTCAGTGTGACATCAGTTAGATAGTAGGTAGGGGGAGGGGGGACATACTGTATGTCAGTGTGACAAGTTAGATAGTAGGTATGGGGGGGACATGTCAGTGTGACAAGTTAGATAGTAGGTAGGGGGGGGACATGTCAGTGTGACAAGTTAGATAGTAGGTAGGGGGGGACATGTCAGTGTGACATCAGTTAGATAGTAGGTAGGGGGGACATGTCAGTGTGACATCAGTTAGATAGTAGGCAGGGGGGGACATGTCAGTGTGACATCAGTTAGATAGTAGGTAGGGGGAGGGGGGACGACACAGTGCCTTCGGAAAGTATTCCGACCATTGACTTTTCATATTTTGTTACGTTACAGCCTTATTTGAAAATGTATTAAATTGTTCATTTTTCACATCAAACTACACACAATACCTAATAATGCCAAAGCAAAAACAGGTTTTTAGAAATGTGTTCATTTATACAAAAATTGAAACTGAAATATCACATTTACATAAGTATTCAGATCCTTTACTCAGTTCTTTGCTGAAGCACCTTTGGCAGCGATTACAGCATCGAGACTTCTTGGGTATGACGCTACAAGCTTGGCACATCTGTATTTTGGGAGTTTCTCCCATTCTTCTCTGCAGATCCTCTCAAGCTCTGTCAGGTTGGATGGGAAGCGTTGCTGCACAGTTATTTTCAGTTCTCTCCAGAGATGTTTGATCGGGTTCAAGTCCGGGCTCTGGCTGGGCCACTCATGGACATTCAGACTCATCCCGAAGCCACTCCTGTGTTGTCTTGACTGTGTGCTTAGGGTTGTTGTCCTGTTAGAATGTGAACCTTTCATCCTAGTCTGAGGTCCTGAGCGCTCTGGAGCAGGTTTTCATCAAGGTCTGTTCATCTTTGCCTCGATCCTGACTAGTCTCCCAGTCCCTGCTTCACCGTAGGGATTGTGCCAGGTTTCCTCCAGACGTGACGCATTCAGGCCAGAGATCAATCTTGGTTTCACCAAACCAGAGAATTTTGTTTCTCATGGTCAGAGAGTCTTTTGGTTCCTTTTAGCAAACTCCTACCGGGCTGTCATGTGCCTTTTACTGAGGAGTGACTTCCGTCTGGCCACTCTACCATAAAGGCCTGATTGGTGGAGTGCTGCAGAGATGGTTGTCCTTCTAGAAGGTTCTCCCATCTCCAGAGGAACTCTAGAGCTCTGTCAGAGTGACCATCGGGTTCTTGGACACCTCCCCTCCTCCAATTGCTTAGTTTAACTGGGTGGCCAGCTCTAGGAAGAGTCTAGGTGATTCCAAACTTCTTCCATTTAAGAATGATGAGGCCACTGTGTTCTTGAGGACCTTCAATGCTGCAAATATTTTTTTGGTACTCTTCCCCAGATCTGTGCCTCGACACAATTCTGTCTGAGCTCTACAGACAATTCCTTCGACCTCATGGCTCTGAAATGTACTGTCAACTGTGGGACCTTATATAGACAGGTGTGTGCCTTTCCAAATCATGTCCAATCAATGGAATTTACCACAGGTGGACTATAATCAAGTTGTAGAAACATCAAGGATGATCGATGGAAACAGGATGCACCTGAGCTCAATTTCGAGTCTCATAGGAAAACATCTGAATAATAAATAAGGTATCCGTTTTTTTATTTCTAATACATTTGCAAACATTTCTAAAAACCGGTTTTCGCTTTCTCATTATAGAGAATTGTGTAGATTGCGAAGGATTTTTTTTAAAGAATCAATTTTAGAATAAGGCTGTAACGTAACAAAATGTGGAAAAAGTCAAGGGGTCTGAATACTTTCCAAAGGCACTGTATGTCAGTGATTCACCAGTTCAGCTAATTAGAGTATGACTTATGGCTTTACCTACTGACTGTCCTTTCATAACTGGGTGACACACACACGAACGTGCCGCACGCATGCGCCTTTTGGTTACTCACCACACAGCACAACTCGCCACATTTGTGTCGGCCACAAGAGCGTTTTTTGAGGCAGCGCTTCTCACAAGTAAAAATCAGTCCATCTAGAATTGGGAGGAAAGGAAAGAGACTTAAGAGAAGAGTAAAGTACAGGACAGATCTACTTTTACTAAGTACAGTAGCAACACCACCTCAAAGAACGATCAAAATATCACCTTCATTCTGGATGGCTGCACAGGGAACATCCTGAAAACAAAGACTCTTCAGTGGTGCTCTTTGGTAGAACAGAATTACACCTCCATTTACAACGGTGCGCAGTCTATACAGAACATTGCATTCGAAGAATTGCACTCAAGATACAAAAACACCATAGGTATATACAGTCCTTGTTGTCGAAAACTAACCTTGGTCTTAGAGCCGCATTTGCATTTGATGGTGGAGGTGAGCGAGCAGGGACCACAACTTCCCTCATGGCACAGCTTCTCACAGATGTGGATGATCTCTGGAATGACGGGGTCAAGTCAACAAGTCAACACATTTGAAATGCCATAGAGAGGCTATACATGAGGACACGGTGTCTTGTGTTACCGCTGGAGCCGCAGGGCAGAGGCTTGCTGCAGGTCTTGCCACAGGAGGGGATGGGGTCGGAGCAGCCGCGGCGTTCGGGGTAGCCCAGCTCCAGGAGCTTGGCCAGGGCCGTCTGCCCACAGGGGCAGCTCCTCACTAGCCTGGGGGAGCGTGGGCACGGCTTGCACGGCCCAGGGTGGCACACCTGCTCACAGCGGTGGGTCTCACAGTCCAACATCCTAGGATAGGGTGGACATATCACAAATCAATGTATGAATAAGTTACAATAGATCTATATCTATAATATTATTCTCACAGGAGAAAATAGTTGTTTCCTAGTAATCTCAAGCTGCTGGTTTGAACTTACTTGCCACATGCTTTCTGACAGCAGAAGTGTCCTGAGCCGTCAAAGCGGTCTTTATCCGTCCCACAGAGTACCTCCCGAGACACAACACCGCAGTAGCACACTGCGACAGCAGGAAAGAACCGATGAGACAAAACAGAACGCATCAGAGTGAAATCCATCACAGTGGCTAAAACCATTAGCCATCATTACTCATCACAAATTCCTCATTGTCAAGGAATGCGATTTTAACTATTAAGGACAGAAATGTTTTTGGTCAGATCACATGGTCAGGGAGAACTCCTGGCCCAGTAAAAAGACATATTGGGAGTGAGTAGCTCACCCTGCTTGACCTGTAGCGGGCAAGGCTGGCACAGTCCGCTGTGGCACACCTGGGTACAGGTGTGTTCCGAACAGTTGAGGGTGGCGCCACACTGCTTGTCACAGTGGATGGCAGTGCCCTGGCCACACCGCATTGGCTGACTGGAGAGAGAAGTATGGAGGTATTTTACCGTGAGTGGGGGGGGGGGGGGGGGGGGCTCAGGGTTCTTCTTATACCTGAGTAATAGTGACATGCAGTACATTTGGCAGCCTAAGCAAAGGCGTGTAAATTAACAGTGGGTTATTATTGTAGAAATGATAAACGAACCTATACGTTCTCAAATAACTGCCCTTTTTCTGGCCCGCAAATCTGTGCGGCCCTCCGCTGAATTTGGAAATCCTGATTAGGCACTTGAGACCAAATTATTGCCCACCTCTTCCATATATAGTGCACTACCTATGACCAAAACCCTATGGGCATCATGTAGGGAAAAGGGTGCCGTTTGGGACTCAGACATTAGGTCAGGAGGATATACAGTACCTGGTTCTTCCACAGATGCATGCTTTGGTGACAGAAGCAGGACACTGGGGACAAGGTCCGGGGTGACACAAACTGTTGAGACACAAGCAGGGATCTAAATGAACATTTTTCCATTGGTAGCAGTGATACTCCCAACTTAAATTTAGATGCACCAGAAAACATATTATTTTATTGATTGTGCAAGAATATGTCAAATATAAATACACAACGCAGAGACAGATTACGAGAGGTCAAGAGGACGAGAGTCAACAGAGTACTAACGATCAATGGAAATAGTGTTTTTCCTGTAATAGGGAATTATTGAGCAATGGTTCAGAGACATGGGAGGAATATGTCTTCTGAAATAGGATACTTGTTATTTGGCCATTGGCTAGTTTTATTGCAAGGAATTCTAAAATCGGTCAACCACAGGCTAGAGCTGGGTTATAAAACTACATGCTGTCCCTTTGTTCTGGGGAGAGAATCACTGAAGAGCATCCCTGAGGACAGGGGAGAATGACCATCTACCTCCCCGTATGATTTGTCCTCTTTGAATAAAGCCATTTGCCTCCCATTGATTTGCTTTGGAGTTTGTTATTGAAGTAACATAAACTGCTAACATTTGGTGCCGTGACCCGGATTAATTGGTCTCAACAACAAGAAAAACGTATCAACTGTGTGTTGATCCAGAAGAAAGAGAAAAGGCTGAGCGCAACCCACAAGGGAGTTAACTCTTAATCTCCTGATTGATGGCATAATTGCTGGGTGAGTCTAGACCAATATCATTTTAAAATAACCAAAAATCTGGTTAAAATAAGCACATGCAGGGGGATTGGAGGGACGCCATGTGCGACTGACGTGTTTTCCGTTTGCTCCCGTGGTATTTTTAAAGTTTATGTGAATTTTGCAGCAGAACCGTATTTATTTTCATATATTATTTTGGTGATCCCTTCCCGTAAAAACCAAGACTACTTTACTTCCAAATATCAGCATGTCGACGAAACATAAGGCCAAAAGCATGACTTTGAGAAAACCCGGCCTACAAGACACACTCTCATCACCGCCCTCCCCTGAGCCTGACGGCCCGGGGACTGATACTTTACCCGGGGGGGCGGCTTGGCCTGGCGGCGCTGAAGTGAACATTCGAGGCCATCAAACTACTACGCTCTGAGATAGTTGAAATGAAAACGGAGGTGGTTGCTACGATTGAGGCCCGAATAAAGGAGGTTTCTGATACTTTAAAAGCAGATCTAACCATCCTGCGGAACGAGACGGTGCCGGCAATCGCATCACTCAAAACAACAATGGAGTCGCACACTACAACGATTGCAGCACTGGAGACCTTCGCTACAAATGTCTCCGACTTAACTACATCCCTGGAGGCTGACGTGAAACGCCTAGCTGCGGATTTGAAAAAGGTGAAGGAGAGCTGTGTAAGTTTGGAGGGATTCTCTCGCCGCAATAACCTGAGACTTGTATCAGTCCCAGAGTCAGCGGAAATGCCTCGCGCCACGGATTTCGTTTCTGGGCTGCTGAATGATGTTCTTGCCTTAGATGAAAAGCCCCTGATTGATCGTGCCCACCGGTCGCTGCGCCCAAAGCCCCGGGATGGGGAGAGGCCCCGTGACATAATTCTTCGAGTGCACTTTTTCCATGAGAAGATGGAGATTCTCCGACGAGCCCGCAATACCACTCTGAGCTTTCAAGGACAGAGCTTCTCCATCTACCAGGACTACTCCCCCACTGTTTCCAGGCAGCGCGCAGCTTTCGGACAGGCCAAACGACTACTTCGGGACCATCCAGGTGTGAAGTACGGACTGCGATTCCCGGCCCGTTTATGGCTATCTCATGATGGTAAAGACTACACATTTGAATCTCCGGATGAGGCTCTCTCTCACATTCAACGTCACATCAAGAAGTCTTGAACTTGCTCATAGTTCAGCAACTGTTGCTTGCGAACTGTGGATAGTAAGTAACCCACCTGTGGTACAATTATGTTTAGCTACAACATGCTAATTTTGTATAGTTGGGGAGTTGGCGTACCCATTCAGGCTTATTTGATGTGATCTAATGTTTTGATCATCTAGTGTGCTTGCCTTACAAGCATTCAGTCATTTTAATTTCATTGTATTGCGGTTTTACTATACTCCTGTGTTTTCTAGGCTGTCTTGCTCACCTATTCAGTTTGTTTACATAGTGTCTCAGTGACTCAAAATATTCTTGGTTATTTGCTTACTGCATCCGTTTGCATTGACCCAGTAAACAGTAAATGCTTCCCGAGGCGACACGTTTTTTGGGGTCTTCACTTAAATTTTAAAAGTTCTGAGCGTCATTTATGCCCAGCAAGCGTTCAACGTTGCGCACACGTAGTTTTTTGGTCTTGGTTGTAAGCTGTCTCAGCATTCAACTAGACAACTATTATAATAATAATTATTATTATTATTTTTGATTGTCTTACTACGATTTCCTTACTTCAAATTAGGTTTTCGGCTGAGAGCCTTTATACATTCTATTTATTTTCTTTATTTTCTCTCTCAAATGCCTGTTATAAGACTGGGAATATAATTATATACATCTACAAGTGGTGCTTTTGTAATTTCGTCTGCACAAGGGATTCACTTTAATTTTTTTTATTTAAAAAATGATTATCTCTTTTTGCTGTTTGATCCACTAACAAAACACGACTTTAAAGAGCGGGACTGTGGGGTTAGGTTTAAGACCGCACTCTCACAGACATACTGTGCGAAGAGAACATGTTCTATTTAGGCTTGTACCTCGTTTGGGGAGGTACTGTCTGGGATGGGGGGAGGGGGTGGGGGGAGGGGTTGAATTGTTCAGTTCTAATGTTGTCATTCTGTCTTTTTTGTTTTTTTTTCTGTACTTTTTCCAAACATCTACCACCGTACATTATTACTCTGAGACAAGTTATTCTGGGGTTTTTGGGCGCTCATTGCTTTTCCATTCTATGCTCTAATGACAGGGTTGTATAACGGGAATGCCCAGAGGGGCCGAAACAATGCGATCAAGTACATTTCGTGGAACACCAAAGGGGTTAATAACCCAGTGAAGCGTAAGAGGGTGTTGACACACTTAAAGGGTTTGAATGCAAATGTTGCATTTCTACAAGAGACTCACTTGAGGACTGGTGAGCACTTTAGGATGCGTAGGGACTGGGTTGGTCAAGTGTTCCACTCTAACTTTCATAGTAAATCAAGAGGGGCTGCCATTTTGGTTGATAAAGCCACTCCCTTTGTAGCTTCTGAGGTTATCGCTGATCCTAAGGGACGATACGTCATAGTAACCGGTAAACTGTTTTCTACCCCTCTTGTTTTGGCTAGTGTTTATGCTCCCAATTGGGATGACACAAGTTTCATTTCTTCCTTTTTGTCTGCTATACCCAATTTAGATTCTCATTTGTTGATTTTAGGGGGGGATTTCAACTGCAAAATGTCCCCAGTTCTTGACAAGTCCTCACGAACAACTACAGGCCCATCTAAATGTGCCCTACTTATTCAAGCCTTTCTTCAGAAATATGCCATGTTTGAGGCCTGGCGTTTCCTACATCCTACAGATAGACAGTATTCCTTTTATTCTCATGTTCATCAAACATACTCCCGGATTGATTACTTCTTTTTGGACAAAAAACTTCTGCCTAACCTTCGGCAGTGTACTTACAAGAGTATTGTTATTTCTGACCATTCACCATTAGTGCTTGAACTAGAGTTTCCCCAGCGACCTCCTATGTGTTATCAATGGCGTCTTAACCCCATTTTACTCTCAGATAAGGAGTTTGTCAATTTCATTTCTTCTGAAATCACCTTATTCCTAGAAACTAATTCAACACCAGGTATGTCCTGCTCTACCATATGGGAGTCTCTCAAAGCATACCTACGTGGCCAAATTATTTCTTATACAGCCAACCAAAACAGAGTTCGCTCTCAGCGACTTCGGGACCTGAGCGAATCCATAGCCACATTGGATGAGAAGTATGCCACGGTTCCTTCCTCTGATCTGCATAAAGAGCGCCAACTACTCCAATCTGAATTTGATGAGCTTTCTACCAGGCAAGCTGAACAGTTACTCTTGCGAGCTCGGTACAGAGTGTATGAACAAGGCGACAAGGCCAGTAAACTCCTTGCACATCAGATCCGTAAATCTGAGGCCTCACGTTTAATCCCACAAATAAGGACCCCGTCTGGTGCCACCACAGTTATACATAAAGAGATCAATGATCAATTCAAACAATTTTATTCTGCGCTATACACCTCTGAATCCCCTCAAGACCCTTTGCTGATTGATTCCTTCTTTAATGGCCTGAATATGCCTTCAATTGATACAGACACCCATGACTGTCTAGAAGAAGAATTTACACCTGAGGAGATTGCAACAGCAGTGTCCGCAATGAAAAGTGGTAAATCACCGGGTCCGGATGGTTTTCCAACCGAATTTTACAGGACGTTTTCTGGTCTGCTTTGCCCATTCTTGTCTCGACTATTTGCAGAGTGCCTTAATACCTCAAAGCTACCGCCTAGTCTTTATCAGGCTTCAATTTCATTACTATTAAAGAAAAACAAAGACCCCCTGGAATGTGGATCCTATCGCCCAATCTCGCTTTTAAACTGTGATTACAAAATCCTAGCCAAGCTTTTAGCCATCCGTATGGAAGGCTCGCTGCATCAAGTAATACACTCTGACCAGACTGGCTTTGTGAGAAATAGGCATTTGTTTTTCAATATTAGGCGCCTTATGAATATACTGTACTCCCCTGCGTCGGAGGACCCAGAGGTGGTGGTCTCACTTGATGCAGAAAAAGCGTTTGACCGCGTTGAGTGGGATTACCTAACAGCTACCCTTTATAGATTTGGCTTTGGCCCCAAATTCATTGCGTGGATAAAGATTCTTTATTTTTCCCCCATGGCTTCGGTACGGACTAACAACTTGTCCTCTGACTATTTTCCCTTGCACCGCGGATCCAGACAGGGCTGTCCACTCTCCCCCTTGTTGTTTGCTTTGGCAATCGAACCTCTCGCCATTGCACTACGCTCTAATGATGCCATTCAAGGAATAATCCGGACGGGCTCAGAGCAGAAAGTCTCGCTATATGCGGATGACCTCCTTTTGTTTCTCTCTAACCCTGATACCTCATTGCCACGCGCCTTATCTGTTCTTAAAAGGTTTGGATCAATCTCAGGGTACAAGCTGAATCTAGGCAAGAGTGAGCTTTTTCCTGTAAACAAGGCTGCTTTAAAGTGCTCTTTTACAAGTTCTCAGTTTAGGATTGTCCGGGATCAATTCACCTACTTGGGAGTTAAAGTGACAAGGAAATATTCAAATCTGTTTCAGGAAAACTTGGTTGCTCTAGCAGACAGTTTGAAACAATCTTTTACTTTTTGGAATGCGCTACCTCTTTCTCTTATCGGAAGGATTAATGTCATTAAAATGAGTGTGTTGCCCAAATTTCTATATTTATTTTAATGTTTACCCATTTTTATTCCAAAATCTTTTTTTATTTCACTGGATCAAACATTCATGCATTTTATTTGGGATGGCAAGGTACCACGGATTGGTAGAAAACATTTACAGAAGCCTAAGTCATTGGGGGGTTTAGCTCTACCAAATTTTCAGACATACTATTGGGCTGCAAATTTCAGAGCCCTTCTGTACTGGCTGCAGACTGATCCTACTGGCCCTAGACCAATCTGGGTCCAGATGGAGTCTGAATCGTGTAAACCTGCTGCACTTTCTTCTGTGTTGTGCTCGTCTCTCCCAGTGTCCCTAGGCAAAAGGTGTGTCAACCCAATTGTAAAGCAGTCTCTTAAAATTTGGAATCAGTTCCGTTTAGCCTTTGGCCTCCGAGGCTTTTCTCTATCAGGCCCAATCAATCAGAACATTTTATTTCCTCCATCTTTGAATGATGGGGCTTTTGGCATCTGGCACTCACTAGGCCTCTCCTCACTAGCCCAATTATTCTTTGATGATACATTTGCCTCTTTTGCTCAGCTACAGGAAAGGTTCAACCTCCCCCAATCCCACTTTTTCCGCTATCTCCAGACTAGGAACTTTGTCAGAGCTAACACACCTGCATTTCCCCATAGGCCTGTGAATACAGCTATAGAGAGCATCCTGGAGCTGAACAAGCTTCCTAGGGGCGCAATTTCAGATGTATATGCAATCATTCATGACTTACAGAACCCTTCTTTGGTGCCTTTAAAGACTCGATGGGAAAAGGATTTGGGGGAGGAACTTGGGGAAGACACCTGGGAATCTGTGCTGCGCAGGGTGCATTCGTCCTCTTTTAGCACTAGACACAGCCTCATTCAATTCAAGGTGGTTCACCGTATCCACTGGTCTGGGGCCAGACTTGGAAGAATATTCTCTGATTTTGATCCTACCTGTGTCAGATGTAAAATTGAACCAGCCACACTGTTGCATATGTTCTGGGGCTGTCATAAACTGTCAGGTTTCTGGGAATTAATATTTAAATGTTTCTCTGATATATATAACACTGTTATAGATCCCTCTCCCCTTACAGCCCTTTTTGGAGTACTGCCCATAGGCACCCCCCTGTCAAGAATCCAGTCGGACACTGTTGCTTATACAACTCTTTTAGCTAGACGGCTAATACTACAGAACTGGAAGATGGCAGCTCCCCCATCTTATAAATATTGGGTGAGAGATGTGTTGTGCTCTCTGAAACTAGAAAAAATTAAATTCAATTCACGTGGGAACCCCAAACTGTTTAATGAGGCTTGGGCTCCATTCCGGTCTTACTTTAAACAGTCCATCCTCTGATGGCATTCCTATTAAAACCAAAATAAGTCTGTATTTGACCCCCCTGTGACTTAGAGGTTGGATGAGCATTTCTCTGTGTTTTTTTCTGGGGTGGGGGTGGGGGGCATTAAGGTTGATGTGCTTATTGATTGTGACCTGCGGATGCCTTGTTCATCTTGCCCGGGCAGAGACTAAGGTGTGAGCTTGTTTTTCCCAGTTATTTTTATTTTTTAATTCTGTTCACGCCTACATAAAATTATTATTATTCATTTTTTATTTTAAAGCATTGTAAACTTTTTATTTTTGGTCCAGTGGATGGTTGGTCTGTGGCCTTGACTGTCTGTGAGTGGTTGCATTTCTCCACCCCATCCCTTGACTGTTTACAGGAACAATGGTGAGGTGTTTGCTCTGTCCCTATACTATAGATTGCCCTTTAACCTTTTGTAGCCTTCTGCCTGGTGTGTTTAACTTGTCTAAAGTATGGTATCTTTAAAGTTATTTTTTTATATGTATTATTTGTATTTTTTTCTAGTTGAGTATATTATTTATATTGCTTTGTCTTGTCTGTGTGTGTGTAAAACTTAATAAACAGAGTTTTCAAAAAAAAATAAGCACATGCAATGAGTGATATCTGATGTATAAGAGTTCAAGTCCTTTGTTCTATTACAGACTTCCTTTGTTCTCTCTGAAAAAGGTTTGAGGCCTGTGTCTTTGTTCTCTATTGTAGGGGTTCAAGTCATTTTCTTTTTGTGAAACCTTGTTGCATAGAAGTGAGTTGCTAGTTGAGAAGCAATTTTTACACGTGGTTAATATAGGTCTTCAACAAGCTTTTTGAAGTGAACATAAGTTATGGGTAGCCAGGCCCTACAGAGACAATGTGTTCTAGAAGGGGTTTGAGTCCTTAAAAAGGGGTTTCATATATTTATTTAACCTCAATAAATAAACTCAGTAAAAAAAGAAACGTCCTCCCACTGTCAACTGCGTTTATATTCAGCAAACTTAACATGTGTAAATATTTGTATGAATGTAAGACTCAACAGACAAACTGAACAAGTTCCACAGACATTTGACTAACAGAAATGGAATGTGTCATCCCTGAACAAAAGGGGGGTCAAAATCAAAAGTCAGTAAGTATCTGGTGTGGCCACCAGCTGCATTAAGTACTGCAGTGCATCTCCTCCTCATGGACTGCACCAGACTTGCTGTGAGATGTTATCCCACTCTTCCACCAAGGCACCTGCCAGTTCCCGGACATTGGCCCTTGCACTCACCCTCCGATCCAACAGGTCCCCCAGACGTGCTCAATGGGATTGAGATCCGGGCTCTTCGCTGGCTATGGCAGAACACTGACATTCCTGTCTTGCAGAACGAGCAGTATGGCTGGTGGCATTGTCATGCTGGAGGGTCATGTCAGGATGAGCCTGCAGGAAGGGTACCACATCTTCCCTGTAACGCACAGCGTTGAGATTGCCTGCAATGACAACAAGCTCAGTCTGATGATGCTGTGACAGACCTTCCCAGACCGTGACGGACACGCCACCTCCAAAAATCGCTCCCGCTCCAGAGTACAGGCATCGGTGTAACGCTCATTCCTTCGACGATAAACACCAATCCGACCATCTCCCCTGGTGAGACAAAACCGCGACTCGTCAGTGAAGAGTACTTTTTGCCAGTCCTGTCTGGTCCAGCGACGGTGGGTTTATTCCCCTAGGTGACGTTGTTGCCGGTGATATCTGGTGAGGACCTGCCTTACAACAGGCCTACAAGCCCTCAGTCCAGCCTCAGCCTATTGTGGACAGTCTGAGCACTGATTGTGCATTCCTGGTGTAACTCGGGCAGTTGTTGCCATTCTGTACCTGTCCCGCAGGTGGGATGTTCGGATGTACCGATCCTGTGCAGGTGTTGTTACACGTGGTCTGCCACTGCGAGGACGATCAGCTGTCTGTCCTGTCTCCCTGTAGCGCTGTCTTAGGCGTCTCACAGTACGGACATTGCAATTTATTTCCCTGGCCACATCTGCAGTCCTCATGCCTCCTTGCAGCATGCCTAAGGCAAGTTCACATAGATGAGCAGGGTCCCTGGGCATCTTCCTTTTGGAGTCAGTAGAAAGGCCTCCTTAGTGTCCTAATTTTTCATAACTGTGACCGTAATTGCCTACCGTCTGTAAGCTAATGGTGTCTTAACAACCGTTCCACAGGTGCATGTTCATTAATTGTTTATGGTTCATTGAGCAAGCATAGGAAATAGTGTTTAAACCCTTTACAATGAAGATCTGTGAAGTTGTTTGGAATTTTACGAATTATCTCATAGACAGGGTCCTGAAAAAGGAAAACAATTTTCTGCTGAGTTTATATATATTTTGAGGTTAACATATAAACAGAGATACTATACAACTTTTGAAGTTAATACAATGCCATTGTTAAGTGAGAAAACCACTCTGGAAAAGGGCGGAACAGCTCCTCCAGATGTGAGCATAAAAAAATATTTTAAATTCACAGTCTAGTGATATGAAGAACCATTTCAAAGTAGAGAAGTGTAGGCAAGAGATAAAGAAATATTCCGTCATTGTTGACAAAGATGGAATCTGTCTGATACACAAAAAGCATGGGGCAAAAATACAGAGAACGTCTAATTCCTTGACAAAGGCACGATGGTCTTTAACTGTAATAGCCGAAGAAAGAAAACTGGATGAGAATTTTTTTTCTGGAGAATCATGACAGGACATTGCAGAGAGATAAAAAAAAGTTTGAAAGCTCTTGGGTGAACACATCAAAACCTTGAAAGAAGAAATTCAACAATTACAGGCAAGGGTCGTAAAAACAGACTTAGCTCCAACATGTGGAGGACCATTTGTTTCTTCAATCCACCCTCAGGCTGAGTTGCGCAAGGATGATCGGGTTTCAAGCATCTGGTCAGCACTGCCTGGCTTTGAGTCAACAGATACTGACAGCGGTGACGAACGATGTCTTAGGCCAACCAGAACACAGGCTGTAAAAGGTAGTAAAGAGAAACCTCCGGTGACAGTATTCACACATAAATCAGCGTCTCCAAAACAGTTGGATGAACGGTCAAAGAATTTGAAACATCACGGAGAAGTGGGTATGAAAACATGGGACCATTTGAAGCGTTATAAGAAACTGCACAATCTACATCCTTATGATGGGTTACAGTTACTACCCTTTGTTTTGAACAACCGTGAACACGGCGTACTTGAAGAAAAGGTTTATAGAGCCGTGGGTGGTGAAGAGCAAGATGTGGCCGATGGATGGAGAGCCATACATATTTTCCTTAAGGGTCTGACCAATGCAACCACCAATTGGCGAGAGAAAACCAAATGTGTTCAAAAACCAAAAGAACCGTTTGTTGAATTTGAAGAAAGGTTTAGAGCAGAGGTGGTTGGACACGTTGGGTTACCTGACATGGAAGATGAAGATGACCCATTTTTTGGAGGAATTGAGTGTAATCACTCATCACCTGACGTAATCCATGCAAAAAAAAAAACTTTTGTTTCCACAACTAATGACTGGGAGAGAAAACTACGGCGACATCGACAGGCTAAACCGGATGTTAGAGTTGTACAGGTTCCGAGTGAAACCAACAACATTCGTTCAGCAGAAGAGAAACCTGGTGTATGTCATTATTGCGGGTTTTCTGGTCACTGCAAAGAGAATGTCAGGAAAGGAAAAGTTAATTTATGAGAAGTGGCCAGGAGAAGCAGGGTCCGTCTAAGGGAAAATGGAATCAAGACAACAGCCCCAATGACACAATGTTGATGCAGAAATTTAAGAAGCTCTCTCCGTCTCAGCAGCAGAGTTCGCTGGATGCTGTGGAGGTAAACTAATGGACTCCCTCTTACGTCCCATCTGCTGTACATATGAAATCGGATGGAATATATGTGAACATGATGGTTAACAACATTGCAGTAGATTTTTTAGTAGATTCGGGTGCTGAAGTCACTGTATTGCACATATCTTATGCAAAACATATGTTCTCAGTACACGGGCAAGAAGATGAGAGCAACAGGAGTAGGGGGGACGACGACGACATATGAAACAGACCAAACCATTATCAATTTCTAGTCGGACAATGAAGATTGATGCAGGGGTCATTTGAACAACCTATTTAATGCCTTGACGTTATTATGCAACTTGACTCCACATTGAACATTTCTGAAGGGAAGGTGACGCGGCAAATTAGACAACTGCAGCGATCTACAGGTCAGAACCATGCTATTTGGACTATGAGTGTGGAACTCCGGAAATGGAACCAGTATGCTTGACAGGTGTTTCCCCACCTTGCACAAAACAATATCCCCACAAGGAAGCTATGGATGCTACTAAAGTAGTGATTAAAGAACTATGGGACATGGGTATAGTTGAAAAGACACCATGTAATCCAGTTACTCTGATGTATCCTACAGATACCACATTACTTGGACACGACTTATGAGTCTGTTATGGATCAGCTCTCTGATGGGTTTATAGTCATTCGTTAGAAAACCCTGACTTTACCTTATACACAGACGGTTCAAGCATTGTGGAGGGGGGGGGGGGGGGGGGTGAGAGGCAGGCTGGGTAGTTACTACAATGGACCCATGTCACTACCAGGCACGTTAAATTTGAGAAAAGCAGACGTTCACTTTATGGAGTGACAATGCTTAACTATTGCATATAACTCTAAAGCAGTAGGGGAAGCAGAACGACAAGTAAAAGAGGCGTGGGGAATAACTACCGAGGGGGGACATGACGTAGTGCCAGGAGAGTGGGTGATGGTAAAAAAAATATGTAAGAGACACATTAGGGCCAAAATGGGAAGGTCCTTATCAAGTTTTGCTCATAACGAGGTCAGCAGTAATAGTCCAGGGAAAATCACGGCGGATACACGTTACTCATTGCAAGGTTGTCCATTTTGATGACAAAGCGGAGCCTGGAGAATAAAACACTGATTGATAAGCAATCCGGGGCCAATCTCGGGTGAAGAAGCATAGTAAGACGATCAGAACCTGATAAGCTTCTATGTTGTACACTGCAGTCGTCATATTAGGGAAATGTAGGTGAAATGTCCAACGGTTTCCTGAAAATTGGGACATGCTTACTTAGGGAAATCTATGTGAAATATAAATTTTTCTTGAAAACAGGACATGTTACTTTCACTTTGTTTCCTTCGTTACAGATTATGAGAATCTTCGATTCAAGGACTGTACCTGAAACGATACAAGATCACCGGTGAAGTGCAACCAGTGGAATAGAAGAAGAATTCCTCACTACCGGCAGACTGTCAGAACATAATATTTATCTATGTGGGACTGATACCAGTGTGGAAGAGCTGGTCACTTTTAAAGGACTTGGTGATTGATTACCGTGTCAATAGTACGATTGAATATTGTCTTGTAGACAATATTTTTATTTTTTTGTGTGAGTTTCCTCCTAATACAGGATGTGGTAGGAATCGGGACATCATTATAGCTGTTTATACCCATTTTCTATAACTTTGTTTGAAATCTATTTCTTATTGTAACAGCAAGTACAATGTGCCCTTTGTGTTTTATAGAAATGCAAGGTGTTTAAATGTGAATGATTTCATGCTTACTGCTAATGTTTTTTTTATACTGCCTATTTTTCATGTTTTCTAAAAAGACATTAAGTATATTTATTTTTAAAATGTAAGAATGTTGAAAATAAATAAACAACTCAGAGACAGATTACGAGAGGTCAAGAGGACGAGAGTCAATAGAGTAATAACAATCAATGGAAATAGTGTTTTTCCTGTAATAGGGAATTATTGAGCAATGGTTCAGAGACATGGGAGGAATATGTCTTCTGAAATAGGATACTTGTTATTTGGCCATTGGCTAGTTTTATTGCAAGGAATTCTAATTGGTCAACCACAGGCTAGAGCTGGGTTATAAAATTACATGCTGTCCCTTTGTTCTGGGGAGAGAATCACTGGAGAGCATCCCTGAGGACAGGGGAGAATGACCATCTACCTCCCCGTATGATTTGTCCTCTTTGAATAAAGCCATTTGCCTCCCAATGATTTTCGTTGGAGTTTGTGTCATTGAAGAATAACAAATTGTAACAATTGAGATTGTCTAGAATTTATAGACAGGGCACAAGATGTGCGTCAGAAGTGCACTAAAACTTGTAAGTAACCCTGTAAATACATTTGTTTGTTATAAAAAGCTTAATACCGGTCATTGAAATTGCAGTCATTTGTGGAATATTAGGTTTCTACATTGTGTAAAATCACAATTTACTTATCGAGACGCATTACAGTGAAAATTGTACACTGTCTTAAGAACATCAAGTTTGTGAGTGATGACATGAAGGAGACATTCATTAGTATAATCATTGATCTTCTTAAGAAGATTATCCTTTGTTTCTGTGCCCCCCAAATGTTCGGATATAGCCTACTAGTAAAGTTACCAGGTTGCTAGCTAATGAGGTAACATGACTGAATAAGGTGTAAACAAAATAGCCACAGAGTTGTTTTAGAAGGTCCCGCGACATGTTTTTTGAATGTAAAATGCAGCCCACCAATCCGCCATAGGAAGAAAAAAAATCGATCTATTTGGGCTAGAAACCTTTCCGCTGTAGTAATGGTAGAACCATGATGCTAACAAATATATGCGCTCTAGGACACTCTGAAACAACGGTAGAGCAAAGCCTAGTCATTACAACAATTATCTGGGTGATTTGTTTTCTAGGCGCACCCAAGTAAAAATATTTAGGAGCATATGCAACCAAAATTGTTGCACTTTCGAGCCCTGGACACAATCAAGACAACCACTTCATGTTGTAGAACAACAGATTGTTATGTGGTGGTGGGTTATGCATGTGTTGGGTTGTGGCTCACATGTTACAGGGATGCTTGCAGTCTGCTCCGCTCCTCTTCTTCCCACACATGTCTCCACAGCTGTGTGGGATCTCACTACGCTGGAACTCTGGGTTGGTCGCTTTGCCTGTCAATCATAGCAGAATAATTAAACACAGTACAGGGAACTAACTCCAGAAATCAGGACAAGGACATTGATTTCAACTACTTGTTTATGTGACCTTTACTTTACCAGGTTAGTGTCATTGAGATTAATAATTAGTTATAATACACAAAGCATCTCAAAGAGAGCAAAAGACTAGGGATGCACGATTGTCTGGGAATAATGGCTAAAATTGGGTATTAGCTAATCCCTTACCACAGAAGCACTTGTAGACGTTCGGGGGTTGGAAGACAACATTCTGACAGGCCGGACAGCGCCACCCGTCATTTGTTTCTGCAAATGAGAGCAACGTTTGCATATCACATAGACCAATTTACAAAGCACTTCATCAGCTAAATGGTGAGTCACAATATTGTACACTATATCTTAGATTGTAAGGTTGTACTCTAAGTTGTAAAGGACCTCCGTCACCCGAGTCACAGTCTGTTCACACTGCTATCATCTATTCTGGCAGCCTCCCCACACCTCTCTGACTCAGAGGGGTTGGGTTAAATGCGGAAGACACATTTCAGTTGAACGTATTCAGATGTACATCTGACTAGGTATCCCCCTTTCCTTTCCTGGGGCGGCAGGTAGCCTGGTGGTTAGAGCGTTGGACTAGTAACCGTTGACAAGGTAAAAATCTGTCGTTCTGCCCCTGAACAAGGCAGTTAACCCACTGTTCCTAGGCCGTCGTTGAAAATAGCAATTGGTTCTTAACTGACTTGCCTAGTTAAATAAAGGTAAAATAAAAACAAAATATAAAAAATGTTATTTGTCACATGCGCCAAATACCAAAAGGTGTAGACCTTACAGTGAAATGCTTACTTACAAACCCTTAACCAACAATGCAGTTAAGGGGGAAAAAAGTGTTTGATTTTATTTGAGTAAATACTTTAATAAGTAAAAAATACATTTTTTTCTTTCTTAAACTACTACTACTAATGTGATGGTTGTAGCAATCAATTGGCCCATTAACAATCACCCATTTTAGCAAACGTATTTCATTTAAAGCTTCACATTTCTCTGGTATAGGCTACTTATCGCAACGAACGATATCAGCAAAATGCCTGCGATAAGTGATCGTGTTGATAACTTTTGGTTTATCGTCCCAGCTCCACGAGACTGTAAAACAGCTTCTATCTCCAGGCCGTTGAACAGCCATCACTAGCCGGCTAACTGTCCGGTACTCTACCCTGAACCTTGAGACTAATTCCCCATGTATTTAGAGTCATTGAACGCTGGTCACCTCATTCTGTTTACTCATCCTGCATGTATATACTGTATTCTCAACATAGCTCATCCTAATATACCTACTAATGTACATAGCATTTTCCTTCCAAATGATATACTGCCTAAACACACTGTGTATTTATAGTCTGGATTCTGACACATGCTCACTAATATATCTAATCTTTATTGGTAATTGGACTTGTTCTGTAATTTCTTGTTTAGATTTTGTATTATTTGCGAGACATTCTACTGCACTGTTGGCGCTAGTAACATAAGCATTTCGCTGCACCTGCTAGAATGCCTGCAAATCAGTGTACGCGACCATTAAACGTTGATTTGATTTTTAGTACAGTAGTAACATCTCTGCACATTAGCTGACACTGCATGTCACCAAGGAAGTACCCCAAGGCTTGATCCTACGCCCTTCTCAATTGACATCAACATAGCTCAGGCAGTAGGAAGCTCTCTCATCCATTTATATGCAGATGATAGTCTTATACTCAGCTGGCCCATCCCGAATTTTGTGTTAAATGCTCAATAACAAAGCTTTCTTTGTGTCCAACAAGCTTTCTCTACCCTTAACCTTGTTCTGAACACCTCCAAAACAAAGGTCATGTGGTTTGGTAAGAAGAATGCCCCTCTCCCCACCGGTGTGATTACGACATCTGAGGGTTTAGAGCTTGAGGTAGTCACCTCATACAAGTACTTGGGAGTATGGCTAGACGATACACTGTCTTTCTGTCAGCACATATCAAAGCTGCAGGCTAAAGTTAAATCTAGACTTGGTTTCCTCTATTGTAATCGCTCTTCTTTCACCCCAGCTGCCAAACTAACCCTGATTCAGATGACCGACCTACCCATGCTAGATTACGGAGACAATCGGCAGGTAAGGGTGCTCTCAAGCGGCTAGATGTTCTTTACTATTCAGCCATCACATTTGCCACCACTGCTCAATATAGGACACATCACTGCACTATATACACTCCTCTGTAAACTGGTCATCTCTGTATACCTGTCGCAAGACCCACTAGTTGATGCTTAGTTGATGCTTATTTATAAAACCCTCTTAAGCCTCACTCCCCCCTATCTGAGATACCTACTGCAGCCCTCATCCTCCACATACAACATCTGTTCTGCCAGTCACATTCTGTTAAAGGTCCCCAAAGCGCACACATCCCTGGGTCGCTCCTCTTTTCAGTTTTCTGCAGCAAGCGACTGGAACGAGCTGCAAAAAACACTCAAACTGGACAGTTTTATCTCCATTCAAAGACTCAATCATGGACACTCTTACTGACAGTTGTGGCAGCTTTGCATGATGTATTGTTGTCTCTACCTTCTTGCCCTTTGTGCTGTTGTTTGTACCATGTTTCGTGCTGCTGCCATGCTGTTGTCATGCTTTGCTACCATGCGGTGCTGTCATGTGTTTTTTATTTAACTAGGCAAGTCAGTTAAGAACAAATTCTTATATACAATGACGGCCTACTCCGGCCAAACCCCAATCCGGACGACGCTGGGCCAATTGTGCGCCGCCCTATGGGACTACCAATCACAGCCGGTTGTGATACAGCCTGGAATCGAACCAGGGTCTGTAGTGACACCTCTAGCCCAGATGTAGTGCCTTAGACCACTGCGTCACCCATGCTGTGTCGTCTTCGTTCTCTCTTTATGTAGTGTTGTGGTGTGTCATGTCCTATATTTTTAATCCCCCGTCCCCGCAGGAGGCCTTTTGGTGGGCCGTCACTTTAAATAAGAATTTGTTCCTAACCGACTTGCGTAGTTAATTTTTGTAATACATTTTAATTGTTTTTTTAAGATAAGGTCACTGGGGCCACATTTTTGCTACAGTGGATATTGTAGCATCATCAATGTACAGCAGTACCATCTGTCGAGCAGAATTTGCATTCCTGTATTGTCTGTGTGGGGGAAGCATTGTGCCCATCTATGGAAGACTATTGTGTTGAAAGTCATGAATAAATGAAGAGCTGGAGGGACTGTTAGGCCTACCGTCTGCCTGGGAGGCTGGGGAGCGGGCCCACTTCTTGATGCAGTTGAGATGGAACACGTGGAAGCAGCTGTGGCAGCTCCAGACTGGAGCCATGACTCTGATCACCTCACAGCACACCATGCACTCATACTTCTCCTCAGACAGCTGCTCGATCAGGCAACCTGGACAGATATGGAGGAGAGAGTCATCAAAAGAGACCAAAATCATGGTATCTTCTCAAATGCATCCTATTCCCTATATAGTGCACTCTTTTGGACCAGGGCCCATAGTAGTGCACTATGTAGGGAATAGGGTGCCATTTGGAACACACATGAACATAACTACTTTCAGAACAAACTCATTCACATTTTCTTTAGGTAATTATTATTATTATTTTTTTTACTCTGGGACTTTTTGAAAAGCTGTGAAACTTTGCCCTCTCACCTGTCTGAGTCTCCTTGCTCTTGTTGGGCACGTTGTCCCACCTCTTCTGTCCAGGCCTGTGGTCTGAGTTGAGTGTTCTCCTCTGGCCTCTGTCCTGTAGGGGGGTGCGTCTCCCCTGGCCTCTCCCCTGACTCCTCCAGCTGGGCTCCTCTTCAGTGCCGGAGCCCAGTTTGTCACGATGGCCAGAGGGGGTGTCTCTGGCTCCCCTCTCATGGTCCTTCTCCTGGGGATATTCTTTGATAGGCCCCTGGCGTCGCTTGGGCTCAGGGAATTTCTGTTGAGCGTCGACGTGGGGGTTCCTTTCCTCGGCTCTCCCTCCTTTCCGGCTCCTGGCCCCCATTTCTGATGGTGGGGTTTCTTCTCTGGGCTCAGCAGGGTCCCAGCCTCCTCCTCCTGTAGCGTGGCTGTCCTGGTTCTCCAGAGAGTGAGGAGGTCCTTTCGCGCTCCTCGCCCCTCTCTCTTTTCGCCGCGGCTCCTGGCTGAACCGTCGGGGCTTTTCAGGGCGGGTGTCCTGGTGGTCTTCGTGGGCAGGCCCCACCTCTACGCTCCGGCCGCCAGGGTCTCCTCGACGCCAGCTAGGCCTGTCTATGGGGGGTGTTCCAGGCCTGTAGCCACCCAGTCCATGGTGGCCCCTGGGTAAGCCAGGGGGGCCAGTGTCAACCCCAGGCCTGTTCCACCTTGGAGGCTGGCCCCTTGAGCCCCGGCCCCCTCCATCTCCGTTAGCTCTTCCTCCTCCTCTTCCTCGGCCCCTTGATACATCCTCTTGGTGGTAGGGAGGAGGATGGAAATTTACAGGGATCGTTGAATTGTCATGGACATGAGATTGTTTGACACCGTGGTGAAAATGGCCTTGCTGCTGTTGCTGCGGTGCTGGGCCGTAATTATTACAACCACTCCAGTTACGGTTGTGGCCCTCTCTGTTCCGACCCCTCCTGGATTGCTGCTGGTTACATTTCTGTTGTGATGAAGTCTCATCTGGATTCAAATCCAGAGAGTCTACACAGAAGAAAAAAAAGCCTACTTGTTAGCGAGTGACTTGGCATGAAAGTTGTGAAGCTGCATCATAACTACAGTGTCGACGCAGGCAAGACAGGCTTGACAAGTGACTCCAAAGACAAGACGTTTAACAATGTTGACTTGGAGTCACGTGCCAAGGCTATGAGTATGACAGCTCTGAGTATGACGGATATTCTCTTCAGGACGGCCTGGACTTTGACACGAGAGCACGTCATCTAGCTAAGTTGGCCTCAACTATCATTACAGAGAATTAAGCAACAACGTTGGCTATTTGTTTGAGACGCTGACTGGCTGACTTTAGACAAGCAAGGTCAGAGCCATTGTTAACAAAAATTTAATAGCTAGCGCATGAGTCAACCAGTACTAGCCTAGGCTATGTAGCTAGCCAGCTTCTCAGGCTAAAGTTCAATGAACATGCAGCTCACATAATGTGGTCACAGCAATGACTGTATATGAAATGGGCCACACTGGCAGACTAGCGAAGGGAGCAGGGTATAAGCGATCATAAAGGGGGCCGCCGAACAAAAAATTAAAAAATATTTATTATTATTTTTTAGGAACTCTGCCGGGGGCACAAGCTACCGAAACATTTTATCTATCCCGTCAAGAGAGAGCGAAGGGCTAGGGCTGGCCTAGGCCATTTCTAGACCCTAAATAGAGTGTGCAAAGCTGTAATCAAGGCAAAGGGTGGCTACTTTGAAGAATCTCAAATATATTTTGATTTGCTTAACACTTTGGTTACTACATGATTCCATGTGTTATTTCAGTTCTGATGTCTTCACTATTATTGTACAATGTAGAAAATAGTAAAAAAAAAAAGAAAAACCCTGGAATGAGTAGGTGTCCAAAATTTTGACTGGTACTGTAAGTGAACGCACGTGGCATTTCGGCAAAAAAATCTAAAAAATAAAGACTTCACACTGAGTGCACAACACATTAGGAACACCTGCTCTTTCCATAACAGACTGACCAGGTGAAAGCTATGATACCTTATTGATGCCACCTGTTAAATCCACTTCAATCAGTGTATATGAAGGGGAGGAGACAAGTTAAATAAGGATTTAAGCCTCGAGACAATTGAGATGGATTGTGTATGTGTGCCATTCAGAGGGTGAATGGGCAAGACAAAAGATTTAAGTGCCTTTGAAAAGGGTATGGTAGTAGGTGCCAGGTGCACGGGTTTGTGTCAAGAACTACAACGCTGCTCAACCATCTTCCTGTGTATCAAGAACGGTCCACCACCCAAAGAACATCCAGCCAACTTGACAACTGTGGGAAGCATTGGAGTCAATATGGGCCAGCATCCCTGTCGAACACTTTCAACACCTTGTTGAGTCCATGCCCCAATGAATTGAGGCTGAGGGCAAAAGGGAGGGGTGCACCTCAATATTTCAAAGGTGTTCTAATGTTTTGTACACTCAGTGTATATCGGAGTTGTGCCTGTTGTCATAGAGATAGATTAAGGACTTCTCATGGATATAATCCGTTTTAGCATGGACATTTCCACTGAGGGCTTCCACCACTTTAAAGTAGTCAACTGGGTGGGGATTCCTATGAGTTGGGAGTAATCAGCCAATGAAGACCATGCACTACTTTAAAATGGAGATCATTGGCACAGCCCACACGACAATGGTAGAGATGAGTCCTATCTAGCTCTATATAGAATAACTATCTTCAAAGTAATGACTCGGGACGTCGGGTTTGATATGAAAGCTTCTTTTAGTAATAATACTTGATCACGTTACATTTAACAACTTTAGATTCTACAGAGCAATGCCAGCAAGCTGCTAGCGCAAAGGAGCCAAAATCACCTGTTAATTGCCCTTAACTAGCGCATTCACTCTCTACTTCCTGTCGCAAGGCATTCTGGAACTTGCAGTCAAAAGCGTAATTCAATACTAACCAATACAATTACATACGTAAATAACTGTAAAGAAATATCTTTAGATACAGCTCAATGAATTAACTTAAACATTAACTCTAACACATTAAAGTTACAACACTCTATGGCTTGTTGTTCACACACACGTATCTGCCCTCTCATTGGCTAGAAATGGTCCGATAGACAATCCTTGTTATAGCTGAGAATCCTTGGGATAAGGAAGAATGCCCTGTTAAAGGTATACTCAGCGAAATGACATTGCCACGAGCATCACCGGAGATATTGAGATGAGCGAGATGCAAGACTTTGCTCACACACTGTAAATGCACGTGTGCACAGGTTCACTTCACACTGTTCACAGCGTGGTAGCCAGGGCACCGAAACAGTGGAGAAGTTGAGCCACGCGCTTCAATGCTCTTAGTTGTTGAAATTGACCCACTATTCTGTTTACTTTCTTCATCCATGTCATATCGCTAATTCTACCTTTAATGCCTTGGGATCTCAAGAAGGGCTAGAAGGGATTCAGCTTTTGTCAAATTAACATAAAAAAATTATTTTGCATTTTAGCTAACAATAATTCTAACTGTTTTCCTAACCTTAACCAAATTCTCCTAACCTGCTACAAAAAGTCAAATCTGACAAACACTGTATCCCATCTAGTTAAAACCATATCAAGGGCCTGCCGGCATTGCAAGTGAGTCACTGGGCTTGTTTCAGTGGTACGGCTGAAGCATCCAACTGCAGGCAAAAGTCGAAGAGTGAAGTCGGGGGAAGTGCATCTGCGACAGCTGAAAGTCTGACACTGATTTGGTTTTCCAACAGCAAGGCTCAGTGCAGCATGGCAGTGTGCCATTGTTTCTAAAAGTTTGTTATGTCGAAATAAACACGTCTCCAACCCCCATATCACACACTAAACATAGGCTGTGTGTGTGTAGATTGTACCAAAGACAGTACAGTATGACAATAAGCAGAAAGTGCTTCTACAATAGAAGTCCCCGATCACACGAGTAGGTAATGTCATGGCGACGTTGGCTCGCTAAACTCCTGCATAGAAACACGTGATCGGGTCTAACGGTCTCGCACATGTGCCTGCCATCGAATCAAAGGCATATAAAGTAGTGACAGACGAGTAGTGTGTCTGAAGTGGAGGCAGTACAGGGCTTAGCATGTTTCTCGAGGAGGCTAAAAATAGATTTTGGGCTTGGAAAAGTTGAATATTTTCAGAAAGAGTCAGGTAGGTAATTGGTTAAGGGAGGAGAACGAGGGGAGGTTGACAATACTGAGCGAGGCAGAGGATGGGTTTGAATCTGTTGGAGCTAGCAATAACAAGAAAGAGGGTATGTCGAGGAGGATTGATGTCAAGTTCAAACAGAGTGAGCCGGACTCCAGTTTGAGTCCTGGAGGTGAAATGGAAGGGGTAGAAGGTGTTGCGAAGAGCTGAGCCCTGCATTGATGGACATGGTTATGATAAGACACATGTGGTCCAGAGGGAGTGAGATTTCTGAAGAGGGTGGAACCAGGCCTTTTGGCTGATCCATAGTTGTTTTCAGGTTGGGTGGAAAAGTTGGTGGGTGCTGTTGAGTCGGTGAAGGTAACTCGAAGTGCACTTATGTTTGTTTGTGTTTCTTCAGATCATAGAGAGCAGGCGCTCCATGCGACGCAATTTGGGTCAAGATCTGTTTCACACTTTGCTCTTAGGAACAGGGCACCATTGAAAGGAGTGATTTCTTTGGTAGCGTTAAGTGTGGAGGTGGAGCAGTTGGAAGACTCCTGGTGTTTGTGACACCCGTCGTTTGGTGCGATGCAGACCCCGGTGGTGAGCATGGTGAAACAGAGAAGCCCCTGTTAGTCCTTTTGAGTCAGTCTTAACCCGACAAGGTCATGTTAGGATGTATCAGTTAACCTGTTAGAGCATGTGGTGAATGCGCCGTTTCAGGTTAAACATTTATGGTCATGTTGCAACTGTGTGTAGGAGGGAGATTCCAAGATGTGGGAAGTGGGCATGGGTAGTTTCGGTGGATAAAGTTGTGTGCGTCAACTTTAAGGGTGCACATGTTGCTGGGGATCAGAAGTGTATGGTGCGAGAGAGGCAGGTTGAGGTGGCTAGAGTCAGAGTAGTGCAGAAGGTGCTGTATGCTGAGACAGTGAAGAAAGTAGAGGATAGGTCAAGGGTGAGATTCTGATAGGATCCGTGTAAATAGTAGATCTGTGCCAGCATAGAGGGATAGGTCAATGAGTGATATGCTTCAGTAAGGTTTGCTTCCTAGCAATGTTTATCAACTGCACTGCAGAAATGGAAAGTAAATCACAGAAAATAGATGCGTTGGCAGCTGCATAGAAGTACTTGGGGGTACGAGATGAATTCAGAAGAGTTACATGGTGTGTTGAGTGGTAGTGTCCCGTCCTCTTAAGCGGTTGGCCTGGGGTAGGATCAGATAGGGTTAAAGTACTGGAATAAGGAGGTGTTTTATTTATATTTATTTATATATATATATTTATATATAATTTTTTTTCTTCTCTTTTCAGTTCCACATTTGTATCACAAAGTGTAATGGATCTATACTATAGTTCAGTTGGGGGTAGTAATGTAACATATTGGATGCAAACTGCCATTAAACCTCACCGAAGATATTATTGTTGACCAAAATGAAAACGTGTCAGATTGTCACTGAGGTTGGAGTAATAATATGTCCAACTACTTAAGACATTGGCTCGAATCTAGGTTGTGCCTTTACATTTCGACAAAATTAACTACTATGGAGGTATTTAACCTCTCAAACCCTGGCCTTGCCTGCTTGGTCTGTTTCGCAAGCGTTCTGGAAGTATCGCGATGTTGCGTCTTTGGGCTTAGAACTCTGTATCAATTGGAGAGAGACACTCATATCAAATTCATTTGTACACTGTATACATATGAATCTCGGAAAAGTTGCTTCCAGTTTCAGACATGTCTTAAGGTCCCGTTCACGTGGGTCAAACAAAAACACTAATTATAGGCCTTTGATAACATGGTTGTAAAGTTCATGCAGTCGACATGTAGGACAGTTTTTATCCCCATAATGCAACACACTAAAAGGAGACTTTGCAGAAGTGACCCGCTTGAACTGAGTGAGCCCCCTTAGCACAAAGCAGAGGTTTCTGTTGAGGCATACAGTATGTCAACCTAACTTACGTTTCCACTGAAACTCTGCTCTGGCGTCTTTCTACGCCTGCTATGTTGGGTTACTGAGTGAGTGTGAGATGTGTGACACTGCCAGCTAGCTTGCTAACGTTAGCTGAGTGCAATTTGACAGCTCAACACAAACCCTGTAATTTCACTTTGAATTTCCATTAGCTATGATTTAGCTAAATAGCATGAGACATAATTAAATGATTATCCACTCTAGTTAAAACTGAAGCGAGCAATCTAGTTAGCTAGACAGTTAGCTAACTGCTAGCTAAGCTACTTTACCTGTGACTGAGCCCTCAGCCATTCAATCACACAGTTGGCAGTCACTCACGTTCTTCTCCCACGCGAAGTTTGTAGCTAAGATTTTTAAACAGCTGTTGGGAGATTAACAACCAGAGATTAAATGCCACTTTGTATTTATTATTCCCACAAAAATAATAACATGTCTCCCCTCCTTACATGATTGATTGGGGTATAAACGAACGGTTGTGTGAGACACGAGCTCTGACGATTCTTCCTGCAAAGGAGTTTGAAGTTATGGAACTTTATTGAGACTCACCGGCAGGTCGGAATAACCACAAGGGGACGGGTGTTCACAGACAGTGTCACCAGATACCATTGACTTTAGAATAAAATATAACTGAACTGGACTGAAATATAATAGAAATGAACTGAACTTATATAAATAGAATACAATAGAATATAACAACGTAGACTGTGAATTACTTTGCCATTAGCAGAACCGCAGATATTGAGATGAGCGAGATAAAAGACAGGGAACCAAAACAGCGGAGAATTTGAGGCTCGTGCTTCAACACTTTTAGTTGTTGCGGAAATTGACCCACTTTGCTGTTTACTTTCTGCACCTATGTCATATTGCTGAGTCTACCTTTAACTGAAGTAATATAGTATAGCATAGAATGATCTACTGTCCTCCATGCTAGGTTCAAAATATACCCTTCTTCAACCCAGCCTCCATGGAGGAAATTCTTCCCACAGTATTGTACAGACAAAGGATCCCACGATATTGTACAGACAAAGGATCACACCCCTAGGCCTACACATCCATCACAGCCATAGTGTCTAAGCAAGGCCAGACAGACAGACAGTAATGGAAGGAATCAGGGTCGTCAGAGGCTATGATGGATGTTTTGTGGACTTGGATCACTGGGCTGTTGATTTAAAAAGATTTCAGAGATAATGCAACTCTGCAAAAGGTTAACTCTCTGAGATGATACGCCAGACTATAAGTTCATAACGAGCTAGGTCAAACGCAGTCTATGCTTAATTTTCAGTCAAGAGATTTCGATTTGATAATGATTTGTTATCATTTTAACCTCTCATCATTGTCTTTATATACAGTACCAGTCAAAAGTTTGGACACACCTACTCATTCAAGGGTTTTATTTATTTATACTATTTTCTACATTGTAGAATAATAGTGAAGACATCATAACTATGAAATAACATATATGAAATCATGTAGTAACCAAAAAGTGTTAAACAAATCCAAATGTTTTATATTTTAGATTCTTCAAAGTAGCCACCCTTTGCCTTGATGACAGCTTTGCACACTCTTGGCATTCTCTCAACCAGCTTCACCTGGAATGCTTTTCCAACAGTCTTGAAGGAGTTCACACATATACTGAGCACTTGTTGGCTGCTTTTCCTTCACTTTGCAGTCCAACTCAACCCAATCCATCTCAATTGGGTTGAGGTCAGGTGATTGTGGAGGCCAGGTCATTTGATGCCGCACTCCATCACTCTCCTTCTTGGTCAAATAGCCCTTGCACAGCCTGGAGGTGTGTTGGGTCATTGTCCTGTCATTGTCCTGTTCCACTAAGCGCAAATCAGATGGGATGGTGTATCGCCTGTAGAATGCTGTGGTAGCCGTGCTGATTAAGTGTGCCTTGAATTCTAAATAAAAAACGGACAGTGTCACCAGCAAAGCACCCCCACACAGTCACACCTCCTCATCCATGCTTCATGGTGGGAACTACACATGCAGAGATCATCCGCTCACCTACTTTGCGTCTCACAAAAGCACGGTCAGACAGTCACCACAGTGAAAAACAGGACAATTACTGGAACAACCCCAAAAAATTATACATTTTTTTCCAATAATTAACTCTTAGTTTTTGTAAAATAAATAAACATTTTTAACAAGGACAATTGGGGTTGTGGTTGTCATCAATAACCACGTAAAAATAATATGGCTCAGTTGGTAGAGCATGGCGCTTGCAATGCCAGGGTTGTGGGTTTGATTCCCACAGGGAACCTGTATGCACTCACTACTGTAAGAGTGTCTGCTAAATGACTCAAATGTAAATTTAATAACCTTGACAAACAGCTTTACTTTCACCCTGTTCAGTGGTATGACCAATGATTTATACATTCACCGGACAGTTTATTAGGTACACCCATCTAGTATTGGGTCGGACCTCTTTGCCTCCAGAACAGCCTAAATTATTTGTGGAATGGATTCTACAAGTCGGAAACGTTCCACAGGGATGCTGGTCCATGCTGACGCAATGGCACCACGCAGTTGCTGCAGATTGGACGGTGGTACGCCACCAGCCTGTTCCTTTGACACCAGGCAGGATGGGTCCATGGGCTCATGCTACTTACGCCAAAACCTGACTCTGCCATCAGCCTGACGCAACAGGTACCAGGATTTGTCGGATCACGCAATGTTTTTCTTTTACACTCCTCAATTGTCCAGTGTTGGTGATTACGTGCCCACTGGAGCAGCTTCTTCTAGTTTTTAGCTGATAGGAGTGGAACCCAGTGCTGCAATAGCCCATCCGTGACAAGGATCTTCGAGTTGTGCTTTCCGAGATGCCGTTTTGCACACCACTGTTGTATTGTGCTGTTATTTGTCTGATGGTGGCACGCCTGTTAGCTTGCATGATTCTTGCTATTCTCCTTTGACCTCTCTCATAAACGAGCTGATTTTGCCCACAGGACTGCCGCTGACTAGATGTTATTTGTTTGTTGCACTATTCTCGGGACACCCTAGACACTGTCATGCGTGAAAAGCCCAGGAGGGCTTGCACCTACGATCATACCACACTCAAAGTCATTTAGGTCACTCATTTTGCCTATTCTAACATTCAATCGAACAGTAACTGAATGTACCGAAGCCTGTCTGCCTGCTTTATATAGCAAGACACGGCCACTTGACTCACTGTCTGTAAGAGCTTTTCAATTTCCGTGAATGGGGTGGTGTACCCAATAAACTGGCCGGTGAGTGTATATACACTCGATAACTGATAGGGGGCGCTGTGTTGTAAAAAAAAAAAAAAACATTTTGGAAGCTATAGAAATGCATGTATTACTGTCTACTTTCGTTTTTGACACATTTATTCTATAATAGACACCTTAATGCATAATTTTAAATTATATTATGTGAGTTTAACATAAAAATAAAAACATATATTAAAACATTTTCCTTAAAGTATAATTTTTTTGAGATTACTTATGTTACTGTTCCCACTACAACAACAAAATACTTATATACATGTAATTTTGTCCTTGAAACATTTCATTGAAATACTGTAGAATTCCATTCATTCCTATGGAGGACTGCTCCTACTGGAGAGTGCCATCTGAAATATGGCCGACCAGTGGCTTCAAAGCCTCTCAATGGCCAATACATAGCATCAACAATTCAGGGTTTATATACATCATTGGGTACAACAGCTGTAGTTAAAATCAGCTCGAGGGAGCGAGGAAACTTCTTGGCTTTTTCTGTTTACCTAGATCCCACATTTCCTGTTTGAGTGCCTTCTGGGTTTCCTCAGTTCCTGTAGGCCTACCATTAGATCCAGCTCATTGTAAGTGGCTATTTTCCTGCTCACATGGCGGGTTTCTCCCTTCCTGCCCGCACTGTGACTGATCTTCACGGGATCCATTGCTAGAGGACATCACTCTCTCCTTTCAGCTCTTAAGTTAAAAGTATAGCCATTACTGAACCCCTGTTGGATGACTATTCAAAATGAGCCTGATATGATGCGCCCAGCAAGTATTCTCTTCTGCATCAATCAAGAGGACATTCACTCTGTTCAGATTCCAAATTTGATGTGCATCGATTTCGGTAAGTTGAGGCGTGGCGTATAGCCCATGTTCTTCTTTTTCTTTGGAATATGAGTGCTCTTGAAAGGTTTAGAGATGGACATGATATTATTTTCAGTCCGAAGTCCAAAATTAGAACTTTTATGTTGGCTAACAAATGAACCTATTCAAATATATTTATTACTGTATGCAAAACAATGCTTTCTCATCAGAGTACTATTCCTGTGTGGTAAAATTATTTATGAATATACTATTAGTTGCCTATAGGCATTTTTTATACAAAGTTTGTGTTGTTGTGTTATCTTGATTCTTCCCCCGGCTATACCACCATCTCTGATGTCTAGAGAGACAGAACTCTGCTCATGTGATTCTTATTTGATTTAGGTTATAAGGTGACAGTCAAGTCATGAGATCCTCCTCTTCCCGTCCGTCAAATTTCTCATCTAAAGATTCTTTATGGAATCCGAGTCGGTAAGACCCTCTAAATTCTGTTGATACTGAAACATTGTATCACCTCATAATATTCAGAGACTATTCTCTTGTGTCTAAAATCCTTAAATCATATTTCTTTGTGGTATTGCTTTAGTCTAGTAGTAAGTGTAAATTGACTAAGAGCCTATCATATCTGATTGAACAATTTTATTATTCACCACCAATGTTTTTTCTCAATGTTGCACTGCTAAAATTACAGGCATTCCAAGACTACAGGCACACACTTCAATGTAATTTACCATCACTGTTTTACCTATGGATGAATATTTTTCAGACCTCGTATCTTAACTCAATAGATCTGATAAGTATTTATAGACTGCAATTCCCCAATAATAAATACACGAGCCACCATTGAGTTTTTTCAATCAGCTAAATTATGTTTTAATGCGTTTCTTTAGGCTTCAATTAATATAAACTATTTTACATGTTTATAATTAAGTACCATTTTTTATTAATAACACAGTAGTACAGTCAATTGGTATTTGTAAATATATATCTCATTGGTAAATATATATAGGCAAATAGGCTATTATGATCATAAACTATACTGTCCATAGCATAGGCCAAATAGAGTCTTAGAATATTAATTATTGGACACATTTTCCTTTTCACATAGCATATTATTCGATGACTTCAGTACACCCTCGAATAGCGGTAGTTTTTACTGCGGATTGTCTCTGAGTATTATGTCCGAGATCATAGACATGCGCAGAGTTCTTCCTTGTTTGTCTCCGTCATCAGAGGTGGGTGAGAGAGAGAGCGAGAGAGCGGGAGGGAGAGTGGTTGTGAATGTCAAGACAGCGTTGCATTCGAAAGAGAAACGGAGAGAAGAGAAGAAAAGAGACGAAATTCAGAAATTGGAGAGAGCACATATTATAATTGATTACATAGAAAGATTTCTGATTGTAGAAAATATTATCGGGAAAGTATCGTATTGAACATCAGCAAAACATGATGGAATCCGCTATTCTATTTTACAGCAAGGCAGCATAGGACAGTAATTAAGCGATTGTGTTTTGGTTATTTGCGCAAGGGATTCGGGCGAGAGGAGAAGAGAGGAAGGGGAGAATTTGTGTCCATTCCCGTTTCCCTTGGGGACAGTGAAGTCATAGGAGAACCAAACAAGTAATTCGAGAAGAGACGCATTTTTGTAATTTCGCTATCTAGTTAGTATCCTGAACTATCAGTTTTCCACCCAGTTACACACGGTTAGACATCACGTAATTTTCCTCGGTAGTTGTTTTTTCATGATTTAGGTTTTTCTCAACAATTCTTGCCATCTTCTGGGCGATTCCCTGCTGAAGGATGCCTGATCAAATATCGGTGTCCGAATTTCTCTCGGAGACAACCGAGGACTACAATTCTCCTACCACATCCAGCTTCACGACCCGTTTGCAGAGCTGTAGGAACACAGTCAACATTCTGGAAGAGGTAAGGCCACATCATGTTATAACATTGAGTCAGCCATGGCTGCAGAAGGAATTGCGTGCAAGAGCGACCATTGCGCATTGATGAATCATGCCACCACAGATATGACATAGGTTCAGGAGGCACAGGCTACTTAAATTATACAATGCATGTTATTATCCTAAACTCCATATTGTGGTAGCAGGGTCCAGAGTTGGTCGTTCAAATAGACTCTGCATCTGTGTCCAAATGCCCAAGCCAATGCCCAAAGTTGTACTGTATTCTGCAGAATAACCTCAGAAAGTGTCCTACACAGAGAGCACTGTTCTGATGTGCAAGCAATACAAAAACAGCATTTCTGTGATGAGCATTCCACCATGGCAAGCAAGGTTAGATTGTGATGGCTAGAATTAGACTATTTGCATGCCTATTATTGTAAACGGCCTGTTATCAATTGGCACTGTCTGGTGCTATTGGCAACTTTGTAACACTTCTGTTGCCATTTACACTGTAGCAAACAGCACATCAAGGACCATGTTATAATACATGTCTGTTTACTGTCCCTTACAGGCGTTGAGATCAGTTCTTTGTCGCTGTACAATCCCAGGCTATTAGAAGCAAAATGGCCTATTTAAAGCAGTTCATATGCATCCTATTCTTTCCAAGCCGAATCATTTGAACATGTGTCGTAAAAACCCCCACAAAGACCTACTGTCCTAGAACTTAGTAGTTACATTGTTACAACATGCAATAATGGTGTCCAAAGGATCAGCACAATTGGGGTTCGCTTTTATAGTGTAGTGATGATGTCATGATGGCCTTCTGTGGTTTGCTCACACTACACTATGTTAATTCTGTGCAGTTCGATTGAGCTAGTTTTTCTCCTACTGCTGCTGGCTGGTGTTGCCAGGCAGAGGGGGAGGATTGGGTAGGATAGAGGAGAGGGAAGGGAGGGAGGGTGTGTTTTAGGCCTACAGCTTGCTGGTCTCTCTCTGTTGCATAACTCTGAGCAGAGCAGCCAGGCTGTAGCATTGGAGTGTGCTGGCTGTCTCCACACAGAGTGGGGGTAGGGATGGATGGATGGAGCAGCAAACCCTCCAGCCTCCAGCCACTCTCTGACAGAGATATTGACATTTACAGTGATTCCGATTCAGAATGTCTCCCGCCACACATATGGCGTTAACATCAGCCTGATTCTAAACCTCCTAAGCCTGTTCTTACAATCACAATCAGTGGTGGAAGAGCTCACAGGCAAGTAGCCTACACACGCACGCACGCACGCACGCACACGCACACACACACACACACACACACACACACACACACACACACACACACACACACACACACACAGGATTGCAAGTCTGATCAGTGAGGTGAGTGTATTTAGGTGAATCCGGGTGGAGACCATGGAGAGCAATGTATCCTCAGCCCACCCCCATCTGCACTGGCTTTACCATGACATAATGGGACAACAAAGAAGGGCAGCAGCATGCCCTGTTAAAACCGACACATTACCTCATTTCATTACCTCATTTTTTTCATTGATCTATGTTTCTCTTGAAGTCACTGGTTTAATGTTCTCATATAGTGTATATAAAATGGCAGCCATGGCAGATGATCAATGCTGATAATCATTAATCTCCCTCTCCATGTTATCTCAGTATGTATCCCAAATGGCACCCTATTCTCTAAATAGTGCAACTACTTCTGGTCAAAGGTAGTGCACTACATAAGGAATAGAGTGCCATTTGGAGCGCAGGAACAGTGTCAGTGGTTTCATCTTCCATTTATGAAGGAGGCAGGAGAGAGAGAGCAGTTCCTGAGATCTTTCGGAGATTCCCGAATTTGAATCCGCTGCGTCCGTGCAACTCCTTCAAGCTAAGAGACAGTGGATTGTCACGTGCTCTGCTGTCATGTGCACCACTGTCATGTGCTCTACTGTCATGTGCTCTACTGTCATGTGCTCTACTGTCATGTGCTCTACTGTCATGTACTCTAGTGCCAGGCGTGCTGAGGACTAAAGAAAGGTGTTAGGATGTTGCTGCATCCTCTGGAAATGAGGCTGAAGAAACACCGTGAAGTAGCCGAGAGCTTTGGTTTCACATGAATAACATCTCTGTTTATAGAGATTTATAGGACAATCTCTGTTTATTGTTTCTCACCCAATAGTGATGGAAATGTTATTATCAGTTATTACAACAAGTGTCCTCAAGGAAACTAAAGTCCTTCCCATAGAAAGAGCCATAGTAACTCGACTTTACAGTATGCTTAAATGACCAATGATATATTTTTTCTTTTTTTCTTTTACCTTTATTTAACTAGGCAAGTCAGTTAAGAACAAATTCTTACTTTCAATGACGGCCTGGGAACAGTGCCTTGTTCAGGGGCAGAACGACAGATTTTTACCTTGTCAGCTCGGCGATTCGATCTTGCAACCTCTCGGTTACTATCTAATCTACATGATAGTACATGATATCTTCATGATAGTACATGCTGCATGGTTGTTCGAAATGGGTGACACATTTTTTGCATTTTCTCTCTTCGTAGATAGACAGCGTAATATGCAGAATGGCTGGTCATGGCCTATGTGGCATAGCATTTAGAAGTTCCACCCGTCTCTCTCCGAAGGTTTATAGTACAATAATAGAAGAATCTGTACAACCAAGCCATGTTTATTCTCATTATTACATGACGCTCTTCTCCAGAGCGACTTACAGGAGCAATCCGTGCCAAAGTGCACATCGACAGATTTTTCACCTAGTCAGCTTGGGGATTCGAACCATCAACCTTTCTGTTACTGGCTCAACGCTCTCAACCGCTAGGCTACCTGCTGCTTCTCCACACAGAGCACATTTTTGTTCGTTTAGTGTAACAAGGAAAGGCTTGCGTCATGGATCACCTCTCTGGCTCTGTGCCTCCCAGCTCAGAGAGAGAGAGACTGCAAAACAAACTAAAAACATCTGTTGGAAGAGCCGCCATGTGCGCCCGGCCCGGGCTGCAGCAGTAACCACTCTGGAATTGTAGTCCGGATCACATGATACATTATACTGGCCACAAAAGAGCAGCAACGTATAATCTTTCTTATTTAAACAGACAAGAGGCCATAGAATCAAGCTTTTCCCGAAACATTGATCTAAAATCAGTAGAGAGCAGGAGACCTCGCCAGGGTCCTGCCCTGGGATACTACATACACCTTCCAGATGGCATTCCTCCTCACTTTATGGATTTCCAACTCTGTAAAAGTTCAGCAGTATTGCCATGGCCTCTGAAAAGAGTCAGGGCGAAAAATGTTGGCCATGTAGCATTTGAAGAGATCCCACCAAAGATGCTAAAGTAGGCCTATTTGGTTTGTGCCAAATTTTCACCATAACCAGTGAGGCAAATTGGGAGGCTATTCTCTCATTCTCTCTTCAGAAAAGGTAAAGAATTCCCATAATAACCTTCCCATCTTCATTCACTTGGTTTAAGTGCAGTGCACTTAGAAAGCCATACCCCAGGACTTACTGCTCCTGTCATCATTACAGACCTTCCAATGTCTCTCTGTTTCTCCAAGTCATTTTCCCAGTATGTTGACGAGGTAAATTATGCAAAGGTACAGGGTGAATATTTAATGGTGTAACCTGAGGAGGAGAGCTGACCTGCCGGAGGAAGACAACAGTTGTCAGCCTCCCTCCTCAGGCGTCTCAACACAGTGAGTCATATAAAAGGTGCAGAGGGGGAGATTCAGCGACATCAAAACTTCTTACTTCAACTCCACACCTGAATTATTTATGGATGGCTGCTTGGAGAGACAAAGATGTTCACGATTCCCCTCCTCAAAGCAGCACTGTCTTTATTAACGCAACCCAGTTTGCCCAGTCACAACAGGGAAAAGCTCCCCTGCCTACAGTGCATTTGAAAAGTATTTAGACCCCTTGACTTTTACCACATTTTGTTACGTTACAGCCTTATTCTAAAATGGATTAAATAGTTTTTCCCCCTCATCAATCATAATGACAAAGCAAAAACAGGTTTTTAGATTTTTTTCAAATTTATTTTAAAACAATTTAAAAAAGAAATATGACATTTACATAACTATTCAGACCCTTTACTCAGTTGAAGCACCTTTGGCAGCGATTACAGCCTCGACTCTTTTTGGGTATGACTCTACAAGCTTGCCAAGCTCTCCCATTCTTCTCTGCAGATTCTCTCAAGCTCTGTCAGGTTGGATGAGGAGCGTCGCTGCACAGCTATTTTCAGGTCTCTCCAGAGATGTTCGATCGGGTTCAAGTACGGGCTCTGGCTGGGCCACTCAAGGACATTCAGAGACTTGTCCCGAAGCCCCTCCTGCGTTGCCTTGGGTGTGTGCTTAGGGTCGTTGTCCTGTTGGAAAGTGAACCTTTGGTTTCGTCAGACCAAAGAAACTTGTTTCTCATGGTCTGAGAGTCCTTTAGGTGCCTTTTGGCTAACTCCAAGTGGGCTGTCATGTGCTTTTTACTGAGGAGTGGCTTCCGTCTGGCCACTCTACCATAAAGGCCTGATTGGTGGAGTGCTGCAGAGATGGTTGTCTGTCTGGAAGGTTCTCCCATTTCCACAGAGGAACTCTGGAGCTCTGTCAGAGTGACTATCGGGTTGTTGGTCACCTCCCTGACCAAGGCCCTTCTCCCCCGATTGCTCAGTTTGGCCGGGCGACCAGCTCTAGGAAGAGTCTTGGTGGTTCCAAACTTCTTCCATTTAAGAATGATGGAGGCCACTGTGTTCTTGGGGAACTTCAATTCTGCAGACATTTTTTGGTACCCTTCCCCAGATCTGTGCCTCGTCACAATCCTGTCTCAGAGCTCTACGGACAATTCCTTCGACCTCATGGCTTGGTTTTTGCTCTGTCATGCACTGTCAACGGTGGGACCTTTATATAGACAGGTGTGTGGCTTTCCATATCATGTCCAATCAATTGAATTAACCACAGGTGGACTCCAATCAAGTTGTAGAAACATCTCAAGATGATCAATGGAACAGGATGCACCTGAGCTCAATTTCGAGTCTTACAGCAACGGGTCTGAATACTTATGTAAATAAGGTATTTCAGTTTTTTATTTAGTCTAAATTTGTAAAACAAAAATCTAGAAACCTGTTTTCGTTTTCTCATTATGGGGTATTGTGATTGATGAGAACTGATGTTTAATTTCATCCGTTTTAGAATAAGGCTGTAATGTATCAAAATGTGGGAAAACTTAAGGGATGTGAATACTTTCCGAATGCACCGTATGTTTACTGTTTATATTTGGATCAGTGCTAAAACGAAATAGGAAATAACTGCAGCCGCGTACTAATGCTGTACACGTCTTGCATAACAGGAAGTGACATCATTATGGTGTTGAGGGCAGTAATGGAATCTGGTATGGTTAATCCACTACTGTGCCCAACAATACACGAGGAATGTTCTGAAGAATGGTTCGAAAATATTCATGCTCATCTGCAATTTAATTCCCTGAAAGGTTCAGAAAAATGTGTAGAAGAGGACTTTATGTACAGGCAGGCTTTAGTTAAGCTTCTCTTCCTTTGTTAGGGAAATCGTAAGAAGATGTTGGCTTTTTCTAATGGAAAACTTGTAGTTCCAACTTGCCCTGATCTTGGCATCTTTGAGTTAGTCTCTTCTTATCCAACATGACTGAATCATGAACATTCGGGACAACCAGCCAGCCAGACTCCCTTGTGAGGCCCTCCCTTGTCTCTGCCCTACAGATGGTGCTTTGCATCATTGCGTTAGCTTTTTAAACCAGGGAGAAACATCGCCTGGAACACAAGGGAAACCCTCAGTGGATTTGCATTCCTCTGAGCATGCCTCTCACACCACATCAGTGGGGAAGTGTGAGGACAAATCTTTGTCTTTTCATAGTCATCTTATTCAAACACTGTGAATTTCTTGGCAGTTACAATTAAACGTTTATTTCTTCCATCTTGCATTTTGGGGACATCAGATGAGTGACTTTTTGTCAAATTGATGTCAGTTTCCACCTGGCGAAGAGTGAAATTGATAGTGTGCTATCTTGTCAAAAGGACACAATTGGATGGTTTCAATTGAATACTGATTCCCCCCAGCCATTTCAGTGGTGTTAAGCTATGAGAGAGACAGTTTTGCTGTCATTCTGACCTGAGGAGACTGTCAGCATCTGACATGAATTGGACAAATAGTCGTGTTGCTTGCTCTTCAGTAGAATGAAAGAGAAAAATGGCACCTCTGTTGACAGGTGCTAATTGTACTGCTCATGAGAGGATTTAAGGACCACAGCATAGACACACAGACAGACAGTCTACACACAGCATTAGGATTTATGATAGCTTCAGGACAGTGTTTCCGTTAGCCGGTAATAGTCAGCTTTTGGCCTACATATATATTTTTTTAAGTCAATAAATCACATTCCTGCTGGCCAACTGTCCGAGAGAAGAAGGAAAAAAATCCCATTGCGAAATAATGCTTTTTAAACTATTAATTGATGGAAATACCAGTCGATGGCAATACATTTGACTGGCCATGCTTATTGTGTATAGATCGATTCACATCATTTTGTGGAATAAAAAAATAAAAAAATGTATGTAGACTAGGCCTACTGGTTGTATGAATTTGGGATCTATCGTCCCACAACTGTCCCAGAGTCCGTTTGGAATAGGCTATTTCTTCCTCGACAAGCTGACCAATAGAATAGGTCAACCTTTCTACTATGGGGATAGTAGGCTAGTGATTTTGCTGTTCGTTACTCGTCTTGTTGGCTGAGGAAAAGTAAATGTGGACAGTTATTCTAACATCTTCAAAGTGCGCATCAGAATTCGGTAAGAAGGGCCGCACGTCGTTATGAATTAATATGAATTACCATAATCAAAATGTGATTTCTGTCATTCTGAGCAGCGTGGGCGGACGCCCTAATCAGGTTACGCACCCAATGCATTTGCTTCCGGTAAATTTCAATTAAAATGTTGCCGGAAAACCTGCTTCAGGGTCTAATTTACTGAGAAAATCTGCTGCATACCTCAGGATATGTATGACACAACTTCATTTGTGGGCCTCTCGTCCAAACGACATGTAAACGTAACACTGTTGGCCCATGATGACACACATTTGTTTTGACATGTTGTTTACACTTGAAGGAGATTCCATCTCAATTTGCCTGAGTGAGACGCACATGTTTAGCCTCACGTGCAACATATCTAATTAGAAAACGGCATGCACTGCTATCAATCAGTGGATCCATCTGCCAGCACCCCATATTAAACTGGGAGAGGCTACCCAAGAGCTGTTGGTAAACCATAAAATGGAGACATCAGCTTTTTGAATATCTACCTTTAGCGACAGAATAGGAAACTCTATATCGATTTGGGTTTCTGCTTTTTTTTCTTGCATGGTTTTTCTACTTTTCATTGCATTGCACAACCAGCGATGAGAAAGATCTGTTCTAGCCTACATTTTTTGCTTTGGTATGATGCAATTTTCCTATTGAGAACAAGTCATATGAACACTGAATAATTCAAGAGAATTAGACAGGTTTCATCATATCCAGGTTTTACATAACAAAGTGAATGCAGGCTATATGCAGGCTTCTTACCTCAACAACATTCACAACTCAGGACAGATGTGGCTAGCTGAATTATTGATTAAGTTGAGGCTTTTTAGAATTTGTCCCCTGTGTCACATGCAGGCAAATGAAACAGAACAGTGTTTAGGGGCATATTGCATGACTTGGCTCTCTCACACTGACGGCCCATCACATTTTCCATGCTAGTTCAACCGCATAACAAAAAAGTGCAAGCAAAAGGCTGTCATATAAAAAGTGCTCGTTAGGTAAACTGTCAGCATTAGAAATCTGACTCATAATCCCCTGAGCGAGGCAGTATCTCCCATGGTAACACAAGGGGGGGTCAAATCGTAGTTCACTGTTTAAAAGTGCCATATAAGCCTATAGTATCTGTTGGCTCTTGTTGCTGAGTTCCATCAGTGAGTGAGAGGAGAATGCTGGCGATCAGGCAGTGGGGGTGTCTGAGTTCATGTCTGAGTCCATTTAACAACAGTGGCCACTCAGTATCCCCCACCCTCCCTTTGCATAAATCAGGGAAAGAGCAGGGATCAGAGCCCTGACAGCCCCACTGCCGGAGCTAAGCCTGGTCAGGGGCTAATCCGCTGTCTACTAATAGCCCTTGATGATATATGCAGTGCAGCTGTGGCAGGAAGAGAAGGTAGGCCAACAGCTGGAAGCCCGGGCCAGAGACTGATTATCCAAATCCCTTGGTCTCTCAGACAGCAAACAAACCAACAAACAAGCAACTGAAACAGCATCCGAACACAAAGCCCAAAACCCTCCCACTGTGAAAGAGGCACACCACAGATAGATTCGAAATATCGCTGGAGGATTTCTTTAAGGAGGTTTGGAAAGGATGTTTTGAGGTCTTAACCGGGTCACAAGACCTCTTCATCCTGAGGCGTGGCAAATTGGCAATGGGATGCATGTCTGAACCAGTATTGAAACAAAATAACTTAAATCTGCTTTTCTTTCCCATCATTTATGTGATAATGTACGAGCCCCTCCTCTTCTCTTATGAGTTTGTGAGTGCTTGGGTCAATGGACTTCCTCTAGAACTGGCCTGGGGGTTGGAGGAAGGCAGCGCTGCTCAATGCTCACTGATGCATGCTCCTCTCCTGGCCTGAGGGGGAAATACTCCAAGGCTGACTCTCAGCTTCAAGAGGACACAATGGTGTTGTGCCTTGGACCGTGTGTGTGTTGTCAGCTGGGCACTTGATATAGTGTTTCATCTGAAGTGCTGAACATGCCTGCCAGGGGATGGCTTGTTGGCTCAGATGTGGATTTACACACGCTGGCTCCGTTTGAACGGCAAGGTTTTCCTAGAGCCTACAGAGGTCACTCTGCCCCCCTGGTAGGCCCGGCTCCAGGATGACATGCCCGAGGGGGCATTTTAAATCCATGTGGGGGGGGGGGGGGGGGGGGGGCACAACTAGTATTGTTTTAGAGCTCCAATAAAACAAGGTAGATTGGTCTTACTACTTCTCATACTGTAGGTACAAAAATGTATATGAAATGTAGCCGTACACAATCAACAAACCGTCGCTTTATATAATAACACACGAAAGATATGCGCCCCCCACTGCAACATGTGTATCGAAAATGCTGCCGTATCTGCAGTAGAAAGCCTGCACATCATTTGCGCCTACCAACACGTGAAGATCAGCTCGATGAGCACCACTAACTTATCAAAGATTCTGACAGGCTTCGTCACTTAAACTTCAATAATTACAACTGTAGATTACATTTCTGTCAAATTTGTGGCGCTGCGCAATGAGCGTAATCAAGGCGCCACTTCTCCGTTTATTGTCGTTGTACTTCTGTGCATCTTGGGACAGTATCAAGTTCCAGAAAAGCAAACTAAATCAAACTAGGTGCATATTCTATAGTCTTAGCTGATGTGAAATGTCCTACACAGCAGTAGCTAATTTGAATCTGCCGTGATTAAGAGTAAATGCCCATTCCGATAGGGACTCACACACACGCTATAGCAAGAGAGCAGGGAGGGGGTGAACAAAGTAGACTGTGTCGTTTTCATGGTATTGACACCACCTTTACAGTAGCCTATCACACAACGACTGTGTAATGCAAATGAATGATAACAGAGTGATTTAGGCTACATGCGGTATTGGTCCTATATACCAAATGTACTAAAATGGAGGCCTGTCTGAAATGCAGCCATATACACAACTACTGTCATTTTGCACACAAGAAAGCATGCGATGTTGAAGAGAAGCCCCACGAAGACTGGTAGACCAAGATGCACTCATTAAAACAGCACACACCGTAACCATCGATTCAGGACCATGGACAGGAGGCTACCGTCAGTCAGCGCGATGAAAGGGTAACGTTAGATGCACTGCCAATTTGACATCTTAGTCGTTTAGCAGACGCTCTTATCCAGAGCGACTTACAGTAGTGAGTGCATACATTTTCATACTTTTTCGTACTGGTCCCCGTGGAAATTGAACCCAAAACCCTGGCGTTGCAAGTGCCATGCTCTACCAACTGAGCCACACGGGACCGAGTTTAACATCACCTCGGAGCACAACCAATAGGCTACATTGGTAATTGTCCCGATACCCGTCAAATAATACAAAGCTGGATGTCTATCAATAACAATGAGAACTGCAAAAGCAAGCAATGACATTAAGAATCACAGATAAATCCAAAAGATGCATTGAAGTAAAAAGCAAAGGCCTAAACTATACAGTACATACAAAAATCCAAACAACCAGTGGACTTACGTAATGGTTAACCAATGAATGAATAATTCTGGCACGGCAACCAGGGCCATAAAGGTTGTAGCTTACCATTTAGATGAGTTGCAGCCTCCTCCATGCTGTGCTGAACCTCATGAGAAGTTTCTGATTCCATTCTCCTTCCTGGCGAAATGTACTTGTCAGGGCCCTCTCAAATGCCTGCTGGACAAGCTGGGCTGTTCGTTGATGTAACATGCTGAACCTCGGTGGTTGGGCCAGCAGGCTGCTCAGTGAGCTCGGAATCGCTCTTGACATAGGTCCCCCGTTTTTTTTGCTCTTGGCAGTGTCCAGCCATGTTTGGATACCCACGCTGCTTAGCCAGTTAAAATTATTCAGCCCGCCGCTACCCAAATTTACCGAAGCTAGTAGCTACTATTTAGCCTATTATTAGCTGTTATGATCTGGAAAAGAAAACAACTTTTCCCTTCTCTGTGAGAAAAAAACGGTTTATGTAACCACGCCCCGGGTGGGATCCAATGATTTTCCTAAACAAGGTAATGAAGGTGGTACCTTATGACATCGCATGGCTAGGTGCCCAATCAGAATGCATTTAGGGATTTTAACAACTAAATATTACATTATTACCCCCCCTCCTCAAATCATGAGCGCGCCCCTGGAAAAGCCTCTGTTCCGGTCTGTGCTACTAGCAGGCCCGACAACACTACATTGGCAAAACTGGGCATTGTGATTCATGTACCATTTGTTATGTTTATGGGGAAACAAAACTGGGGGAGGTGAGGGCACAAATACTATCTGGGTGGTCAATGCCCAGCTTTGCCGCCACGTAGAGCCGGCTCTGCCCCCTGGAACTGCATCAACGCTGCCTTAGGACGGTTGATAGCAACTCGATAACAATGAGAGGAAGTCTTATAACATGAAAATGATGTTGTCTAGCAGGTCTAGGATACACCAATATTTCAGCTATGGCTATCTCCTGAAGGGCTTTAGTTCTTTAGTGACATGTGTCACGAACCGGCTCGAAGTGCATAAAAAAAAGGGAGACAACATGGAGACAAGGAATAACAAAATATATTTATTAAATAAAGTAATCAAAATACAATTAACAATGGTGTGTGTAATCAGTAATCAGTAGTGTAAGTGAGTGTTTTGCATGCATAAATGTGATAATGCAGGGTGTTGAAAGGTGCCAAAGCAAACAACCAAAAGGCCACAAAAATACCACAACAAAATCTATAAAGGTGTCTGCATGGAGAGAGTCTCTCCAATGAATGGGGAAGAGGTGCATTTATCCTGGGACACACCCGAGCCCAGGTGTGTCCCATTTCTCTGACAACCCTCCCGGTTCCGCCCACCGACATCCTATTAAGGAAAACAAGAGCAAAGATAAAGAATTCGGCAGACAGAGTGGGAGGGTTTTCACACATTATGCAGTAGAGGGGAGGCCATGTCTGAGGCTGTGAGGACATACCGAGGACATACTCAGTGAACATATCCCTGTTTGATATTGCCTATTGCTCAAGTGTGTGTCTATCACCATGGCCAGTGGGAATGGATACACCTGTGGTTCTTTCACCCGACGGACTCCCATAATCTATGAAACTTGATACACGTCCACAGAAAACTCCAAGGAATGCTGTAAAGCGCAGGAATGTAGGCTGCGACTCTGGTACAGGGCTCAAGGCCATGTGGTGTGAAATGGAATGCAACCACTCAGGGACTAGAAATAATACGCTACTTCTGATTGGGTGTTTTATCGAAACGGAGCGAGCGGCTCATTCCTTGGCTGTCACAGCCAGATACCTTTGGATCTACTGCATTGTGGGTTGAGGGCCGGAAGCTGAGGTTGTAGAGATATCCACCAATCACCGATAAGAGGGATAGTAGTGATAACATGGTTACTTTGAGTTGAACGGTTTGTTTGTGTTACTGGAGGATTTGGTGCTTAGCTTACTGCACTCATACTCTCAGGCCTCATTTCTGACCTACACCACATTAGTGAGAGAGATTCTTAGAGCCTTTTGTGACAGTCGGAATGTTTTCAGATTATTTTCCTCCTGGCTGACGGTGTTATAAATCAATCATAAATTGGCTTGATGGTTGATAACAAAAGAAGGTGTTTGTATTGCATCTAAAATATTTATTTTGAATTAAATAGACGGAGAAGGAATTTAGCTAAGAGGTTTTGTACTTTAAAATGTAAACATTTGCTCAAAAGGAATTTCCTCTTAATCTTTTCTTAAAGGTAACCTCAAGCAACCCTCAAGTTAACCTGCTCTCCATTGTATTCAGGTGAGCGTAAGCAAGCATATCCCATATCTAGTGAAAGGAGGGTTTAATCATGAACTTGGTGACTGTCATAATTGAGGTTACTGGGTTGGTGTGGACAGTTGGGTTTATGAGAAAACCTTTGTTTCTCTTGGTCTCGGGCAGGCAATTCAGCCTCATGCGGATAGCTTCGTGGTGAATGTTTGCCCTGAAAATCCCTCTGCTCCCCGTGTGTTTCTATTCTCACTCCTCTAAATGGAGCTACTTTTGGAGATGTGGCTGATGCTGTCATGTTTTAATCATCAAGGCACTGAGGTACCTCCAGTTCCCAGTCTCAGTTTGTTCCATTCATATGAATAATAATGCATTGGAACTATATCGGGCTGCTTACTGTTCCTCATTTATGAATTATGACTGACTCCAACATGAGATTGATAAAGTTATGCTTGTTTGAGCCCATGTGGGCAATGTATACTTCAGTGGTGTATGGCTTGATAGAATACACTCACAAGAGAAGGATGTAGAGATGTAGGAAGTCACCAGTGTGGTAACACACGATGGCTTGTATACTCCACTTCTCCAGTCCTGACAAGCAGTCAGTCTCCTGTCAACACCGGAAGCTGCCTCACAGTCCTCCTCCATTGCCTGATCACACCAACCACAGCCAAGCCAGCTGAGCAGCCAGCCTCTACTCAACATATGTTCCCTTCCCTGCCCTGCCTCCCTCTCTGGCCAACACCAACAGCTGAGTTAGGGCTAGGACACTCTCCCTAGGCCCTATGACACTCTCTGGCATCAATGATTGGTTCTTGTTCCTAAGTCTCTACAAGTAAAGTACCCTTGTTCCATATGTTAGCCTACTGTATAGAAGAAGTTGTTGCACCACCAATGTCCCTCAAAGTTTACAGTGTTAGGGTCATTGCCTTGCTCTTTAATTTGCAAATGCTATTTTCACTCAACATCTGGGGTGTGTTATGCCGAGCATTTGGTTCTCTTCAGAAAAGAACCATCCACCCAAAAGCTGCCTTAAAGTTTTCGGTGTGACATTGTCTGACCTTTGGAAATGTTAAATCCTCTTATTTAAATCTTCCTGACTGGGAGCGTTCAGGCTTCCCCCAGCTCCAGGCCAGAGAAAGGGATGTTCACTTGTGTCCTGCCAATGGAAACTGTTCTCCGCCCTTCCTGTTAGAATCGCGCCCCGTTTTCTGACAAAATGCAATGGGGAAGACGATGTTCAGTTCTAGAGGCATATGCTCTTGTCAAAGTCAAACCACTCTTTGGCGTCTTAATGATTGACTTACTGAAGCTTGCTCGAGCCACGCTGTCTTTACCCTGGTCTTAGCAAACAGTGGCTATAGGGACGCTGCCAATAGCTGGACTCGCATCCAAATGGACTCTGCAGCAGTCTGCCGGTTTGACTTCCACTCAACACATACGTGCTCGCTGTGAGGCATGATGACACATTTCACCTGTGTCATCAGTGTTGTACTTGGCTCGCCTTCAATATGTATCGGTCTTTCGATTTTCTGTGTCCTGTGCTTGTGTGATCACATTTGAGTGCATAGAGGTGAAGTTCTAAAATGAAGGGCTCAAAGTAAGGGGAAGTTAAAGGGAAAATCCACTCAAAAACTATATTTTTTATTGTCCACTGTCCATTTTACATCATGATGATGTGGCCGGTGGCACTTTGCTTCTTGAAAGTCCAATATCTAGAAAACTAGACCGCTGACATGCAAAACATTTTGGGACTGTACCAACAGTTTACTAATGAAAGAAATACCGAAATATTTTTATTTAAGGTCCAAGGACTTCATGTATAGTTTAGTTTATTAGGATTCCCATTAGCTACTGCACATGCGGCAGCTACTCTTCCTGGGGTCCACATAAAACGTACAAATACATGACAAAGTACAGAACAGTAATAGACAAGAACAACATAAGATATTACATTATATATTATTTTTTTAATAAAAAGGAAATAAGAGTTACAGTGCATTTTGAAAGTAGTCAGACCCCTTGTATTGTTCCACATTTTGTTGTGTTACAGCCTTATTCTAAAATGAATTAAATTAAAACATGTCCTCATCAATCTACACACAATACCCCATGATGACATCACAATACCCCATAATGACATCACAATACCCCATGATGAGAAAGCAAAACAGGTTTTTAGAAATGTTGTCAAATTTATTTCAAATAAAAAACAGAAATACCTTATTTACATGTATTCAGACCCTTTGCTATGAGACTTGAAATTGAGCTCAGGTGCATCCTGTTTCCATTAATCATCCTTGAGATGTTTCTACAACTTGATTGGAGTCCACCTGTGGTAAATTCAATTGATTGGACAGGATTTGGAAATGCACACACCTGTATATATAAGGTCCGACAGTTGACAGTGCATGTCAGAGCAAAAACCAAGCCATGAGGTCGAAGGAATTGTCCGTAGAGGTCCGAGACAAGATTATGTCAAGGCACAGATCTAGGGTAGGGTACCAAAACATTTCTGCAGCATTGAAGGTCCCCAAGGACACAGTGGCCTCCATCATTCTTAAATGGCAGAAGTTTGTAACCACCAAGACTCTTCCTAGAGCTGGCCACCCGGCCAAACTGAGCAATTGGGGGAGAAGGGCCTTGGTCAGGGAGGTGACCAAGAACCTGATGATCACTCTGACAGAGCTCCAGAGTTCCTTTGTGGAGATGGGAGAACCTTCCAGAAGAACAACCATCTCTGCAGCACTCCACCAATCAGGCCTTTATGGTAGTGGCCAGACGGAAGCCACTCCTCAGTAAAAGGCACATGACATCCCACTTGGAGTTTGCCAAAAGGCACGTAAAAGACTCTCAGACCATGAGAAACAAGATTCTCTGGTCTGATGAAACCAAGATTGAACTCTTTGGCCTGAATGCCAAGTGTCACATCTGGAGGAAACCTGGCACCATCCCTATGGCGAAGCATGGTGGTGGCAGCATCATGCTGTGGGAATGTTTTTCAGCAGCAGGGACTGGGATACTAGTCAGAGGGAAAAATACAATTTCATACAAAAATTTAAAAGGCTGTAACATAACTAAATGTGGAAATGTCAAGGCGTCTGAATACTTTCCAACTGCACTTTTTATGTTACAGACTTGTTCTAAAATCGATTAAATCGTTTTTTCCCTTTTGACTAGTCTCACAGTCCCTGCTACTGAAAAACAGGTGTATCACACAAAACCCCATGATGTGTATCACATTTACATAAGTATTCAGACCCTTTCAGAGGGGTTTGGTTAAATGCGGAAGACACATTTCAGTTGAATGCATTCAGTTGTACAACTGACTAGGTATCCCCCTTTCCCTTTCCTTTCCCTTTACTCAGTACTTTGATGAGGAAAACATTTATGTAATCGATTTTAGAATAAGGCTGTAAAGTAACAAAATGTAGAACAAGTCAAGGGGCCTGAATACTTTCCAAGTATTTCCAAACATTCAATTTCTATATTTACATACTTTAAGATTTAATCAATATACAAAAACAGTGCTTCTACACCTGCATTGATTGCTGTTTGGGGTTTTAGGCTGGGTTTCTGTACAGCACTTTGAGATATCAGCTGATGTACGAAGGGCTATATAAATACATTTGATTTGATTTGATTTGATATATGAAAGACACCAAGAGACAACAAAAATACTATTTATACACGATTCATATATACAGTTGAAGTCAGAAGTTTACATACACCTTAGCCAAATACATTTAAACTCAGTTTTTCATTTAATCCTAGTAACAATTCCCTGTCTTAGGTTATTTAGGATCACCACTTTATTTTAAGAATGTGAAATGTTAGAATAATAGTAGAGAGAATGATTTATTTCAGCTTTTATTTCTTTCATCATATTCCCAGTGGGTCAGAAGTTTACATACACTCAATTAGTATTTGGTAGCGTTGCCTTTAAATTGTTTAACTTGGGTCAAATGTCGTTTCGGGTAGCCTTCCACAAGCTTCCCACAATAAGTTGGGTGAATTCTGGCCCATTCCTCCTGACAGAGCTGGTGTAATTGAGTCAGGTTTGTAGGCCTCCTTGCTCGCACACGCTTTTTCAGTTCTGCCCACACATTTTCTATAGTATTGAGGTCAGGGCTTTGTGATGGCCACTCCAATACCTTGACTTTGTTGTCCTTAAGCCATTTTGCCACAACTTTGGAAGTATGCTTGAGGTCATTGTCCATTTGGAAGACCCATTTGCGACCAAGCTTTAACTTCCTGACTGATGTCTTGAGATGTTGCTTCAATATATCCACATCATTTTCCGTCCTCATGATGCCATCTATTTTGTGAAGTGCACCAGTCCCTCCTGCAGGAAAGCATCCCCACAACATGATGCTGCCATCCCCGTGCTTCACGGTTGGGATGGAGTTCTTCGGCTTCAAGCCTCCCCCTTTTTCATCCAAACATAACATTATGGCCAAACAGTTCTATTTTTGTTTCCTCAGACCAGTGGACATTTCTCCAAAAAGTACCATCTTTGTCCCCATGTGCAGTTGCAAACCGTAGTCTGGCTTTTTTATGGCGGTTTTGGCCCAGTGGCTTTTTCCTTGCTAAGCGGCCTTTCAGGTTATGTTGATATATGACTCGTTTTACTGTGGATATAGATACTTTTGTACCTGTTCCCTCCAGCATCTTCACAAGGTCCTTTGCTGTTGTTCTGGGATTGATTTGCGCTTTTCGCACCAAAGTACATTCATTTCTAGGAGACAGAGTGCGTCTCATTCCTGAGCGGTATGACGGCTGCGTGGTCCCATAGTGTTTATACTTGCATACTATTGTTTGTACAGATGAACGTTTGGAAATTGCTCCCAAGGATGTTAAGCAAAGGTAGGCCTTGAAATACATCCACAGGTACACCTCCAAATGACTCAAATTATGTCAATTAGCCTATCAGAAGCTTCTAAAGCCATGACATCATTTTCTGGAATTTTCCAAGCTGTTTAAAGGCACAGTCAACTTAGTGTATGTAAACTTCTGACCCACTGGAATTGTGATACTGTGAATTTTGAGTGAAATAATTTGTCTGTAAACAATTGTTGGAAAAATTACTTGTGTCATGCACAAAGTAGATGTCCTAACCGACTTGCCAAAACTATAGTTTGATAATAAGAAATTTGTGGAGTGGTTGAAAAAAGTGTATGTAAACTTCCGACTTCAACTGTACATATTCATATTCTTATACATTAGATCTTTGGATCTTTTTTTTTTTTTTGGTATTTAATTTTTTTTAAGGCTAAAGTTTTTTTGCCTGAGTAATCTCTGGTGGCAGAGCATTCCACGATGGCATGGCTCTATACATAACTGAGCGACGCATTAAATCTGTTTTTGGTTTGTGTACCATGAAGACACCCATAGTGGCGTGTCTGGTGTGGAATGTATGTCTGTTTGAAGTGAATGCAAATAGATTATACAAGTGTTGTGGCATGGGTAACAGGTGCACTATCTCACTTTAGTAGCTGGGTGCTCTGCCATATATGACAATTATGACTTTAAATGAAATTCCAAGTTCGAGAACACTGAGATTTCATTTGAAGGTTACACAAGTGGTGAGACATTTTCAACACACAAGTGTTTCTTAAAAATAAGTGTTCAATTTCCCCTCAACCCTCAACCATGAAAGACTGTCATCCATGTTGTTGATGTTAGTTCTGTGTGTGCAGTTAAGGGCAAGGTGTGCTGCTTTGTTTTGAGCCAGCTGCAGCTTTGCTGGGTTTTTCTTTGCTGCACCTGACCGCATTACCGGACAGTAATCAAGATGGGATGAGATCAAAGCCTAGTATAGTTGATCTTTGTGTCCAAAACGCAGAACATCTTTTTAGAACAGACATACCTCTCCCCATCTTGAACATGATAACTGACCGTCCAATGTTACTCCTGGGAGTTCAGCTTCTTCAACTTGATCAACGGTCACACCCTTTATGCACGGCTCCAGTTGAGGTTAAGGTCTAAGAGAAGGCTCTGAACCGAATAAAATGCTTTTGGTTTTAGATGTATTTAAGACCCGTTTATTGTTAATTACCCATTCTGACACTGACGGTAACTCCTTGCTAAGAGTCTCAGTGAACTCACGCTGGCTGTAGGTGCTGATGTCTGGAGTGTTCAGTCATCAGCATACATAATAATTTAAGCTTCTTGTGAGACAAGTGGCAAATCATTTGTAAAGTACAGTGTTGGGCCGCCACCTTGAAGCCAATTAGCAGATGCTCATATCCAGAGCGACTTACAGGAGCAATTAGGGTTAAGTGCCTTGCTCAAGGGCAAATTGACAGATTTTTCACCTGGTCAGCTAAGGGATTCCAACCAGCGACTGGCCCAACCTGCCGGCCAAGCAGTTTGTCATGACCCCATCACTGGGTCTGAGAAAGAGAACAGTACACTGGCAGATCTGATTCTCACGGCTGACAGACAGACAGACAGACAGACAGACAGACAGACAGACAGACAGACAGACAGACAGACAGACAGACAGACAGACAGACAGACAGACAGACAGACAGACAGACAGACAGACAGACAGACAGACAGACAGACAGACAGACAGACAGACAGACAGACAGACAGACAGACAGACAGACAGACAGACAACTGGTTAGACTAGAGAAACTTCCCAGAATCTACGGAATGAAGAATGTTGAGCTGATGTGCGAGGCAGCTCAATCCCATCACCATGGCAATTGCACTACTGTCTGTGCACATGTGACTGATCTTGGACCTCTGGGAAAAGGAGGTAGTTGAGGTTAAAGGGAGACACATTTATGAACTGAGATAAATTTGTCGTCCACAAATTTCACAGTAAATTAACAGAAAGATCCCATGTGTGTTTTTTTTTCTTTCTCAAAGAAAACATGGTTTTTAAGTTGTCAGTGAAATACCATGGTGTTAAAACCAATGTTCCCTTTTTTTCGGCACTGAGCAAATTTCTGGTCTGCTGAGAGCTAACTTGAATGTTGTGAAAATCTGTGCAACTTCCAGCGTATGTTTACTGTGAACACTGAGGGTGTAAGTTACAGTTAAGTTACAGTTTTAACAGTGGCCAAGTAGTCTACTGTGGCTATTTGATCATAATATAGGCCTACCAGAGTGGCCTACCATTAAAAATAATGAAGAAAATACATCCCATAACATTTTGACATGGAAATAGCTGTTCTATCATACAACCTACAGTAGCAGACAATGTGTGTGGTGTTCAATGTAGCCTACATGCCATGAGACGTATAAAAAGCAAACATACAGGGCTTGACATTAACCTGTTTATCCACTTGTCCTTCAGACAAGAAGGTGACTGAACATGTTGTCGTGTTTTTTGATGCAAGTAACCACTTTACAAAATAAAATGCATTATTATTCCCATACCATTATTATTCCCATACTCTCCACCTATTTGCTGCTTAGCTTATTCAAGCATGTCTCAAAATACAACACTGCCCCTCTAAGACCAAAAAATACTCTTTACCTGACTCACTTTTCAAAGATGTCTAGAAATGTACACGTTTTGTGCTCTTGTAGGAAGCAATCACTCCCACATTGCTGACTACAAATTATTTTTAATTGGGCTAATAACTCACTAACTAGCAAAGGATATGAACAAAATGTGCACACGTGTCTACATGCAGCTCTCGCTTTGATCTCAAAACAAGTGTATCTCCTCACGACCGCTCATGTTGTAAACACAGTCCAGTTCAAAGTGAATGGCACATATCCCTATATGGCAACGGTCTATTTGCATAAAGGCCTACTGAAGCTCTGGTTGGTTATGCCGCACCGGTCTGTGTCGAGTACGGGCTGAGTCGTGAGTGTCAATGCAATAGAATCCTACTCCGATGCCTTCTGCCTACAACAGAAAATCTTGCATAGTTTGTATTTTCTCCGGTATGTTGCATTGAAAGTGGCTAATATTGCATTGGTTCGATCACAATTCCCACAGTAAAGGGAAACGTTGATAGCGTTAACTAAAGGGTAACGTGCTTCTCTGTGCAAGCTGATATTTCTTCTACGCAGCAGTCCCGGGGGAGCTGCACGCCTGCTCATGTGCGCCACTTAGAGGGAACATTGGTCATAATTAAGAGAGAGACCAGACCAGGACATGGCTGCTCAGTGACAGGCAGGCCTGCTGCTTCCTGTTTCCTGTGGAAGGAGGGCTGGAAGGGAAATGCCAGGTCTGCTCTGCACTGGGAGGATAAGGCAGGAACTCCAGGAAGTGTTGGAGCTGCAGCATATCTACCCTTCCGTGTCCCATCACGCTCAGCCACAGTGACCAGTGACCAGTGTCCTTCACCTCTGACCTCTCCCTGCTGGGTCCTTGACCTCTTTGGGTTGGGTTCTTGTCCCTGCGAGGTCATACTGGCGCTTTAACAGCACGCTGACACTGACTTGTGGGATTTCACTGCAGCACAAAACGGGCTTTCATGGTCATAGGCGTTTCACAGGGGAATCTGCACAGGAACATGTACATTGAGCTGCTGTAGGATCCCTTTTAGAAAATGAGGTATAATACATCTCGATCCTCCAACTCTTGTTTTGAGTTGAGTATTCAGATCTAGATCTGCACTCATTGGCCCACACACTCACCAATCACACTAGGCTGTGTCAGAGCTTAACATTGGCCGTTGGTCGATCAGAACAAAGCATTGACTA